>NC_072791.1:7604581-7910295 GCF_028583425.1 Eublepharis macularius | reverse complement strand
GGAGCCCAGCCGGGGAGCGTACCAAGCGCGGCCGGCGGGGGTGTCCCGCGCGCCAGGGCGCCCCACCCGCGCGCTTGGGAGAGGCCCCCCGCGGCGCCCTCGCCCGGCTCCGGACTCGCCGCCTCTCCAGCCGCTTCTCCGGCCGGCGGGGCCTCGGTTCGGCTCGGAGCGGAGGGGCCCGCGCGCCCCGGCCTTTCTCTCCCCCCCCTTCTTGCGTTGGTACGGTCCTCCCTCCCGCCTGCGAGGCTCTCGGCGGCCGGATTGGAACGAAGCGAGTCGCCCGCAGTTTGGGCTTGTTTGGAATCTCGGCCTGAGCCGCCCGGAGCGCAGCGCCGAAGAGGCGGCGTGGAAATAACCGGGGCTTTTAAAAAAATGAAACATAAAATAGAAGAAACATTATATTATTGTAATGTGTTACCAATCATCACAGTTGGTGAAACGGGAAGATGAAAATGTGTAGATAAGTAGAATTCGAACTCGAGCAGACTTTATGATGCAAAGGACCTTGCAAACTTTTCTCAATCGTTGCTCTTGAGAAAGCTTGGTGATCAACTGCTTGAAATCTAAGATCGTGGTTCGCCAAGACTAGGAAATGGAACCCGTTTCGATGGTCAATCAATGGGTCGAATATTGAGCAAGTCAAGAAGACCTCCTCCAATTTGGGGATTCTGTTTTTCAGCAGATCTTTCCTGGGCGCCCTTATTTCCTTATTTCTTGCCCCCCTGTTTCCCCTATCCTTATATAAGAAAACGAATAAAAATTATTATTATTATTATTATTTTAAAAAAGAAGGTGCCGGTACTCATAAATGCAGGCAGTGTGGGATAGCGGCTAGAGTTCTCAACCAGGATCTGCGAGATCCAGGCCATTTCCACACACATGTTGAATAATGCACTTTCAATGCACTTTCGCAATCCTTTGGAAGTGGATTTTTTGTTCCACACATGGAAAATCAGTTTCAAATGTTCACTAAAGAGTATTGAAAGTGGATTATCCAACGTGTGTGGAAGCAGCCCCAGGTTCGAATCCCCGTTCGGATCTCTTAAGTAGCGTTGCCAGCCTCCAGGTAGTAGCTGGGGATCTCCCGGAATTACAACTGCTCTCCAGGCCACAGAGATCAGTTCACCTGGAGAAAATGGCTACTTTGGGAGAGGGGGTGGACTCTATGGAATTATGCCATGCCAAGGTCCTTTCCCTCCCCAAACCCCACTTTCTCCAGGTTTCTCCAGGTTTCACCCTCCAGATCTCCAGGAATTTCCTAACTTGGAGCTGGCAACACTACCCCTAAGCCGATCTGGATTCCTCCCCAGCTGCTCTTTCCAAAAAGAAACACCTGGAAAGGTCCCATCCTGGCATCTCAGTCTAGAAAGGTACCAGATGCTGGGGGAGATCCTTTTTTGCTGGAAACTCCGGACAGCTGCAGCCAGCAAGAGACAGAAGTGTCTATAGGACTCAGGATCTCTCAGAACTGCTCTCCCCCCTCCCAAGCTTCCTCTCCAGGATATCTCGAGGAGGCCAATGTCACCCCCCTGTGGCCTTTTTCTTCATCTTTTAACTGTCTCTTAACTTGTCACAACATTTTAAGGGAAATGAACATGCTTTGTCCTTATCAGGATGTGCGCATGTGTGCATATGTGCAAACACAGGTGAAGGGATTCTTCCTTTATTTTTGCTGGCACACCTAGGGAGTCCCCCAGGCATGCAGAAACCCCAGCCCTGTGAGGGTGGTGGGATGCACTTTGAGCTGCTGTCATACTTGCCCCTGGTAGGGTTGCCAACCCCTAGCTGGGAAATCCCTGCACATTTGGGGGTGGAGCCTGGGAAGGGCAAGTTGGGGGGGGGGAACCTCAGTGGGGTATAATGCCATAGAGTCCCTTCTCCAAAACAGCCATCTTCTCCAGGGGAGCTGAGCTCTGTTGTCTGGAGATCAATTTGTAATTCTGGGAAATCTCCCAATACCACCTGGAGGTTGGCAACCCTACCCTGAAGGACCCCCTCCCTCCTCTGTGTGTGTGTGTGAGAGAGAGAGAAGCGAAATAGGTTTTTTTGCAATTACTAATTAAAAACAAGCAGTTTTTTTAAAAAAAATATATCTACAGCCCAATTAAAAGGGGGTGCCTTTATATGTAATAATTTGAAGAACACAGAAAACCCATTTTTTGACCACAGCACAATCTTATGTACATTTTGGGTTCCTGATTGGCCTTGAGAAAAATGCCCTGTCCCTTTAAAAGAGATTCAATACGCTGTTATTTCCTTCCACGCTATGAAAATCATTGCCTGCCCATGCCCACCCATTAAGCCCCTTTTAAAGAGACAGGACATTTTTTCCCAGGCCCGTCGCTAGCCCTCATCTGGTGTCGTGGTAAGACTGCTAAGCTAGGGCTGGAGAGAACTGGATTCAAATCTCCGCTCTTTCCGTTTGGCCAAGGGGAGTTGCAGGGAGCGCATGGCGGGTGATATTTGGCTGCCACCATGCAGATCTTTGTGACAACCCTGACTGGTAAAACAATAACCCTTGAGGTGGAACCCAGTGACACAATCGAGAATGTAAAAGCAAAAATTCAAGATAAAGAAGGTATCCCTCCAGACCAGCAGCGCCTGATCTTCGCAGGGAAGCAGCTAGAAGATGGGCGCACACTCTCTGACTACAACATCCAGAAAGAGTCCACCTTTCACTTGGCACTGCGTCTTCGTGGAGGAATCATTGAACCTTCCCTGCGCCAGCTTGTCCAGAAGCACAACTGCGACAAGATGATCTGCCGCAAATGCTATGCCCGCCTGCACCCCCGGGCCGTGAACTGTCGCAAGAAGAAGTGTGGCCACGCCAACAACCTGCACCCAAAGAAGAAGGTCAAGTAAAGAGCGTGGAAGTACAAGGCAGGTGCTTATCTTTTCCCACCTGGTTTCAGCACTGTTGGCGGCAAAATGCTCCATCTCCTGTTCTCTTGGCACGTGGCCTTTTCTGCCTGCTCGAATAAAACTTGTCGACATTTTTAAAAAACCTCCACTCTCCCATGAAGTTCACTGTGTGATCTTGAGTCAACCACTGTCTCTCAGTCTAACCTACCTCACAGGGCTGTTGTGAGGATAAAATATACTAGGGAAGAATCATAGCTCCCTTGAAGGATAGAATAAAATGCGACAGAATCCTTAGGAATACAAGCTGTGTGCGTGTGTGAATGCCGTCAGAACAGAGCCCTCCTTGAAACTGCATATCCTCTCTTAGCCTGATTATGAACATCCTAATACGGGTCACTCATTACTATGTATATATGTGAAAGACGGACAATGAAGAAAGCTGGCAGGAAGAAAATTGATTAAGCTGACGGGTGGTGTTGGAGGAGAGTTTTACGGATACGATGGGCTGCCAAAAAATAAGTGGTTTCTAGAAGTGAAGATGACAAAACTGAGGCTATCGTACTGTGGTCACATCATGAGAAGACAAGACTCACTAGAAAAGAGAATAATGCTAGGAAAAGTTGGAAGTAGTAGGAAAAGAAGAAGACCGAACACGAGATGGCTAAGATTCAGCCAAGGAAGGCACGGCCTCCAGTTTGCAAGACCCGATCAAGGCTGTTAATGCTAGGATGTTTGGAGGTCATTAATTCATAGGGTCACCGTAAATTGGAAGCGACTTGACGGCACATAACACACATATTATGGACCAAGCCCTGTTAGAGATTCAAGGACATCCAGCTAGCCGATAGCGAATTATGCAAGTCATTCTTTTCTGGACTCCTGAAAGACCTCGTTCACATTGATCGAAAGATTCATTGCGGAAAATATCTTTAATCCCGTTCGGAGTGGAAGGCTGCAAAGTATGGTTTTTGTGCAGATTTGGTGTTTGGAGCCAGCGGAGAAAGATGGCAGAGAGGCTTCTGGGAGGCTTTGCAGGCACCAATGGGTGGACCTGCACCTGACGAAGAGAGCTGTGGTTCTCGAAAGCTGACGATGCACCTGACAAAGAGAGCTGTGGTTCTCGAAAGCTGACGATGCACCTGACAAAGAGAGCTGTGGTTCTCGAAAGCTGACGATGCATCTGACGAAGAGAGTTGTGGTTCTCGAAAGCTTACGCTCCAATAAAGTGGGTTAGTCTTAAAGGTGCTACTGGACTCTTTACTCTTTTGCAACTACAGACTAACACGGCTAATTCCTCCGGATCTGGACCAATATCGGCACTGCTGGACCACCACCTACTCAACCTGCATATCGGCCACGCCTCCCATATCTCCAGAACAGTAAGGAGTTCTTAATTTCTGGGCAGGTTCTTATGAGTGAAGGAGGTCTTTAAAGGTACCTGGCTCTTGATCTAATTTAAAGTTTTAAAGATGAGCAACTCCAGGTACTTTCAAGTGTGCTCTGCAAAGGATTGACAGCTTGAGAAGCTCTTTCAGAACCACTGGGGGGCATGCTCCCAGGCAGGCCAGTACCAGCCTTACAGCCCCGTTCTCTTCTATCTGAAATTCCTGAACGTCTCCAATGGCAGCCCCATGTAGACAGCCAGTG
This sequence comes from Eublepharis macularius, assembly GCF_028583425.1. NCBI lineage: Eukaryota > Metazoa > Chordata > Lepidosauria > Squamata > Eublepharidae > Eublepharis > Eublepharis macularius. Next base: position 7,905,786 of record NC_072791.1, on the reverse strand, counting down.
TTGCATAGTGGTTAGAGGGTCAGAATGGCTCTGGGAGACACAGGTTCGAATCCCTACTCTGCCATGGAAGCCGGCTGGGTGTTGTTGGGACAGTTACGTGTACTCAGCCCAAACTACCTCACAGGGTGGTTGTTAGGCTGGAATACAGGAGAAGAGAATAATGTAAGCTGTTTTGGGTCTGCAGTGGGGTGGGGGAGGAAGGAAGGAAGGAAGGAGGGAGGGAGGGAGGGAGAGAGAGAGAGAAAGAAAGAAAGAAAGAAAGAAAGAAAGAAAGAAAGAAAGAAAGAAAGAAAGAAAGAAAGAAAGAAAGAAAGAATGCTCTTAAGTAATCAAGGCTGGATATGTTTAGAGCCCAAGCAGTTTAAAACGCAAGGCCTGAATGACAGGCTACATGTATATCCTAAAACTTGCTAAACCGTTCTCCATGTACAGATGATGGTACAGTGCAATGACCAACATAAACAGGCCGCGGTATTCGAAGAAGGGGTTCAGTTGGTGAACCAGCCAAGATCGAAAGAAGAGAGTACATGCCAGAGAAAAGGGGTGAGAAGCCTCCGCCACCCTTTCTGCTCGCAAAAGTGGAGTGGGAGGGAAACAGAAAGCTCCCCCCCCCAGCTCTCCCTTACAGTGTTGAGTGAATGAGAACTTTTAAGGTGGGTTCTTCCAACGTATGTCTGACTGTGAGTCCAGTTGCACACCCCCACGACCGAACGTGTGTTGGCTTATTGTGCTCTTACGCCCTTGGAGGTCCATCTTCAGGGGCTGATCTAGGAGTTCCCCCAAGCTGTGAACCTGAACCCTGAACCATCCCATAGCAGCCTGAACCCCCCCCCTCCCCTTCCTCATTATCAACTGGGCTGCATGAATGGAAGAAACCCTCAAACCACAAAATTTCATAAACGATGTCAGAGGGAGGGAGAGAAGAGAAGGGAGAGAAAAACAAAAAGCGGTGTGTTTAAATTACAGGAAGGAATGTTTAGCTTGAAGTGGGGACGGGGCAGGGGGGGAGCAGGGCGGCAATCCAGGAGGCTTTGTTAAGTTTGTGCAAGTTTTAGGTATGCACGCAGCAGCCGCCCCCTCCACCTCCCGTGGCATCGTGTCAGGAAGGCCAGTACTTGAAAGAAGAAAGGAAAAAGGCCAAGCCACACATGTAGGTATCCCTGTGTCATAGATCCAGAGGAGTTAGCCGTGTTAGTCTGTAGCAGCAAAATCAAAAAGAGTCCAGTAGCACCTTTAAGACTAACCAATTTTATTGTAGCATTAAGCTTTCGAGAATCACGTTCTCGAACGGGATTCTCGAAAGCTTATGCTACAATAAAATTGGTTAGTCTTAAAGGTGCTACTGGACTCTTTTTGGTATCCCTGTGTGACTCTCTGGAGAGAGGATTTGAGCACTCTTGCAACACAGGATGGCTCTTGTGCGGCTTTACAGGGACAAATACCGTCTCTAGGGCAGGGTTGCCAACTCCAGGTTTCTAACTCTTGGAGATGTCAGCGGAGATGTGATGACAGGGAGGCCACCCTCTGAAGCTGCCGTTTCGCCCAGGGGAACTGATCGCTGTTTTCTGAAGACCAGCTGTAATTTCGGGAGAACTCCCGGTCACACCTGGAGGTTGGCAACTGTACTCTAGGGAGATGGTCTTGGCCTAAGTAGCACTATTGTTTTACGCCATGTTCAATTTCCCCACAATCCCCACAATTTATTTAGTAAATGTTTATGAGTTAGAGAGGCATACCTAATTTCCCCCTTTCTTCCATTTTATCTTCACAATTACACAGCATGGTAGTAGAAAAGAGCAAGAGTCCAGTAGCACCTCTAAGACTAACAACATTTGTGGTAGGGTATGAGCTTTTGTGAGTCACAGCTCACTTCTTCAGGTACCAGTAGAAAAGAGCAAGAGTCCACTAGCATGTCTAAAACTAACAACATTTGTGGTAGGGTATGAGCTTTCATGAGTCACAGCCAGGGGCGGCACCAGGGTTTCCGGCCACCCCCCCCCATGTGCGCGCCCCCGACCTGCGTGATGACATCATCACGTAGTGATGTCATCACGCAGCAAGCCGTCCCCACTGGCTGGCGGGTGGCTGGGAGGCATGCAGAGGCTGCCTGCGCTCCCGTTGGCTGTGCCGGGTGGCCGGGGAGGTCCCACATGCCGCCCTGGACTCCTGCCGTGACTGGCCCGCAGCAGCTGTGCCTGGCTGGGGGTGTGTGTTGGCAGCAGCGGTGGTGGTGCGGGGCTGGCCAGCTGCAGCAGCCTTGGGCTAGACACACCAGCTCCGTGGCATGCGCCTCCGCCCCCAGCACCCCCTCCGGCGCCCCCTCTGGCGTCTCAGCGCCTGCGGCACCCACCTCACTGCCTCAGTGGTGGTGCCGGCCCTGGTCACAGCTCATTTCTTTGGATACTGCACTGAAGAAGTGAGTTGTGACTCACGAAAGCTCATACCCTACCACAAATGTTGTTAGTCTTAGAGGTGCTACTGGACTCTTGCTTTTTTCTACTGCTGCAAACAGACTAACACAGCTACCCATCTTGATCTAACAGTATGGTAGGTTAAGCTGAATGCATGTGACTGACCCAAGGTCATCCAGCAGGTTTACCAGGTACAGGTTGGGAAATTCCTGGAGATTTGGAGGGTAGGGGGCAGAAAGGGTGGGGTTTGGGGAGGAGAGAAACCTCAATGGGGTATAATGACCTAGGGTTCACTCTTCATAGTAGCCACTTTCTCCAGGGGAACTGATCTCTGTTGCTTGGAGATCAGTTGTAATTCCAGGAGATCTCCAGCCACCACCTGGAAACTGGCAACCCTATCACCCAGTAACCTTCATAGCACAGCGGAGATTCAGACCTGGGTCTCTTAGAACCTAGTTGGCCAATCTGACCACAACACTACTCTTGCTGACCATTAAAGGGAGAGGTTACCTTAATTAAATCCCACAATTCCTGCCTGCCAGTGGTAGGACTTGAACTCAGCTTTCTGACCCAATTCAAATAGTACTGGTCCAACTTCTGCTGGAGTCAGAGGGATTCCGCACACACAAGATGCTGCACCTCCTGAAACAGATGATGTCAGAGTGATCGACTCATCACTTCAAACGACATCGGAATTCACAAACCACAGTTGGCTCTTGACCAGTGCTAAACCGGGATTTCAGCCTTGGATTGGTTTGTGCGTACGAACTGCAGTTTGTTGCAACATCAGAATTCACAAAATCCCAGTGTGTCTCCTCAACCCCCACCCCCCAGTTTCAAGCCGGGCATCCCTAGAATAAACATTTATAGCTAATCTGAAAACACAAAGCTCATGAAACGATTCTGAAACCAATAGGCTTAGGACAACTCTACAACCATCACACGTTATAAATACATTCTAATTCCAGTTAAGCAAAATGCCTGTTTCGTCTGCACTATAGGATCCCTTTTTTTCACCTCACAGCCACCCCTGTGCACTAACCATTTTGTCATGCTATAACTAGGAGTCTGTCTACATGAGACGCCTCAGTGTGTGTTCGTCAAGCGTAGGGAGATGCAATGTTAACCGGGAAGCAAAGTTAAAAAAGACAGAGTTGGTGGAGATCGTTCCTCAGAGGGTTTGTCAATTTCATCTTTGCCTCCCTGAAGGCTCTGTCAGTTTTATCTCTCTGGTAGAAAACTGTGTGGGATCGCAACCAGAGGGCAGCGAGGAATGGAAATGGGCTGGTGCTGCCTCCCAGAGTCAGGCTTGGAGCTGGAGAGGTTCTAATGGGCTGAAGTTTCCCTTCTGGCATTTCACAGCCCCTTCACACAGCTCCAGTGTATAGCAAGGCCTTTGCCCTGCCACCGACTCTGTCTTTTTAAACTACCCTTCCCAGCTAACATTGCATCTCCCAACACGTATTCTTTACATGTCAGATGTCTCGGGATGAGAGACTCTAAGCCATCCTATAACACGAGACAAACTGAGGAGATCGAAGGGGAAAGCTTTTGGCGGCAGCAAAAACCATTTTGAAACACAAAGCAAGAAGCAGGGGGACAGCAGAATACAAGCCACTTTGGAGCCTTATGTCGAAGTGCCATTACGAGAGTTACGACAGACAGGTCACATAAAGGGGCAAAATGCCACTAACACTAAAGCAAACCGGAGGGAATAGCTGATGTGCACATGACAAAGAATCCCCTTTCCCCATCAATCACTGCTGTGCCGCAAATCACCTCTCTCCAATCCATTACCCCTTCTGTGGGGTTGCAAACATGCACTTTTGAAATTCCGCATCGGGAAATGTTGTTTGAGGGGCACTGGGGAATAGCAAGCAGGGAATTTTTTTAAATTAAAAAAAAAACCCTGCTGCTTTTCCGCTTTCAGTGGCCCTTCCCAAAGCATTTCATCTAAATTTCCATGCAGTTTACAGTTTGGACCTAAAAATGTGGTCTTTTCTTTGGCAGAAATACAAATAGGCCTGAGGGGAATTCGGGGATTGGGGCAATGGCTGCTCGTGTCCCAAAGGCACTGATGGCTGCCTGCAGTAGCGGAAAGCAGTAATATTTCTCTGTACAGTTCCTAAGAGGGGAGGTTCGTTTGAGAGGATATCTGGGTAAAAGGTTACAGGTTTGCCAAACATGCTCTGTTTCCTTTCCCCCTCCCTTTCAGTATTCAAGTGGTCCCTCTCTGGTGCATGCAGACAGATGTGTGGGATGTCATGGCAGAAGGCAACCTTGCTAAACTGCATGCACTTAGACAGCAGAAAGGATCAAAACTGTGGTTGGCTTTGGCCGTAGAAACAAGCCATGCTTTCCCGTGTTTTAGGAATAAGCAGCTGTGAGCCATGCAGTGGCTCGAGGCGGATGGAAGGGAGAGATTCTCTTGGGGAAGGGGTGAAGGGCAGTTCTAATGACAGATGAGGACCAAGCTAGAAGTGACGAATTACACTTGAATGGCAAGTGAACAGACTCACATGTAGGGCTTTTTTTCTGGGAAAAGAGGTGGTGGGACTCAGTGGTGGAACTCAGGACCGCACAATGATGTCACTTTGGGTCAGCTGGAACAAGGGGGGAGTTCTTTAAAGTTTAAATCGGCCTCTGTGAAAATGGTCACATGGCCGGTGGCCCAGCCCCCTGATCTCCAGACAGAGGGGAGTTTAGATTGCCCTCCGTGCCGCTGCGCGGAGGGCAATCTAAACTCCCCTCTGTCTGGAGATCAGGGGGCGGCGCCACCGGCCATGTGACCATTTTCAAGAGGTGCCGGAACTCCGTTCCTCCACATTCCCGCTGAAAAAAAGCCCTGCTCACATGTATTCCTCCCTGTGCACTTGTGCTCCACCTACAAGTGAACAGGGAGGAATACATGTGAGTCTGTTCACTTGCCATTCAAGTGTAATCCGTCACTTCTAGCTTGGTCCTGAGTCTCCCAGAGGGGACCTTTTTACAGCCCTTCTGTCTTCCAGCAAAATGCAAGGCAAACAATGACCGAGGGAGCATTTTTGGGATGTTACGAATGCTGTCGGGGTCTTGGTCACACCAAGATTTAGGGGGCCACTTAGCTCAGCTCAGCTGGCTCCATTAGGCAAGCCCCTGGGAGTATTAAACACAGCAAGCACTCAAGTGCAAACGCCTTGACAACCCTTTACAAATAAATTAATTCCAAAATGGATGTGAGTTCAGTACAGCCCTGGCAGAAGCGACCAGAACAAAATCCAGGGACCTTCGGATCTCTGTTGCTGTTTCTTAAGGGGACTGCTCCATGTAGCAAACATATATTTCTGCATTCTTCTCCCATGATAATCATAATAACAGTGTGCTTATATACCACCCTTCTGGACAGATTGGTGCCATTCTCAGAGCAGAGAACAAGGTCAGTGTTATTATTATCCCTGCAATGCAGCTGGGGGTGGGGTAGGCTGAGAGGAGTGGCTTACCCAAGACCACCTGCAGAGTTTGTGGCAGTAGTGGGATTTGAACTAGCAGAGTGCTGATTCACAACCCAACCACTTGACCACTATGCTACAGCAGCATATGCCTGGAAAGTCAGTGTTACTGTTATCCCCATGATACAGCTGGGGAGCTGGGGCTGAGAGGAGTGGCTTACACCAGGCCACCTGCTGAGCTCATGGCAGTAGTGGAATTCAAACCAGAAGAGTGCTGACTCACAACCCTACCACTTAACCACTATGCTACAGCAGCTGACCCATACACTGGCTAGAATTGCTTTCAGACAAGCCAGCGGCATACTCAGGAGAGCGCCCAGATTTCGGCCTGGTCCAGAAAGCCTTCCAGATATTCACCAAGCAATGACTTCCCAGCTTCACTGTATCTTCTCCAGACTCTCTAGTCTGCTTTCCCAACCTTGCTTAGTCCCCGCACTAGTTTTGTCCCGTAGTAATCCCCCACCCAGCCCTTGGCCCTGTACCAAGGAAGATACTTATGCACCAATCACCCTCAACTCTGGGCTGTCTGTGCCCCAGTGTTGGCAAACCCAGAAGATAATGCCTGCTCTCATTCACAGATTTGCAATTTTTTGAGAGATCCAGACAGTGAGGTGCAGTGGTTAGTGTTAGACTAAAATCTGGGAGACCCCAGGTTCCAATCCCCAGTCTGCCGTGGAAGCTTGCTGACTAATCTTGGGTTAATCACACATACTCAGACTAACCTACCAGCTGTAAGGATAAACTAGAAGAGAGAATGATGTAAGCAGGGCTTTTTTTCAGCTGGAACACAGTGGAGTGGAGTTCCAGAACCTCTTGAAAATGGTCACATGGCTGGTGGCCCCGCCCCCTGATCTCCAGACAGAGGGGAGTTTAGATTGCCCTCTGCGCCACTGGAGCGGCACCACGGAGGGCAAGCTAAACTCCCCTCTCTCTGGAGATCAGGGGGTGGGGCCACCAGCCATGTGATCATTTTCAACAAGAGTGATTTAAACTTTTAAAAACTCCCCCCTTGTTCCAGCTGACCCAAAGTGACATCATTGGTCCTGGGAGTGTGCATGCACTTTGTGCGCGTGCATGTGGTACCAGGGGCACCACCTCCCGCCAAGAGTTGCCCCCTGTGCTGGCAACCCACTGCGTTCCACCACCTCTTTTCCCAGAAAAAAAGCCCTGGATGTAAGCCACTTCAGGTCAGCATTGGGAATAAAGGAAGGGGTATAAATGAAGTGCATAAGGAAGGAAGGAAGGAAAGAAGGAAGGAAGGAGGAAGGAAAGACTGCAGAGAACCCCTTGAAACTAAAAGACCTGAATGGTCAGAGTTCAACACTGCAAAGGTAGGGGGTAAAGATCCAGCTAAAATAAAGCACCCTCGGGCAGCTGGAAGCAAGATGCACAGGAGAACGTTTGGCATAGACATTTTAAATAAACAAAAGATTACATCATTCCAATCTGTGGTGTGTGGAATCTTCCCCCACCAGCAACCTGACTGCCTTACATGCTCCCATGTGGCTCTGATCTCAGGGGACAGAGATGCATATATTTACTCAATGCAGTCTGGAACTGGGTTAATAGACATTCCTTCTCCCAAGGGAAGTCGATAGTTCTGCCAATGGAGCTAGGGCTCAGCAATTCCCTGGGAACGTTGGAGGAGGCCCTGATATTTAAATAGGTCTAAAACCAAGATCAGTCTGTAAGTTTTTGAGTGTTTGAGTGTATGGGTTGTGCAATATTGAGTGCTGCATACTGGAAAGTTGGTTTTACTATATCTGTATTACATTTGATGTATTTTATTGTCTATTATTGTATGCTTTTATATTTTTTTTGTATATAGACTTGATGTTGTTACCCGCCCTGAGCCCCCATGCAGGGAGGGCAGATCAAAAGTCTAGTAAATCAAATCACTGCTGATCTGCACGTCTTTGCAGGTATGGCTGCTTGCCGTGGTCCACAAGGGTAACAGAAGTTGGGCACTCCATTTTCGCTCGCTTCTGGTTATCAAGTTGGTCAGTGCCTCCTTTGCTCACATTGCTCAGTTGATGCAGGAGCACAAAACCCTTTGGCGGCGGGGGGTGGGGGCGTGTTCTTAAGTTGCATTTGGACTTCAAAGGAAGCCACGGTTTAGAAATCCCGATAAGCACTAAACTAGGATTACAACTTTGGGTTGGTTTCTGTATACTAACTGTGGTTTATTGCAACATTGGAATTCACAAACCACAGTTGGCTCAGCAACACCACTCCTTGCTACTGCCCTGGCCACAGAGACACAAGGAGTGGAAATTCACATTGCAGATTACCTGGGGATGCTCAAGTGCAGGATTTGATGTGTGGTCCTCAAGTTACATGGAGGCTGTTCTTGCTCGGCGCATGCTTTCACAGGAGCTCTTTTGTGTGACTGCTCTGCAAATGAGTCCTTTGCTGTGAGAACAAGTACTGTAAGCTCCTTTGACTTGTCAATTTGCATTTCTTTAAGGTGTGAGAAAGTGTCAATATCGGCATTTCAATGGATGTTTGTGAGGGAAACAGGGATACTTTGAACAGTTGGGGAGGAGATGTATTGTCGAAGGCTTTCACGGCCGGAGAATGATGGTTGTTGTGGGTTTTCCGGGCTGTATTGCCGTGGTCTTGGCATTGTAGTTCCTGACGTTTCGCCAGCAGCTGTGGCTGGCATCTTCAGAGGTGTAGCACCAAAAGACAGAGATCTCTCAGTGTCACAGTGGGGGAGGAACTGATATCGAACATGGGAATGTATTCACATGGAGCAAACTGAACTGTGACTGTGTGAGCGAGTGCATGGGAAGTTGGAGGGGGAGATACGTGAATTGAGGTTCAATTGAGCATCCCTGGGTACTTTGTAATGCGTATTTTGACTCAAGGTTGCCAGGCCAGGTGTGACTACCAATGGAGAGGGTGGGGGTGGGGACGAGGGGGGGCATGTGACATTGCATCCTTACTTTGGAGTAAAACCTGGAACTCTACTTGCTGGAAACTCTATGGTAAAACCATACAGTTTTTGAAGATGCCTAGAGCTACCCAATGTAACTCCAGAAATGATCTAATGTCGGTGAAATTGCTGGGTTTTCCCCCGGTTTTTTAATTCCAGCTGCTGCAACAGGGCTTGTATAGTGGGAGACTGTCCGTGCCTCCAGGTAAGCCAGTATAGAAAGGAGGAAAGATGCAGTCTAGCTGAGGATCATGTTCAAACAGGGATATGTTGCTTACATCTGGTAGACTAGCCAGAGTGTGTTGCACACTCCATGTTTTCAACAACCCATGGATTTGTTTATGCTTTGTAGTCCTGACACTCTTTTTCTGTACCTTCTCTTAAATTACGTGGCTTTATACCGAGTCAGACCCCTCATCTGTTCTGACTAGCAGCAGATCTCCAGGGTCTGAGGCAGAGATCTTTTGTATGAACTACTACCTAATCTTTTTAACTGGAGGTATCAGGGATTGAACCTGGGGCCTTCTGTATGCCAAGCAGAGGCTCTACCAACTGAGCCACAGCCATACCACATAATACCTTTAGATTTCATCTATTCATCAGCTGCTTTGGCTAGGGAAGGCTGACCGTCACATTTTCTGGGGGACCCCTCTGTTGGCCAAACAGTCTGCTGCAGGCTCGTCCTACACTCTGCTGGGCCTCCTAGGGATACCAACCTCCAGGTAGCAGCCGGAGATCTCCAGGAATTACAACTGGTCTCCAGGCCACAGAGATCAGCTCCCCTGGAGAAAATGGCTGCTTTGGAGGGCGAACTCTATGGCATTATACCCCCTGGAGGTCCCTCCCTGCCAAACTTTGCCCTCTTCAGGTTCCAGCCCTCAAATCTCCAGGAATTTCCCGACCTGGAGCTGAAGCGTGAAGGACAACAGGAAGTGCAAAATTCTCAATTCCTGCAACGGGGACTGGATTGCCTCTTAGCCCAAGGCCTGATCCTGACATGGGGGAGGGAAGAGTTTTTTAAAAGCAATCTTTACCTGAGTTCCCACAAGCTTAATTGAGCCCACGAAAAAGAATCTTGCTCCTTGTCGGCATTACTTGGCTGGAATTGAAGCCGAGTCCTTCGGCATGTAAAACCTGGTTCTATGTTGAGCACCTGGGCGATCCCGTTTTGTGATGGTGCTGGAATGCTGCTGGAGAAGGAGGAGAAGCTGGGAAATCCCAATCACCCTTTGGAATTGCAGCAGTCGCCAAGAGGGGCCTGCCTCGTCCGGATGGATAGCTAGACGGACACCGTTGCCCCGCCTTGCTGTCCTCCTCTCTCTCACTTTGAGGTCCCTGAGGAGCCGCTGCAATACAACAAAACAAAACATCAGTTTAGTCTGAGCAGAGACGGGGCCGTCTCCTCATTAAAAAGTTACATGAGCTTTTAAAGCAATTAATTGATTTGAGCTAAATGACATTTTCATAATACTCTACCACTACAAAAGAGCTTTTTAAAAGTGTTTACGGATTCTGGACAGTTTCCCCCGTGTAACAAAATTTGCAATTTATTATTGTTGTCGTCGTTTATTTATAGTCCGCCTTTCTCACTGAGATCCAAGGCAGATTACAATACTGCAAGTGAAAACAATATAATCAATTTGAATTAGTAAAAGCTTATTTAGGAAGAAGAGGCCATCTATGCCCTGCCTCTATTTCTGAAGAGCATTGGAAAGACTTGTAGTGTTTTTGGAATGGAGCAGCAGGCCAACAATGTAAAGGAAGACATGTCTCCCCACTCCCCACCCCAAACATAGGCACACATATTGTTGCCAACCTTCAGGTGAGGCCTGGAGTTTTCCTGGAATTGATCTCGAGACTACAGGGATCAGTTTCCCTGGATGAAATGACAACTTCATAGAATGCACTATCCTATTATATAAAAGAGTAAGCGTGTTCTAGATGACTCACTTCCTACCCTGGTGCGCCACCAGAGAGAACGCCGTGGTGGGAAGCCCAGGCCGGGATCAGGAGGGAAGCAAGGGGCAATGCCCGCGCCCCTGACTTCACCCAACTGGGATCAGGAGTGGAGCAGGTGGCAACACCCGCCCCCTTTTCAACCCACCAGATTCAGGTGCGGAGCAGGTGGCAATGCTTTGCATGCTTCGCCCAGCCAGGATCAGGCACGGAGCAGGCAGCAATGCTTGCCCCCCTTTCAACTGGCCAGAATCAGGTGCGGAGCAGGTGGCAATGCCTGCCTGCCTGCCCTCCCCTTTCTAGAGCCTGTTGTATTTTTCCCCACAATGGGCTTTGTTGTTAGTATGACATCATGTCCCTGCTGAGTGTGCTCCATCCCCCAGACTCCCCCCCCCAAAGCTCTGCCCCCAAATCTCTAGAAATTCCTCAAATGCAGTTGATGCTCCTAGCACTCAACCCTCTTCTGCCGCCCCTCCCTTCTGGGCCAGCAGTCTTCCATCTCCTCCATTAGCTACATTCAAGCTGCATTTTTTGGTCCCAGCCCAAGCCAGAAGGATACAGCTAGAAGTCACCAGCCATTAAACAGCATCCATTTCAGTCAGCTTCTTAAAGCTATCATTGACCAAAATGGCTTCACAAAATAAGAAAGTTCAAAACAATCAGTAATGTGGAAAATCCACATGGGAGGGAGAGGAGGAAGTCATGTGACATTGATTTCCACTGAACACACATTAGTTCTAGTTACCAGTGATTGTTACTGCTAGCTTACAAAATAATGCGTAGCCCTCGTACTTTTTTTTGGAAATCACAGAAATTGATGAATGCACGCAGATCTGCTTATAACTAGCTAATCCAGGTGCTATCAAGATCACATCAGTGGTTTTCCCAGCTGCAACAGTGGAAGATGCCTCAACATCAGTAGCAGAGCTGTTTTCTATGTACAAATTCTCCAACCCCATTGAAAACTCCTGGCGTAACTACATGGTACGTATAGGTCCATCATGATTTTTCCTGACAGTTTTAAAAAACAAAACGCAGCAAGGGGAGCTGTGATTTAGAGGGGGAGGCCGACATAGTGGGGGCAAAGGAAGCATACTATACTGATCAGTCTTCTTGAACCCTTTGTGAAACTGTTTTGGCTGCATGAAAGGAACGTCTCTCTCCTCTTTTCTCTATTGAAAATCAGAACTTCCGAGCAGTTGAAGGTTACATTTGGAAGAATTCGTAAGTTTTGCACAGGGGAGGTAAAGGCAGATAGAGATAGCAGGAGAATGTCTTAAAGGAAAGAATTAAATAGCCCTCTTCTCCCCCCCCCCGCCCCCATGCCAATCACCTCGTCCTTTAAATTACAGCTCCCGCAGCTGCATTTAGTTAAAAAATCATCACGGGACTGGCCGTAACCTGTAATTCTGACCTCTGCTCGCTTGTCTTCCGAGCTTAGGCGCAAGCCGCAAAAGCCGACTTAATGGGCAGGTGATGTGGCTGCGTCGCACATGTTTTGCTGTCTGGAAAAGCTGAAATTTATGCTGACTGAACATGCGGGCATCGACTAGAGATTCTTAACCACAGTTTGTTTTTCCAACCGCTCGTGGTGTTTCCTTTATGCCAGATAATTTCTCTGAAACAGGCAGTAGGGTTGGTAACTGAAGAGTTGGAACTTGTTAGGAGAGGCTGAAAATAAAGCTGTTTACGTACGATATACACTGCTGGTGCTGCTACGTTTACAATGCCGCCCTAAGGCAGCTACACCCTTCAAAGTGTATTGAAACCCACAGGCTTGGAAAGTTGTGACTTTGCTTAGATTAGACCCTTGGATTAGGCCCTGCAATGTTACTTGTGAAAAGATGCGCTCTCCGGCCTACCAAAAACGGCTTCCCTAAGTGGTGAGACCAGCGTGAGGGTGTGCGTTCAGAAAGATTCTGGCACTGTGCTTCATGGTACAAATTTCAGGGTCTTTGTGGAGTCCTCATCTCAAGCATGTAGGGTGGCCAGGTTGACTGCTATAGCACCCACCTCCTGCCCCCCATGCGCCTGTCTCCCCGCACACACTGGATGGAGCAACGGGAGCAAAAATGGGAAAGGGAGATGGCATTGTGTGATGCTCCAACCTTACTCGCAGTGGCATCACAATGAGCAATGCTCTGGGAATTCCCCCATAGAGGTTCTTTGAGCATCACTTGAGCCGAAGCAGTGACATCACTCCTGGGTTTCCACCCGGAAGTGATGTTGCCCCACTGAGCCTTTCCCTATGGGCTGCCCCTTAAACCTCTCAGACCTGCAGGGTGATAATAACATTCGATAATAACAGGACAACATAACGCCCACTCAGAGCGGTTTACAAAGTGTGTTATTATTATCCCCACAACAACAATCACCCTGTGAGGTGGGTTGGGCTGAGAGAGCCCTGAGAGAGCTGTGACTGACCCAAGGTCACCCAGCTGTCTTCAAGAGAAGGAGTGGGGAATCAAACCTGGCTCTCCAGATTAGAGTCCTGTGCTCTTAACCACTACACCAGATTGGCTCTCAGCCCAGCAACTCTACAAGGATGATAGTCTGAACTCCACACACCTGCAGTTACTGCCGCTTCTTTTCTGCCTGGAGTATCATCTGTCTGTCTGACTGTCTGCCTCCCTGGAGAAAGTGGGCTGAGAGAAAGCAACTAGTCCAAGGTCACAGGGAGAGTTTCATGGGGAGCAGGGATTGAAACCGGGGTCTCCCATATTCTAGTCCAATACTCAAACCACTACATCACACTGCCCCTCATGGTTTACTCCCCAGCAGCCAGGATAGCGGATGCTCTTTAGGTTAAAGTTCTACTAGAAAAACACAATTGTCCTATAATATGTTACCAACAGCTCAGAAATATTCCTTGGCAGCTGCAGCACTGCATGAAGCTCGAGTGTTTATGTGCATGCTAGAGATGAGACACACACATATCCCCCACAGAGATTCAACCTCTAGAGGCCTGTGGATCTCAGGATGGGTCCCAAATGCACACATGAAACTACCCGAAACTGAGCCAGACCTTTGGCCTATCCAGGCCAAACTTCCAAGGTTCTCAGGTTAAGATCTTTCATGCCATCTCCTTCCTGATCCTTCCAAATGGAGATGATGTGGACTGAACATGCCCAAGTCGTTTTAAATGAGCAAGGGTCCAGTAGCACCTATAAGACTGACCACATTTAGGGTAGGAGCTTTCACGAGTCATGGCTCACTTCTTCAGTATCTAAAAGATAAAGGTGCAAGCACTGAGTCATTACTGACTCACGGGGAACGCCACATCACGACATTTTCTTGGTAGATATTTGGCAGACTTTTTGTTATGGGGTGATTTGCCATTGCCTTTCCCAGTCATCTACACTTTACCCCCAGGAAACTGGGTACTCATTTTACCGACCTTGGAAGGCTGTGTCAACCTTGAGCTGGCTATTTGAACCCGGCTTCCTCCAGGATCGAACTCAGGTCGTGAGCAGAGCTTGGGCTGCAGTACTGCAGCTTACCACTCTGCACCATGGGGCTCTTATTCTTCAGTATCTACCCTACCAAAAGTTGTATTAGAGCCAAGCTACAAGTGACACCTTACACAGGTTGGACACTTGTCAGCTTACCTCAAGTTTTGATGGGAAATGTAGGCGTCCTGGTTTTACAGCTTGGCTCTCCATTACAGCTGCAAGACCAGGATGCCTACATTTCCCATCAAAACTTGAGGGAAGCTGACAAGTGTCCAACCTGTGTCAGGCATCACTTGTAGCTTGGCTCTCAGTCTTCTAGGTGCTGCTGGACTCTTGCTCTTTTCTACTGCTACAGACAAACTGACACATCTACCCATCTTGATCTCTCTCCGAGTCGTTTTAAGTTGCCTAGAACCCACTGACAGCTTTTTCAGCTATTGCCCCGAAGTTTCTTTGCTCCTTCTCTTCCAGGCCTTCTGGTGGAATTGGAATACCTTCCAGAAGGCCGTGGAAAGTCCGGAACATTGCTCGGTGTGAGGTTTTTCCTCTTTCACACCGTCTATATTTATTATTGTAGTGCTGGCTGTTTTATAGTATCTCTCTATTATTTATTTCTTTAAAAAATTCATATGCCACTTCTTCAGAAACTCATCTGCCCTGACTGACTTTAGCTTTTCCTTTGGAATAAACAGAGAAAATTCAAAAAGAAATAAAAATAGAATAAGGCAGGTGCTCTCCTATTGAGCCAAAACTCCACTCCAAGGGAAGAATGTTTTTAACTTATACATTTTAACAAAGGACCCCCCCCCCCACACACACAGGGCAGGGGTTAGGGACAGTAATTTACCAGGGATCAGATAAACAGGGACCTTTGGAGCATATGTTTTACACAAACCCCTAGAGCTAGAGCTTCCAGCCAGCATGCCGAGAGCAAACAGAGATGACCCATGACGCCCAAGGCAGAAATTCTAAATGGGGGCAAAAATACAACCGTAAATTAAATAAATTGCAATTTCTTACTCCCTTTAGGGAGGCTGCAGTCTCCCGTCTAATGGTCAGGCAGGCCTGGAGCGTGAGCTGAAACCCGCAACAAATCAGCCTCTCGTTTGTAAGGCTGGCTGTGCTGATCACTCTAATTCCCCATAAATAGATAATGGCTTTTACAAGAAGCGAAACACTGTTTCGTTCTGTTCAGGGGTGATGCTTGGGAGCTCTTCACTGCACCAGTAGCTAATTGTCGGGTGACCCAGGCACCTGCTTAGGAAGTCGGCTTGCAGTTGCAGTTTGCCCGCTGGGGGTGGGACATTTCCTGACCCCAACTCCATTGCCCACCAGCATTCCAGTGGAAGGGGGAAACAATCAGTGTTCAGTGATGGTGTTATGTTACTTCCAGGGAAAACCCAGAAGTGACATTATGCCTCTCTAGGAATTGCTGGAAACTCTATGGTGCCTCCTAGGGTAGCCAGGTCCCCACTAGCATCTAGTTGGATTGGGGAGGGAATGTACCTGGTTGCAGGGGGGCTTGCTAGCAATATCATTACATTGCTGTCAGCGCACTGACATCACTTCCCACATGCCCAGAAATGTTGTCAGCGCATCGATGGGGACTCTCTGGGATGCTCTGGTATATGGTTAAAACTCTATTGTTCAGCCATAGAGTTTTGCCCACATGCCATCCCCCAGCAATGCACTGATGTCACTTCCAGGATCTCGGGGAGTGATGTCCCAGGGTTTGACAGGCCTCAACTGGCAACTCTATCCCCACAGCAATGTGGGGCGTTCATGCAACTCTTGAAGTTTCCTTGACTTTTCTCCAATCTTTCCCAGACCTGCTTTGCTCTGAAATTTTGGGACAGATCCCTGGAAAGCTTGGGTGATTGCCTTGTGAGTGAGAATGTTGGGATTTTCCCAGGATTGCCACCCTTTGCAACTGGCAGGAGGCTTATCAGGGAGCAAAGGGGCTCTGGCAGAGTGGAGAGGCAGAAACGGAATTGCTCAACACGGCAACATCATTTCCTGCCAGGTAATTGGAAGTGAGATCTGTGGGATTCCTAGAGCATCACTGTGTCACTTCCTTTTTGTGCGTGAAACTGACATGCATTGCACACGCAGTGACGGCTTTAACTCCCTCTTTCCTCATCACTGAAGTTACCATCAGCAGGGTATAGGCTAAAATGGGGGGCAATTGCTCACCATCCCCAGGCTTTTGGCAAACCTAGTTTTCCCAATCTTATAATAATAATAGCAACTTTCGATTTATATATTGCCCTTCCTAGAATCATAGAACCATAAGGTTGGAAGGGACCTCTAGGGTCATCTAGTCCAACCCCCTTCACAATGTAGGCAATTCGTAACTACCCCCCGCCCGACTGCCCCAATGACCCCTGCTCCATGCCCAGAAGATGGCAAAACACCTCCAGGATTCCTAGCCAAACTGGCTAGGACAACTTAATACAGAGCAGTTTACAAAATGTGTTATTATTATCCTCGTGACAATCACTCTGTGCAATGGGTGGGGCTGAGAGAGCTCTGAGAGAGCTGTGACTGGCCCAAGGTCACCCGGCTGGCTTTGAGTGGAGGAGCCAAACTTTCCATATTAGAGTCCTGCCGCTCTTAACCACTATACCATGCTGGCTTTTTGGTAGCCCTTTCCACTGCCCCTGTCCTTATAGATGCTATTTCCTCCCCCCGCTGCTATTTTTGAATATCATTAAAACCATATAAGAATCAGCATAACAGTTTTCATTTTTTTTAAATAAAAAATTGTGGCGATCTGGGGCAGGGGGTGGGGGAGAGGCAGCCAGAGCACTGGCTCATCTGGCCATGCTGTGCCTGCTTTGACTAGAAGGAGCTCTGTAAGGGCACAGGCAAAGGGCCAAATTTTTAATTTCTCATCCCTGCTGTTTCAGCTCCCCAACTCATCTTAATTTCACTTCTGTCTTGAGGAAATTGAAGCTGTGGGCCTTTCTTTTTGGCCTCTCTTTCTATTTCCTTAAAACGAATCTCTCCTGTAAAAATATATGCGTCTTCCCACATTTGTGAATTGATAAATCAACATGATATAATAAACATATATATACCTATTATGGTTACAAGAATATAAGAAAAGAATAACATGGAGAACATTTGCTCATCTGCAAAGGGCACTCCCAGCAGTATTGTTATTACTGGAGGTCCTATAACTAGAGATTTTGGGGATTTATTTATTAGTTATTTAATTAAATTTATATTCCTCTCTCCTTGCAAGCGGGCTCAAAGCAGATCACAATACATAAAATATACAATAATAATAAAATCAGCAGCATAAGATATAAAATCAGCAAACAACAATACAATACTAAAAACAGTCGCACGTATATTGCACCTCCCGTTCAGTCTATGGGGTGGGGTGGCTGGTTTCACATGGATACCAGATTGAAACTCAGACCGTCTTAATGCACAGTTAATCCACCAGCAGCCCACTTGGTTAGCAGCTGACAATACAGGTGTGTCTTGGGGAGCTAAGGCAAAGCTGGCCTATTAGCTCTGATCATTAAGAATGGAGCCTCCATGTCCAGAGGCAATGTATCTTTGATCATCACCACTGAAGTTTAAGAGATGGCTTTTGCCACCAAGCACTGGCTATGAACCTTTAAAGGGTTACTGTATTCCACAGTATTTTTATTTTTATTTCTCTTTTACTTCCTATCCCAAATATTTGGGAAGGATTACAATGATTAAGAAACTGTGACTTATTCAAGGTGACTTGGCTGCATGGAAAGATTTGAACCTGGCTCTTCCGGGGCATCCAAAACTCACCGCTGATTTTAGCTGAAAATAGTACACAAAGTAGAGCCTGCGCATAGCTGTTAACCCTGACAGCTAATAATGGGAACTCTGTGCTCAGAACACCTCTGTCTGCACCTGCAGGAAAACTGACACGGTACTATAGGCAGCAGGGCTTTTTTTCTGCCGGAACACTCTGGAACGGTGTTCCGGCAGCTCTCAAATCTGCCCCCCCCGCTCCTGGCCATTTTGGGCCCGAAACGGCCAGGATCAGGCCCAAATCAGCCTGGAATGGGCCACAGCTGGGTGAGGGAACACTCCCCTGCCTGGCAGCAGCCCAATTCTGGCCATTTTGGGCCCAATTTGGACCAAAATGGGCCCCAAATGGCTGAAACAAGTCCAAAACAGCCAGGATCGGGCCCGAATCGGCCTGGGGTGGGGAGGCGAGTGGACTTGAATCACGGAAGTGCTCCTGTGGTGGCCGTACCCTTCATGATGACATCACTTCCTGGAAGTGACCTCATCATTGCCCAGTCCTGGGAGTCCTATGGTACCACTGAATTCTTCTACCTTTTCTCAGAAAAAAAGCCCTGATAGGCAGCCTGTCCTCTTTCCAAAGGTTTCTGTGCTCAGCCTAACCTACCTCAAAGGGCTGTTGTGAGGATAAAAAGTGGGAAGGGGAATGAGGCAAGGATAGCATCCGTATGTACTAGATAGATACAAAGATAGATGCAAAGTCTTACTTAATGGCTGCGGCAGTAGAAAAGAAAAGAGCAAGAGTGCAGTAGCGCCTATAAGACTAACAAGTTTTGCGGTAGATCACAGCTCACTTCTTCACTATCTAAAAGCTCCTACAGTGCCACAAATTTTGTTAGTCTTACAGGTGCTACTGCACTCTTGCTCTTTTCTATTACTACAGACAAACTTAACATATCTCCATGGAACACACCACGTTTAGCCATACTGAATGAAAATCCAGTATCTGAAGAAGTGAGCTGTGACTCACGAAAGCTCCTACCCTACCAAAAATTTTGTTAGTCTTATAGGTGCTCCTGGACTCTTGCTCTTTTCTACTGTTACAGACAGACTAACACGGCTACCCATCTTGATCTATCTTAATGGCTGCAGCAATTCATGCAGCCTGATTTATTTTATTTATGCAAAATATATACATTAAAAGCAACTCTTCCCCCTCGTAAGAATATATAGTCATTTATTTATTATACTGCTTTAATTGATATTTCATTTGGAAATCTTTCGTTAAGAGATGGAGGAAACACTTTTATTTTTTGATAAAATCAGGGCAATCTTTTGGGGGGGAAAATGCCAACAAAGAATTTTTTTAATGGAACATTTTCTTTTGCACTTTTTGAACTTGCTCAGTTTTTTTCCCTCTTTCAACATTCCTCTATTTCATGTTTGACTTTTTTTTTGGTGATAAACTTCTGTTCCCACCCAGTCTTGCCTGCACACTGTTTGCACTGGGCGATTAAAAAACAGGCTACCTGTTTTTGGTGTCCTTTATTAACAAGGCTGGCAGCTACAACTGCATTCCAAAGGTAGGTAAAATAAGCGTGTGCGGGGAACTGCAGTTCTGCCAGAACAATGATTCACTGTATATACACATGAACCACTTTGCTCACAGCAAGGAACTGGCCGGCCAGGAAGTGGAGACTCAGGGCAGCAGACAGCTTTGCTCGGCTTGCCGTGAAGTCATTCCTATGTGATCAACGTGGCGACTCTTCTGTAGGATCATGCCTGACCAGTACGGTTGCCAACTCCAGCTTGGGAAGTTCCTGGAGATTTGGGGGCAGTACTAGGAAAGAGTTTGGAGACAGGAGGGGGCTCGGTAGACATGTGACATAGGGTTGCCAGCCTTCAGGTGGTGGCTGGAGATCTCCCAGAATGGCTACTGATTCCCAAGCCAAAGAGATCAGTTCCCCTGGAGAAAATGGCTACTTTGGGGAGTGACTCTATGGCATTATACCCTGCTGAGGTCCCTCCCCTCCACACATCCTGCCCTCTCCAGGCTCCACCCCCCAAATCTCCTGGAATTTCCCAACCTGGAGCTGGCAACCCATTGTGACATCTGCCCTCCAACGCTGCTGTTTTCTTCCAGGGGACCTGATCTCTGCAGTCCTGAGATACATTTTAATTCCAGCAGAGCTCCAGAGGAGTTAGCCGTGTTAGTCTATAGTCGCAAAATAGTAAAGAGTTCAGTAGCACGTTTAAGACTAATCAACTTTATTGCAGCATAAGTTTTCAAGAACCACAGCACTCTTTGTCAGAGGCATCATCAGCTTTCGAGAAGCACAGCTCTCTTAGATGCATTGTCAGTTTTTGAGAAGCACAGCTCTCTTAGATGCATTGTCAGCTTTCGAGAAGCACAGCTCTCTTGGTCAGATGCATTGTCAGCTTTCGAGAAGCACAGTTCTTTTTGTCAGATGCATCGCCAGCTTTCTGACAATGTATTTGACAAAGACAGCTGTGCTTCTCGAAAGCTTACATTACAATAAAGTTGGTTAGTCTTAAAGGCGCTACTGGACTCTACTATTTTTGGCATATTTTTCTCCCTCAGCTGCTTCTGGACAGCATTTCCCCTGCATTTTCCCCCTATCTTGCCACACTAGAGGGTTTTTAAAGGGCTTTTAAAGAACTGACAACTGTTATTACATTAGGAAGGTGGAAAGTCCCCTCAAGTCATAGCTGACTTATGGCGACCCCTGCTGGGGTTTTCAAGGCAAGAGAGTAGCACAGCGGGTTTGCCATTGCCTGCCTGTGCACAGTGACCCTGGTCTTCTTTGGAGGTCTCCCATCCAATGACTAACCAAGGCCGACCCTGCTTAGCTTCCAAGATCCGACAAGATCCGGCTAGCCTGGGCTATCCAGGTCAGGGACTATTATCTTATAGTGCTATAGCAAACAGTGTGACAGGCTGTTTTGAGTTTCAGCCAGTTTGCTGAACTCCACTCCAGGGTTCAGGAATGTTTCAGGCCCCCAAACAGCCTGGATTCATATATATGTTTGTTTTGCGGGATCTTGGAAATCGTTTTGGTGGTTAATAAATACCTTACAGTGAAGTACAGAAGCTGCGCTGTTTGCATGGGTATAGATGACAGACGTGGCCTGGAATTTCTTGCTCTTTGTAGTCAAGGCAGGGTGATTAAAATGAGGGCCACAGTTTTAAGGAACAACTTCTGCTAAGAAACATCAGATACTAGCACTGATTGGGTTAACAGCCCCTCTATCCCACCGGAAGGCCCCTGTTTATGAAGAATCCCACAAATACTGTGGATGAACTTTCAGAATTTGTACACAGTCCTTCATGTTTCTCTCTCTCTTCCAACCGAGTTGTTACACGATACCATTTCCCAGAATTTGCAATAATGCTGAAACTATGCAGCCATTTCCAAGAATAAGTCAGCATCCTTGTCCTGTAGTCCTCTCCGGCGGCAACCCAGTGGAGGGTTCAGGCCCAAATAGAGAAGAGTCTCATTTTGTTTACGTTGGGGGAAAAGAACTGAAATGGTCTCGAGGCAGTTTGAGGAGGCAGCCACACAAGGAGTCTCGTCCGAAGCGACGCTGGCTCAGGCTTACTAGAGAATTCCCGTTGATTCCAAAGAGCTACAGTCTTTTGAGTTACTCCTTTGGCACATTATCAGTATATAGAGCTACCAACCTGCAGCTGTTTTGGAATTACAACTGACCTCCAGACTAAAGGGATCAGTCCTCTTAGAGAAAATGGCTGCTTTGGAGGGTGGACTCTATACTCAGTTTCAGAGAAACTGAGGTCCTTCGCCAGGTTTTACCACCAAATCTCCAGAGTTGGTTACCAGCCTCACCATTTTCCCATCGGAATCCCCTGCCCTGTATTCCCATTTTTCACCTGCGGCAGGAGAAAAATAATGAGAAAAAATGTCAGGTGGTGCTGTGACATCACTTCTGGGCAAACCCCCTGATGTGACATCAGAGATGGCAGCCAACATTCTACAAACTCTACGGCAATACCATAGAGTATCCAGAGCACTGGCCAACACGCTGATGTCACGTCCAGGTTTTGACTTGGGCGTGACATTAGCATGTAGGCTGACGTCATTTCCACCCCTTGCCATGCCATCAAAGCTCCCAGGGACGTCAGGCCGCTGCCTGGCATCGTTCATTTTCGCCATGATGTAATAGCACCGCACAGCTCAAACAGAAAACAAAATGATAAGAGGTATACTTCTGCTGATGAGACTAAACTGAGGTGGAAGTGGATTCCGAACAGGGCTGCCGTTCTGCCACCTCCAGTCGATGTTTCCCATCGCCACTCAGTTGGCCAGCAGGGGAAAATGGTGGGAAATGGGGCGAATGTCAGCAGCATCCTGATGCACTGATGTCACTTCCTGTGTGCCTGGAAGTGAGATCAGTGTGTCACCAGAGGACACTGGGGATGCTCTGGTATTTGGGCAGCTCTGGCAAACCCGGGATGCATTGACATCATTACCAGGTGCACAGGAAGTGATGTTACCGTGTTGCCAACCATGTAAAGATGTTGCCAGTGAGTCTTCCAACTTGGTAAGCACCCTCCTACCCCTGCAGTTGCCAGGGGGGACCTGACAACCCTAATTCAAGATCCAGGGCTCATTCTGAGGGGGAACGCACAGGAACACATTTCCGACAGTTCCTCAAAGAGGTCACATGACAGGTGGCCCCGCCCACCTGACTCTCCACCATTTCGGGCCCGTTTCGGTCTGGATTGGGGCTGAAATTGCCTGGATAGGGCCTCTGACGGGTGGTGGATGACTCTTGCGCTCAGCAGTGGCCCGATCCTGACCATTTTGGACCCCTTTTCGGCCATTTTCAGTCCCTTTTTGCCATGTTGGGCCCAATTTCGGCCCTGAATGGCCAGGATAGGGTCCAAAGCAGCCAGGATAGGTGATGTCAGGGGGTGTGGCATATGCAAATCAGTTATGCTAACAACACATTTCCGGTGATGTCAAGGGGCGTGGCATATGCTAATGAGTTATGCTAATGAGTTCCTCCAGCTCTTTTTCTGCGAAATGACCCGTCAAGATCATATCGAAACGTAACCCCCAGAGCTAGCTCAACCGTATAGGTGAACTAGGCACCTAGGGCACCAAGCTTTCAGGGACACCAAATTAGATGGAAGTGAATTTCTGTTTTTATTTGTTCATTTTGAATGCCAAACAAAAAAGGTAAAAATTCATTCTCATTTCTTTATATATTGAATGTGCCCCCCCAACCTTACAGTTTGTTGGGGGCACAAAAACCCTTTGGAGAGCACTGAGAACCTCTTGTGAGGATGGGACAATGTAGGAGATAAGGGCAGACTGGCCATTATAGCTACCAGGGAATTTCCTGATGGACTGATGGTCTTCCCCCTTCGTTTGGGCTAATCTAGTCTAGAGTAGAAGAGCTATGCTAGCCTGGGGAAAGCAACTCCCAGCCAAGGTGAGTTTTGCCTGGCCCAGGGACAGCGGCTCCTGGAACGGGCAAGCCAAGCACAGGGCCCGGCAAAACTGCGATGCCGAAATGGCTCCTTCTCCATCATTTGTGGGGTTGAGGTATGGGTGGGACGGGGGGGGATATGATAAATGAAACTGGCGGATCTTGCGCTTTAGAAATCGTTTCCCTTCCAGATTTTCCTTCCCCAAAGGGATGTGAAAACCTTCTTCTGATCATGATCAGGTTGCCCGGCCAAGACTAGCAACCAGCGGGAGGCCTGGGTGGCAGGGGCAGGGGCGTTGTGATGTTGGTGACATCAGAGATGTCACTGAGTCCATTTTGGGTAGGGCTGCCAACTAGAGGTTGGGAAGGGCCTGAAGATTTGTGGTGGAGCTCAGAGCCAAGCTACAAGTGACAAATGACACTTGCCTGGCAAGTGAACAGACTCGCGTGTATTCCTCCCTGTTCACTTGCCATTCACTTGCGCTCCACGTTCTCTCTCATAAAAACCAGCAACTTAAGAATCATAGCAAAGTGTTTTGTGCCTCACGACAGTGAAGTGTTCTGTACAAAAACCTTTCCTTTACTTCAGTTTTAAACACCTGCCTACGTGCCTTCTTATTTTACCTACCTGTAAATAAACCTTCCGTTTCCTTTTGAATCTCCCTAAGCCTCGTGTGCCAGTTTCTAAGGAAAGCGCAAACCCCTGATCTTGCCTCTACTTGGACTTGGCTGGGTAACCACGCCACTTATGTATTCCTGAAGGGTGGGACAAGAAAGAAAGTTGAAGCGAAACCTCAGCCATACCACTAAAGGCTTCCCAGCCCAATGTACCATAGGCCTAGAGAGGAGAAGTTTTACCTCAGGGTAGAGGAAGGTTAGCCCAAATCTGAGTTAGACGAGGGTTTGTGACATCTGCTCAGTGCAAGTTTCTGCCCCAAGGTGGAGTCCTCCTCTGTACATGGTGATTCTCTTTACCCATGTAAGCAAATCTACAGCATGTCCTGCAAGCAAAACCTGAGAGAACAGGCTGTAGTGTCACACCTAAGTACCCTCAGAGCTGGACGAGGGCTGGGTCCAAGAGCCAAACCACAAGTGACGCCTGACACAGATTGGACACTTGTCAGCTTCCCTCAAGTTTTGATGGGAAATGTAGGCCGCTTGGTGGAAAGTTGGGCAAGCGACAGTTGAAAAGTCCATTGGACAGCAGTCGGAGAGCCAAGCTGCAAGACCAGGATGCCTACATTTCCCATAAAAACTTGAGGGAAGCTGACAAGTGTCCAACTAGTGTCAGGCGTCACTTGTAGTTTGGCTCTAAGTGACTTAATCCCAGAGGAGTTGAGCGTGTGCTTGACTTTCCTGACTGAAATCAATGCGGTGTGCATGACTTTTGACCAGATGGGATGTATGAAGGATTAAGTTTAGGAAACACATCAGTGCTGCATCTAGGGGCCAAACTACAAGTGACGAATGACACAGGTTGGACACTTGTCAGCTTCCCTCAAGTTTTGATGGGAAATGTAGGCAGCTTGGTGGAATGTTGGGCAAGCGACAGTTGAAAAGTCCATTGGACAGCAGTCGGAGAGCCAAGCTGCAAGACCAGGATGCCTACATTTACCATCAAAACTTGAGGGAAGCTGACAAGTGTCCAACCTGTGTCATTCATCACTTGTAGCTTGGCCCTGGGGTTGCCAGAGAGGGTATGAGCTCCCAGCATTGCCACCATATGCTTGCAACATTGCAAGAGAACTTTGACTCTGTTTGGAGCTGCCACCTGCCTTGAGACAGTTCTGCCTCGAGACCTCTCTCCCCCCATAAGCAGGGTTTCTCCAGTCTAAATCCTTGGGGTCTGGAACAGAGTAGCTCTGTATAGCATTACCTTGAAAGTAATTCATGTCCCTGCCTCTTTAAGGCAGTGGTGGTGGTGGAGAGAGTACTGTCAAGAGAGTAACAGAGGTGGTTTGCCATTGCCTGCCTCTTTAAGGTAGCTAGCTACAAATGAATGCATGTTAGGGTTGCTAGCTCCATTTTGGGAAATTCCAGAGATTTGGGGGTGGAGCCTAGGGAGGGTGGGGTTTCAGGAGGGGAGGGGCCTCATTGTGGTTCCATACAGTCCACCCTCCAAAAGTGCTATTTTCTCATCGGGAACTGATCTCTGTTGCTTGGAGATCAGATGTAATTCCAGGATGCCAACCTGGCCTTTGCCAACCCTAGATTATGAATCCATCTCCGGCTCTATTTACTGTTGTTACAACGCCTCTGTAATTTTGTGTTCAGTTAGATCTGATTGGTACGGTGACCTCGTAGTAGGAATAGAAACGGGGCTCAAAGCACCAGAGTGTAAAGGTGTAACAGGGCCAACGTTTTAAAATAATGGAGACTGCAAAGAACAGTCCAGAGGTGGAATGAAGTTTTCCAGCACGAGGGCCTGGAGAGCAGATGTAATTCCAGGAGATCTCCAGGCCCCCAACTGGTGGTTGGCAAACCTTGTGTCCATATTTGAAAAGTGTTTAGTGTTGGAGGAACGTGTTCTTAGTTTGTACATAGGGAGAAAGCGCACTTAATAACATTGATCCTAGATTTTTAATTCCAGCTGTGTCATGAAGTCTGGGTGACTCTGGGCCAGTCACACTCTCTCAGCCTAACCTACCTCCTAGGGTTGTTGTGAGGATAAAAGAGGGGATGTTACCTTGGAAGAACGATAGGATAAAATTGGATAGGAGTTACCGTTAAAAAAAAAGGTTGCTGTTGTATGATACCTACAAAGTATCTGGCTTTTAGTAAAGACCTTTTGATAAAGAAGAACATAATTCTGTACCCATTTTATTCCCTCCAAAGGCCAAACTACACATTAGTGTTTGGTTCCATGAAGCCATACTGCAGTGCCAGAGAATGGCTTGTTGTTGTTGTTGTTGTTGTTGTTGTTCTTTTTCTTGTACTTGTTCTTCTTGTTCTTGTTCTTTTTGTTCTTCTTTTTCTTGTACTTGTTCTTCTTGTTCTTGTTCTTCTTCTTGTTCTTCTTCTTCTTGTACTTGTTCTTGTTCTTTTTGTTCTTGTTCCTCTTGTTGTTCTTCTTGTTCTTGTTCTTCTTGTTCTTGTTCTTCTTCTTCTTCTTGTTTTTCTTCTTGTACTTGTTCTTCTTCTTCTTCTTCTTTTTGTTCTTCTTCTTCTTCTTCTTCTTGTTCTTCTTGCTCTTGTTGTTGTTGTTGTTGTTGTTCTTGCTCTTCTTGTTCTTCTTCTAAAAGGAGAGCCCAAGCATCCTTGAAATGCCACCCATTTCCCCCCAGCTGCTTTCCTGTGCCAAAATATTGCTGCTGGGGGGGGGGTGCACACTTATTTCCCACATTTGCTGCTTCATGTGCACAGAATACTCCACGTGGAGCAGCAAAAAGGGGGAAATACCCCACCCCAGCTCTTTTTCCACAATGGAAAATAGTCTGGGGGAACTCTTTGTAGTAGAGTTCCTAGCTTGTTGGGGGGAGGGGTTCTCTTTTAAAAAAAGACATATTCCCTGCAGGTGCTGTGTGGTTTGGGGAACCTGGACCCAATTCTTGAAAAACAGGAATGTGTAGTTCGGCCCTAGGGGAAAAACAGAATGGTAAACAGCAAGAGAGAGAAAGTTGGTAGCCTGGAGCTTGACTAATGTGCTACACGAATCTTTCCCCAGCAGGGCAAATAGTGACTATTGGAGGCCATTTCAGGTCTGGAAAATGGCTCTGTCGGCAGTCCTAATCTGAACCAGCTCTTATGCATCTGAGAATGGACGTTTCCACTTGCTGCGCATGCTTGCTTGACAGGAAGTAAGCAGACGGGGGAAGGACTCAAGAATGTCCTGAATCACTTCGCCTCTGCAGGCAGTATCTGTCCCTGACCTCAGGTCAGATCTGATGCTGAACAGACACCCCTTTGTCACAAGAGTTGAAGATTATGTAATTCTAAATTTTGCTATGTTCATAGCATTTGTGCCAGACAAGCAACTTCTGGTGGTCCCTGGCTTGAAGGACATCCATTTGGCTTCGACCAGGGCCAGGGCTTTTTCTGCCTTGGCCCCAGCCCAGTGGAAAACTCTCCTGATTGAGATCTGGGTCCTGTGAGACCTGTTACAGTTCCACAGAGTCTGTAAAATGGAGATGTTCCACTGGGCCTTTGGCTGAGGACTAGCAGGTGTCCCCCCTCTTCCACCTAAGACCACCACTTTCTCTGGGACTGCCCTCGGTCATGTGATATGCCCATATGTATGCCTATATATGGACTCCTATCTGTTTATTTAAGTAGCATCTGGACTATTTTAATGACTGTTTTAATATTATTTCTGATTTTATAGTTTTCTAATTAATTTATTATATTTTATGAATGCTGTGAGCCACCCTGAGCCCATTTTTGGGTGGAGGGTGGGGTATAAATCAAATCAGTCAAGAAATGATAAATTATACATATGGCTGTAAGTTATTACCTTTTAAAGTTTCAGATAGCAAGATTTGAGTCCAGTAGCATCTTAGAGATCAACAGGGAGCGGAACCACAAGTGACAAAAGGCACAGGTTGGACACTTGTCAGCCTCCCTCAAGTTTTGGCGGGAAATGTAGGCAGCTTGGCGGAATGTTGGACAAGTGACAGCTGAAAAGTCCATTGGACAGCAGTCAGAGAGCCAAGCTGCAAGACCAGGATGCCTACATTTCCCATCAAAACTTGAGGGAAGCTGACAAGTGCCCAATCTGTGCCTTTTGTCACTTGTGGTTCTGCTCAGGGTTTCCAGGATAGGAGCTTTTGAGAGTCAGGCTCTCAAAAGCTCCTATCCTGGAAATCTAGTTGGTCTCTAAGGTGCCACTCGACTTGAATCTTGCTTTTCTACCACAGACCAACACAGCTACCTACCTGAATTTAAATCAAAAAGAGTCCAGTAGCACCTTTAAGACTAACCAATTTTATTATAGCATAAGCTTTCGAGAATCAAGTTCTCTTCATCAGATGCCTGATCAAAACTGGGCAGATACAGAAGAGGAGGGGGAAAGAGAGAGAAGGAAGGGGGCATAAATCACAAGAAGGCAGAATGCAATTAGCATAGAGGCAATCAAAACATTCCTTTGCTTGGAAATGTAAACATCTCCTTTTGGTGTGCAGTCAGTTTGTAGCAGTGAAGGTATCCAATTCCTATGTAGTATAAGCCTTCGGTAACCACAGCTCTCCCTGCCAGTTGCATCTGACAAAGAGAACTGTGGTCCCCGAAAGCCCACACCAGGCATCACTGGGCTCCCCCAGATCACGCCTCTGTAAAGAGAATCTGTTACCTGTGGTAATGTGATAACCATTCATAGTCTCTATTCAGTCCCCACTTGACAGAGTCAAATTTGCATATGAATTCCAATTCAGCAGCCTCCCGTTGGATTTTGTTTTTGAAAGGTTTCTGTTGAACCACAGCGACCTTTAAGTCTTTGGTGGAATGTCCTGGTAGATTGAAGTGTTCTCCCACTGGTTTTTGGACGTTTCCATTTCTAATGTCAGATTTGTGTCCATTTATTCTTTTGCTCTATGCTAATTGCATTCTGTCTTCTTGTGATTTATGCCCCCTTCCTTCTCTCTCTTTCCCCCTCCTCTTCTGTATCTGCCCAGTTTTGATCAGGCATCTGATGAAGAGAACTTGATTCTCGAAAGCTTATGCTATAATAAAATTGGTTAGTTTTAAAGGTGCTACTGGACTCTTTTTGATTTTGCTACTACAGACTAACACGGCTAACTCCTCTGTACCTGAATTTAAGTTTCAGATAGAGTGCTATTTTGGATATTTTCTGGCCGGCTGTCCAGCTGCAAGGGCAAAGGATATGTCCTTTCTTGACTTAAACCGCCTCTGGTTCTCTGCTCTGAAGGCCTAAGAAGTGATTAATTTGATGAGGCTCATCAAGGTTCTTCAGGGTTGTATTGCCTTGCCTCTGGATATCTTCTCCCTGCCTGCACAGAGTAAAGGAAAGTCCTTCCTGTCCACTCCGCTCCGTGCTTTAAGTGCTTTAAGCTCTGTGCTTTTTCTTTTTTAATTTAGTTTGTGCAAGGCTGATGTTAATGAAATGCAAAGCGATTTTTAAAAAAAGAATAAACGTTAATAGTGGTGGAAGTTAAAAAAATAGCGGCGGAGCCATGACTTGCAGGGGCTCACATTTAACAGCAAAATGGTAAGGCCTCGCTGATAGCTTTTAATAAGCCATCAGTGTCTAATTATCGAGCAAGCCGTGCAATTAGAGGCCCTGCCGTTCTGACTCAACAATCTCACAGAGCCATTTGCCAACTGCTTTCCCATCCAAGGAGGAGGGGTGCGTTTAACGCTGGCTGCTCAGTAAAGTTCCACCAGGATCAGGCAGGCCTTAAACGCCTTCTAATCTGATATGTGCAAATGTTGGTTGCCAACTCCAGTTTGGGAAATTCATGGAAGTTTGGGGGTGGAGCCTGAGGGAAGGGTTTTGAGAGGGGAGGGACCTCAGCAAAGATGAGTGATGCCGTGGAGTCATGGAAACCAGTCTCTGTACATTGGAGAGCAGTTGTAACTCTAGGAGATGGCTCCACCTGGAGGTTGGCAACCCTATCCATTCCAGGATTTAGCATGGGGGAGAAGAGGCATCACTGATCTTCCACGCATTGCCCTCTCCATCCCCTCTCTGAGGCAGCCCACGGGCTCCTCCTCACCAAGCATGGCAAGAAATGCCTGCAGATTATTGCCTGGGCATTTCTGGCCTGGTCTAGGGGGAAACCTAGGCTTCATCTATGTGTCTCTATATGTTGTAAGCAAGTATAAGGCAGCAGCTAGGAGACTCAGGACATTCTTGGATCAAAGCTCACCTTTGCCAGAAGCCCACGAGATCAGAGGTCAGCAACCTTTTATAATTAAAGGGCCAAACGACATCAACTTTTGAAGCAAGAGGTCAACAAAGAGCCAGTATGAGAAAGTCCATTTGCATCGCTGAAAATACACAGCTTAACATTACTGATAATCAACATGTTGATTAACATATAGTGTAGTGAGTTTCTCTACACAAGACATCTGACGTGTTTTTCACATGCTGGGAGATGCAATGTTAGCCGGGAAGCATAGTTTTGAAAGACAGAGCCAGCGGAGATCACTCCAGAAGGGACAGATTCTCTCACAACCCTCCACCGCCTCTGGTGTCTCCCCTTACGGAGATTTTGCCCTGCCAAGGCTCAGTAAATTCAGAATTTTAAGCAGTGAGGGCTGCAGGGTAAAAGCTCTGGAGGCAGTCTGGCATGCCAGAGGCGGCAGTGGGCTGTGAGAGAATCCGTCCCCTCTGGAGTGATCTCTGCCAGCTCTGTCTTTCAAAACTATGCTTCCCAGCTAACATTGAGTCTCCTGGAACTTGACGAACATGAGCTCAGGTGTCACATGTACAGAGACTTGTAGTCAGAATTCTGGATTAGGACTAGAAATGGGCATGAACTGGAAAAAAACCAAACCATGTGGTTCGTGGTTCATCAAATGTCATGAACCACGAACTTTCATGAAAACTGCCCCTGGTTCGCAAACCGGTTCGTTTGGTTCGTGAAAATGTCACAGCCAGGTCAGAAAATCATCACTTCCGGGTCAGCAGAAGGTCACTTCCAGGCCAGCAGAAATTCACTTCCGGGTCAGCAGAAGGTCTGCAGGAAGTCCATCCCCTGTTGCCTAGGGAACTGATTGATTGGCACCAGACTGTTTGCAGTGACGAACCAAAAAATGAACCAAACGAACCAACCTAAAGTTCGTGCCAGTTCAGACATGGGATCTGATGAACCGCTGGTTCGCAAACCACGAACTGGCCTGGTTCATGCTTAATTTTGGTTTGTATTTCGGTTCGTGCCCATCTCTAATTAGGACCCAGGTTTTATTCCTCACTCAGCTATGGAAGCTCATTGGCTAATAGTATGATTAGATCTCCTGCTATAGCTACTGCTACTGCTGCTCCTTGGAGGAGAGGGAGCAAAATGAAGTAAAAGCAGTGTTGCAGTGACAGTACAAGAGTTTTCTACATCTTTAAGCTTTTTACCACAGAGATTCACGAAATTCCTAGAGCGTTGCAGCAACGCTATGATGTTACTTTGGGGTACACAACTGTAAGTGCCATAGTGGCATTGTGCACCATGCAATCCTGCTGCCCTGTCCCTCACAGCTTCCAGACCTTGGGCCAGACACACAGTCAGCCTAACCTACCTCAAAGGGTTGTTGTGAAGATAAAATGGAGGAGAACGAATGAAGGACTACTTTGGGTCGCAGCTGGGAAGAAAGACGGGCTATCAATGAGATAAGCAGATAAATAATCTACAAAGTTTATGCAGTCTAGATACTGGCAGTTATGAGTCTTTTATTAGGAAGTGGCAGACATGAGATTTCGCAGTAAGTGATAAAGAGACACGGGAGCACCCTATGTGTTTGTTTTTGCGCACTGGCAAAAATCTGCACGTGGTTTGCACTTGAATTGCGGGCAACTGCATTTCCCCCCTCTCTGCAAAACATCTCTAAGGGCCAAGCTACAAGTGACGAATGACACTTGACCAGCAAGTGTGTTTCTCCCTGTTCACTTGCCCTCCACTCAATCCACGTGCTGTTCAAGTGTCATTTGTCACTTGTAGCTTGGCCCTCAGAAGCCCTTCAGAAAGCAGGAGTAGTCAGGATCCTGCTCTAGTCTACTCAGTGGGACTTACTCCCAGAAAAGTGTCTTGTTAGTCCCATCAAAATCCTTTCCTGATATTGCCTTCAGATAGCTCCTTCCTCCTTCCTGGGCTCCTCCCCCAAGAAGTCCCTTCCTTTGGTGGCTTGGTTGAAGAACCACCCTGCTCTGGCCTGTAGGTATAGGGCAAGCTGTAGGGTTGCCAACCTCCTGGTGGCAACGGGAGTTCTCTTGGAATGACAAGTGATCTCCAAGCCACAGAGATCAGATCCCCTGGAGAAAATGCCTACTTTGGAGGGTGGGCTTTGTGCTATTATAACCCACTGAGCTCCCTTCCCTCTCCAAACCCCACCCTCTCCATGCTCCACCCCCTCTCCCAAATCTCCAGGAATTCCCCAACCTGGAGCAGGCAACCATACACGGCAACCGCTTGAGTTTTGCAATCTCAGGCAGCACAAGCTGTTGGTGAACTGCCCTGCAGGACTGGTGGGTGATAAGTTGTGCAAGGCACTGGGGTCACCAGCTTCCTGGAGGGTCAACAAAAAGAGAAAACCCACCATGACCTTGTAACTAACAGGATTATACTAGATATGATGAATCAAAATTCCAATGTACCGCCAAAGAATCTGGAGCAAGCATCACCATTATGTATCAATCACATCATTTATGGAACAATTGTATGAGCCACAGAAATTTTCACTGTCATACAAACAAAAGTTAATGTACAAATAAAGAATCACTCACTGAGTTAAGAGTCCATTTCATACAGGTATTACAATACTGCTAAAAACCCACAATATTGCTCGAGTATACAAAGTTCTCAGGTAAGTTCAATAAAGCGTCTAGTGCAATCAATATCTTCAGCGCTGTTGATTCACATTCTCTGTTTCTCTGGTTTCCTTTCCTTGTAGGTAGGGGCTGGCAATCTCCTGCAATTACAACCAATCTCTAGACTACAGAGATCAGAGAAAATAGTGGCTGTGGGGGGTGGACCCTGTAGCTTTATATCCTGCTAAAGCCTCTGCTCTCCTTAGGCTCCACCCCCAAGTCTCCAGGAATTTCCCATCCTGGAGTTGGCAACCATACTTCCACACAGGCCTGCCAAGGAGTCCAATGCAGCCTTTCACCTTCTGAGCTCACAAGTATGCTTCTCTGTCCCCCATCGGGGAGAATGTCTCTGGATCTGGCAAGAACCCCTGTCCTGCCCAGAGGCTCACAGTGACCTTTGGCAAGCAGAAAGATGCCTCATTCCTTCTGTGGGAAGGAACACTGCAACACTTCCAAAATGCCATCGGAAAAACCTCCCTTGCTAGCTAGCAGCAAGGAAGGAGGGCAGTCGGACCCTGATGTCCTCTGAGTGCTTTTGAAGCCATCACGACAGGATTGCATTCCCTATACCCACGCAGGTTGCCGCCTCTGGGTTGGGAAATTCCTAGAGATTTGGGGGCAGAGCTTGGGGAAGGGAGAATTTGGAAAAGCGAGGAAGCTCATTGAGGATGTGATTGAAGGAACAGGCAAATCAGCAATGCCATAGAGCCTTGCTACAAGTGACATTTTAGACGTGTAGGATAAAGGATCATTTTCGCAAGTCTTTCTGGGAACTGAAGTTCCTCTCCCCCACCGCTTTTCCTTCTGTTCCTTCCCCTCGCTGCCTGAAGAGACAGAGAGAGCCTGCGGCAACATCAGCTTTTGCAAATCGTCTTGCTGTGGGGGGGGGGGGGGCGGCTGCCTGCCCCAAAGATCATTGAGAGCAGGCTTGTGACTGGAGGAACGATTTGCAAAAGTTGCTGTTGCCGTAGGCTTTCTCTGTCTCTTCCGGCAGTGAGGGGAAGGAACAAAAGGAAAAGGGGTGGGGGAGAGGAACTTCAGTTCCCAGAAAGACTTGCGAAAATGATCCTTTATCCTTCACGTGTAAAATGTCACTTGTAGCAAGGCTCATAGAGTCCCTCCTCTAAAGCAGCCATTTTTTCTAGGGGGACTGATCTCTGTCGTCTTGTTATCAGTCATAATTAGAGGTGGGCATGAACAGAAATACGAGCCAAAGTTTGTCACGAACCGGGCCGATTTTTGGTTTGCGAACCGGCAGTTTGTCGGAGGGCATTTCTGATGAACCGTGATGATTTTTAGGCTGGTTTGTTTGGTTCGTTTTTCGGTTTGTCACTGCAGACAGCCTGGGGCTGATCAATCCGTTTTCAAGGCAATGGGGGGGGGAGGAATGGGCTTTCTGCAGACCTTCTACTGCCCCGTAATTGATGTATTCACGAACCAAACGAAACAGTTTGTGAACCGTGCAATTTCATGCCGGTTCATGGTTTGTGGTTCGTGAAACGTGATGAACCATGAACCGCAACAAACCACCATTTTCCTGATTCGTGCCCACCTCTAGTCATATTTCCAGAATTCCAAGCCCCATCTGGAGATTGGCATCCATACACCTGCCCCAGCAGGGGACTGGGCCACGGGAGTGGTATTGGATACAGAGCCTGGTAGCCCTGGTGGATTTTGCAGTGTTCAAAATACTTTTAGGCTTCATCTGGTATGAATCCTGGCCTCCGACCGATTTAGCTCTCTGAGCAGTAGGAAAAGAGGAAGACCTAAAATGAAATGGCTTGACTCATCAATAAAAGAAGCCACGTCCTCCAGTTCGCAAGATCTGAGCAAGTCTGTTAATGCTAGGATATTTTGGAGGTCTTTCATTCATAGGGTCGCCGTAGGTCAGAGACGACTTGGTGGTACATAACACACAAGCTTTTAAGAGTCAGAGCTCCCTTCTTCAGACACCAAGGGAGCTCTGACAAGAGCTTACAACTGAAAATCTTGTTGGTCTCTAAGGTGCCACCAGTCTCAAATCCTGCTGTTGTACTGCAGACCAACATGGCCACCTGCCTATCATAATTCTCAAAGTTTTATTTTTTCAGAAAATCTTGCAGAAAAACTGTCAGTTCATTCCAAAGGCATTTATAATTTTGACAGAAGAAATCTATTGCTCGATCCTAACTTTTGTTTAAGAACCTCCAGACAGCAAACATGGCTCTCTCTCCCTGCTCACGCATCCTTACAACAACCCTGTGAGGTAGGTTAGGCAGAGAGAATGTGTCTGCCGTAAGATCACCTTGCAAGCTTCATGACCAGGTGGGAATTTAAAAGCAGCAGTATCTAGACCAGCAAGCACAACATAGCCACTGCATGATTTTAAAATGTTTTTTGGACTGTCAACGGAAGATTTTATTTATTTAGGGTATTTATTTCCCAAACACAGTCAGGACCAAAGGAAGCTAACAGCAATAAATACAATGCAATAACCATCTAATAAAATAATTAAAACAACACCATTAAAACAAGGAATTAAAAGAATCGCTAATAAAAATAAGTCAGAGCCCGTCTAAACTGCCCCTTAAGATTCTTTTAAAAATTTAAGTTTCCCTTTGTGTTGAACCCTAAAAATATGTTATTGTATATCTTACCAAGTAATAGTATAAAAATACATCGTGAAGTATTTAAATATACGGTGACTGCGGCAAGATTAGTATATGCAGCAAAATGGAAAGCAGAATGCAGCCCAGATTTGACAGAATGGATGAATCAGCTATTAGGAATATGCAGCACTGGCAAAATGAACATCTTATATACATAATAATCCTAGAATTTCAGGAAAAATGGAAAGGTTTTTTTTATTATGCCGCTGAAAATTAAGAAAAACTACCAATTATTAGTAAAAAGGGTGAGTTATCAAATTAATAATTTAAAATATTGAATATAAAATATTGAATACAAAGGTATTTTAATGTAAGTAAGTAAGAGTATGGTGAAGAGAAATACTCTGTGGTTTATATATTCCATTATTATTATTGTTGTTGGTGTTGTTTGTTTGTTTATATCATTTACACATAGCATTAGCAAGGATCCAATACAGGGTTGAAGAATTGCTGAAACAGAACATAATTCTAGGACTGACATTAGACAGCATGAAGCACAGGTAGTATATAGGAGTACAAATTTAAAGCAACAGATAATATGTAAGGCAACATAGTGGTGAAGTCTATGGTTCCTAGCTCATTAGCGAAGCATCTGAGACCCCCTCCCTACAATACCGCCTTCCTATCTGAGCAAAAAGCCTTTTTGAATACTTTGGCTTTGCATCATTTGCGGAAAGCTAGGAGAGTGGGGGCTCTCCTGACCTCCTCAGGCAGGCTGTTCCACAGGGTAGGGACCACCACAGAGGCGGCCCGTGTACCGGCTGCTGTTGATTTCGCCCATGTGCAGCCTGGCACCTGCAAGAGACCCTGTTCAGATGAGCGAAGCTGCCGTGGAGGGACATAGGGAGGGAGGCGGTCCCATAGGTATGTTGGGCCAAGGCCTTGAAGAACTTTGTATGTAATAACCAGTACCTTGAATTGAGCACGGTAACTGATAGGTAGACAGTGGAGTGAGTGTGGGATGGGGGTGATGTTCATGCTCCTCCTCTTTCCTGCTAACAGTTGAGCTGCAGCATTTTGCACCAATTGGAGCCTCCTAGTTAACTTAGATGGGAGACCCATGTGTAGTGCATTACAATAGTCAAGTTTTGATGTGACCATAGCATGGATCCAGGTGGCCAGGTCGGCCGTGTCGAGGTAAGAAGTTATCTTCTAGGCTAGAGTGAGATTGTAGAAAGCATTTTTTTGCAGTTGCCTTAACTTGTTTTTCTAGTAGTAGTGCTGGATCCAGTATAACCCCTCGGCTCTTAACCAAGGGTCAGACAAACTCCATCGAAAGTAGGGAGTACAACGTCCTTCAAGATCTCTGACTTCCCAACAAGCATCACTCCCGTCTTGTCTGGGTTTAATTTCAGTTTGTTATTTATACAACTATGTTATATAATCCCTTTTTTTCTGTATCCCCCTTTATTATTATTTTGTATTATGAAATAAAATACATATATTAAAAAGATTTTTAAAAAAATAATCCTGCCTTACAGCCATATCAGATTTCCCCACGGATAGACGCCTGCCTTCACCTCACCTCGGCCGATTCCACATGACTTACCTGAACCTGGGATGTTGCACTACGTTGCGGATCATGCCGGGGAAAACGCGATATTTCGCATGATCCACAACGTAGTGCAACGTCCCGGGTTCAGGTAAGTCGTGTGGAATCGGCCCTCTTCTGGGAGACTGTTCCACAGCAATGGGACAATACAGGGAAGGACCCAAAACATAACCAGATAATATCTTGAAATGTAGGTGTGTATGTGTGTGGAGGGGCTGCTTGAGATACCCGCTTGTGAGAAGTGCGAATGCCAGAGGTTCATCTCCAGAGAGATGGCCTTTTAAGTCTGTGGGCCCAATTCTAGAAATGCTTTAAAAGAGAAAAAAAAGTCAAATCCTCTCTGGACTTTCCCACAACTTCAGCTTTCCCTGGTGCAACTGGGATTGGGGTCAGGACAGACTTCAAAAGCATCCCCAGCTGTTACGGGACCAGGGAGGGGAGATGTTTGTCTTAAAGTAGCGGCTGTCGAAGAGCCACTCTGCTGCAGAAAGTAGGAGATGAAAGGCCAGGCTGCGCCCAAATGTGGTGATTATCTCCCCAAGATACTGTGTGTGTCATACCGAGACGGTGCCCTGAGCTCTGGAGAGACGCTGGTTGGGTAAACAACCCCTCCGAGGGCAAACCAGATTCTTGGACAAGGTTGGTCTGCAGCTGACGCAATTTTTCCAGATTGCTACTTAGGACGTCTTCCTCAGCACCAAAGAGCTTATTAGACATCTCCGATCTAAGACTAACTGGTCTATTCGCCTGCTGTCTCCACCAGATTACGGACTGAGGGGTGGTATGTCTGTGCATTCCTCTCTGTGGCCGGTGACTTTGCACATCCCGCCCTGCCCCACTGCTTTTTTCTATACCCCCTTCCACTCTTTAAAGAAGAAAGGAGTAGGTTACAAGGGAGGAAGGCAGCCAAAGTGTCCAATGGCCCCTTTGAAGGATGGCTTCGATCTCCTGGGGTACAGGAAAGAGAACAGAGACTGAGCTCCATCATTTCAGAGCACAAGCAAGTCTGATTTTATTCATGTATTATTTATTTACTTCGTTTATACCTCGGCTTTCGACCCAATGGGAGACCCAAAGTGGTTTATTTATTCATTTTCCTTTTTAGCCCTCCTTTCTCACTGGGACTCAAGTGCAAGTATGATAGAACTGTTCAGTCAGTCAATAAGCTGATTACAAAATATGATGACATTTGAATGATAATATTGGAATCTAACGGCGAAGGCTCCTAGTAAAAGAAAGCTATTCAGTCCATCAGCAAGCGGATTACAAAATATAATCTAATGGCAAAGATTCCTAGTAAAAGAGCTTAAAGGCAGTGGGGGCTAGGATTGAAGAACTAGAAAAAAAAGGCACAGTTATCCCTAACAGAGGTTACCTCCCAAGTTGATCCATATTTACACTCCTCTGTTGTATCCTCACAGTAACGACCCAGTGAGGTAGGTTAGGCTGAGAGTGTGCAACTGGCCCAAAGTATCCCAGCAAAATTCCATTCAAGACTGGATCTCCCAGATACTAGTCCGGCACTCTAACCACTAGGCAACGCTGGCTCTCACACCCAGAGATGCTAATGTGTTTCAGCAGACAGTTGTATCAAGTGCAGTGGTCCTTAACAGGAGATCTCTGCAAATCTTGAAGGGGGTATTTAGAAATATGTGTGGGGGGTAAATAGGGACATTCAGGGTTTTAGGCACTCTCTTCTCCCCACTAGCAATGTTTTCGGACAGCCAGTGAAGGATTGTTCATGCTGCTTTGAGGATCGAATCCTGGCTTTCTCCCCCAGGAACTTAAACAAGCGACCCCTGGCAACTGGGAATTCAACCTAACATTAAGGAGTTAGATGATGGCTCTCAAGTACACCGTCTGGTTGAATGTATGCCTGAGATCTTTGTTATCATATCAATATATCACCCATGTGTTTATATAAATGCAGTCACCTTGTCTGGGGTGCAGTTTGGACGGCCTGATTTTTTACCTGTGCTTTGGAGGGCATTCGAGGATAAGATCAGGCCCTCGGTGCGTGGTAGTGGATTCAAATTTAGAACCACTGGTCTTCCCGACCGCCTTTTTGCATTTCGGCGTTTGCAGGTGTGGCAAAAAGACATCGGCGTATGTGTGGGAAGATTCCAAAGATGGCTGGCGAAGGGCTCAGACAAACAAAAAGGTCGTCTGTCTTGGCCTCGTCATAAAATGTGAATTGCAGGTTCTGCGTCTTCAGTTTTCCTGGAAGCTGTGCTGAGAAGGGAGGGGTGGGGTTTATCCTGTCTCCCATCAGCTTCGCTATTCGGGACCAGCTCCTCTGTCCTGCTATTCCCATTTTCACGGAAAACATGCATATCCCTTTAGAATGCGTGCATACTTTCCTGTTCAGTTCAACAATGTTCCTCTGACTGGAGTGGTGCTATTCAAGAAACAGGCAAATGAAAAGGATGGAATGCATAGACTTTTCAAGGACTCAAACGAAGTCAGAAAATGAATGGAAATACCGCGGCGAGCCTCCTGTACGTCAGTCCGGCTCTTTGTCTCTGCACCATTCTATACACTCAAGTCATTTCACTTGTCAGCCAAGTTTTAAAGCCGAAAGTTCTACAGCCAATATGAATGTATGCAGATCGGGAGACGGAGGGCATGAAGGGATGAGCCTGGGCTTGGCTCTTGTTGCCCTTTCTTATATGCTCAGGAAGGAATTTTTCTCCAGGCCAGATTGGCCAGGGATCCTGGAGGTCTTTTGCCTTCCTCTGGGCATACAGCAGGGGTCACTGGGGGGGGGATGATAAATAAATCGTATGTTGGCCACAGAAACCTAATTAAAGGATTCTATGTTTGGGCCATTAGCAAAGTTTATCATTTAGCAGTGAAAGCATGGCCATAGGTGGTTGTGAGCTCGTTCTGTTGGCTGGTGAGTGTGCAGGAGAGAAAATAACAAAGCATACACTTGTTTATACTTAGGAAGGAAATAAGAGTTCTTTATTGTAGGAACTCCTTACTCTGATAGGAGAGGAGGAGAGAAAGATCCTATCTACCTATCTAGTCTAAGGATGGACATGGATGCTAGGGCAAGGCCTGCATCCATGCTGCAAAGATGGAGGGAGGAGAAGGAGAGAGATGTTGCCTGGAACAAAGCCAGGAAGAGAAGGAGGAGGTCACAAGGAGGAAGTCCTGAGAATAGCAACCTACATACCAAAGGGATAGTCCGAGCAGTAGACAGTAAGCAGGATGTCCTGACGTCTGTCTTTCTAACTTTTTGTTTCCCCCCCTCTGAAATCCAAGGAAAGGGACAGCGCTGAGTCCTCCTCTTCCAACAGGAGAGGTAGCTGTGAATTTCGTGCATTGTGCAGAGGGTTGGATTAGATGACAGTTGATCTTCCAGCTGTATAAGAACATAAGAGAAGCCATGTTGGATCAGGCCAATGACCCATCCAGTCCAACACACACAGTGACCAAAAAAACCAGTTGTCCTCAGGAGATCTGCCAGTGAGGAAGGGACACTACAAGCCCTCCCACTGATTGCCCCCCCAAACACCAAGAATACAGAGCATCACTGCCTTCGACAGAGAGTTCCATCTAGACCTTGTGGCTAATAGCCACTGATGGACCTCTGCTCCATATGTTGATCCAGTCCCCTCTCGAAGCTGTCTATGCTTGAAGCTGCCACCACCTCCTGCGGCAGTGAGTTCCATATGTTAATCACCCTTTGGGTGAAGAAGTATTTCCTTTTATCCATTCTAACCCGACTGCTCAGCAATTCCATTGAGTGCCCACAAGTTCTTGTATTGTAAGAAAGGGAGAAAAATACTTTTTTCTCTTCCTTCTCTATCCTATGCATAATCTTGTAAACCTCTATCATGTCACCCCTCAGTCGTCGTTTCTCCAAGCTAAAAAGCCCCAAGCGCTTTCTATGTTTCTATGTGGGGTATTGCCTCTATGTTTGGCAAGCTGGGGCTGTTCTTGAACCTTGGGTTGCATTATGCGGCAAAGCTACCATCTCGGACAGTGCTAAATGCTTTACTCTCGGGAAGTGAACAGAGGAAAAAATGCAGGATCCCAGAGCCCAGCCAAGAGCGAAGGAGTGGTCCACTGCCTTCACCAAAGAAATTAAAAGAAAACCTACCGATTTTGCGTTGTCTTTCCCTAGCTTCCTCCATGCAGGTTGAACAGTCCTTAAATCAGAGGGCAGGTGCAAGAACCCCCTTTCAACACAAGGCCCTGCTTTTGCAGACATCCTCCGAGCCACGAAGTGCCCCAGAGGAGCCGCTGCATGCTCGCCCCTCACCACTGAGGTCACACAAGCCCAGCCAGGTCAAGACAGCACAAGAAAACAGAATCCGGAGGCAAAGCGCGGAGGAAGGCTTGCGTGACGTTTTGCTTTAAGCCCAACAGCTGAAAATCGGTTTGTGCTCTTGCCCGGTGAAACTCTCTGTGTGGTCTTCTTCCCAGGCTTGGCCTGCTTTGCCACTGTTGTTGTGAAAGGCAGATAAGAGGGAGGAGGGCTCGGTGGTTGAGCCTCTGTTTGGCATGCAGAAGGTCCCCGGTTCAATCCTGAGCATCTACAGTTAAAGGGATTAAGTAGGAAGTGAAGTGAAAGACCTCTCCCTGAGATGCTGGAGAGCTGCTGCCGACCTGAGCAGGCAATATAGACCTCGATTGACCAGTGTTCAAGAGAGAGCTGCTGCCGACCTGAGCAGGCAATATAGACCTCGATTGACCAGTGTTCAAGAGAGAGCTGCTGCCGACCTGAGCAGGCAATATAGACCTCGATTGACCAGTGTTCAAGAGAGAGCTGCTGCCGACCTGAGCAGGCAATATTGACCTCGATTGACCAGTGTTCAAGAGAGAGCTGCTGCCGACCTGAGCAGGCAATATTGACCTCGATTGACCAGTGTTCAAGAGAGAGCTGCTGCCGACCTGAGCAGGCAATATAGACCTCGATTGACCAGTGTTCAAGAGAGAGCTGCTGCCGACCTGAGCAGGCAATATAGACCTCGATTGACCAGTGTTCAAGAGAGAGCTGCTGCCGACCTGAGCAGGCAATATTGACCTCGATTGACCAGTGTTCAAGAGAGAGCTGCTGCCGACCTGAGCAGGCAATATAGACCTCGATTGACCAGTGTTCAAGAGAGAGCTGCTGCCGACCTGAGCAGGCAATATAGACCTCGATTGACCAGTGTTCAAGAGAGAGCTGCTGCCGACCTGAGCAGGCAATATAGACCTCGATTGACCAGTGTTCAAGAGAGAGCTGCTGCCGACCTGAGCAGGCAATATAGACCTCGATTGACCAGTGTTCAAGAGAGAGCTGCTGCCGACCTGAGCAGGCAATATAGACCTCGATTGACCAGTGTTCAAGAGAGAGCTGCTGCCGACCTGAGCAGGCAATATAGACCTCGATTGACCAGTGTTCAAGAGAGAGCTGCTGCCGACCTGAGCAGGCAATATAGACCTCGATTGACCAGTGTTCAAGAACAGTCAGTCATTTATAACAGGAATGACCTTTTCTAGGCCACTCTGTTTCAGAGCATCTGTGCCAGGTCAGAAGAACCAATGGTCTATTTAATGCAGCGTCCCAGATGGCCTACAAGCAGTATATGGAGGCCAAAGCTTGTCACTGTTGTTGCTCCCCAACTACCAGTTTTCAGGGGTACACTGCCTCTGTACATGGGGGTTCTATTTAGACATCTTGGCTGAGAGTTCTGCTGAAGTCACTAATAACATGTTTCCCAAACTTACGATTGCTGAAACACGCACTTTACCTTAAAATTGGACTCGCACTGCATTTCGAATTGTTTGTGTAAGAATGAGAAGAATTGCTTGCTCCCACAGAAGGCCAAACCTTGGTTGAGCTGCAGTACCAGCCAGGCCTGGTGATTGGAAGAAAGCAAAGCCGCAGTGACTCACGCAGAGATGCAACTGGTAGCTTCCTCCGAAGATGTCTTGAGACTTACGGGTTGGATGCTGTGATCCTACCTGATGGAGAGTTTGAGCAGAAATTTACTGCTGGCTCCAGGAGAGAGTGAGTGGAAGGTAGCAATTTAACAACAACAACATTCGATTTATATACCGCCCTTCAGGACAACTTAACACCCACTCAGAGTGGTTTACAAAGTATGTTATTATTATCCCCACAACAATCACCTTGTGACAGGGCCGGCACCACCGCTGAGGCCGTGAG
The DNA here is from genome assembly GCF_028583425.1 of Eublepharis macularius. Taxonomy (NCBI): domain Eukaryota; kingdom Metazoa; phylum Chordata; class Lepidosauria; order Squamata; family Eublepharidae; genus Eublepharis; species Eublepharis macularius. Next base: position 7,862,493 of record NC_072791.1, on the reverse strand, counting down.
GTGGGGGCCGCGGGGCAGCAGACACAGGCCAGGAACGACAGGCTGCCGGGGCGGCATGCGGTGCGCGGGTGGGTGGCCTCCTCGCTCCACCCCAGCCACCCGCCGGCGGCACTGCGTGATGACGCCAGAAACCCTGGCGCTGGGGCTGCCTTGTGAGGTGGGTGGGGCTGAGAGAGCTCTGGTGTCTGACCCAAATTTACCTAGCTGGCTACAAGTGGAGGGGTGGGGAATCAAACCCAGTTCTCCAGATTAGAGTCCTGCCGCTCTTAACCACTACGCCAAACGGGCTCTCTAGAACCAAGGCTGGCCTTATACCAAACGTCACCCTAATTGGGGAGTCAGGGCTGCCCGTTTTGCAAGCAAAGATGAGTTTTTTGTACTGTTTGTGCGTTGGAGTGGACAGCTGAGAAGGTAGCTCCTCACAGCCCCTCCCTCTTCAAGCCGGGTGCCTGCAAGCCAAGCACCCCAGGCAACTGACTTCAGTCACCTGCCCCTAAATTCAGCCTGAGACTGAACAGGGAATAATGCAGAGAAGCAACAGGCAGACCGCAAGGGGTACTTTGGAGGTCACTAGAGTTGCCGATCCTTTCATGAATATTTTCTGCAGCACATGAACGCTCCCCCTGCTACACAGTAGGATGCCCCAGTCCATGTTAGGAATTGCTAGCATGGCTCCCAAACCAGCCAAATCAGAATAGTTTTGCAAAGTGTTCCAATGAGACACATGCCAGGTTGCCAACTGGAGGCTGTGCCCAGTGGTGTCAATTGAACAAACAACAGATATTAATTTTTCACGACAAATTCCATGCATGAGTCGCCGGGGTGATTTACGGAGCTTTCATTCCTTCCTGGTGAGCCAACGGCGCATGCGCACTGAATAAAGGACGCATTCTTCTTTTTTTCTATTGCTTGTGTCAGGCATTGTGCTGCATTATTAATAGTCCCGACGCCTGTTGATTAAAGGGCGCGGGTGCGTATGCATTCCTATAAATTCCTGGGAGATGTTTGCCTGTATATCTGAATTTAATTTTGCATGCCTTGAATGGAGAGAAGGATTGGCAGAGACAATGGCGACCTGAAGAGGCTGGAGCAGAGACTAAGGCACCGTGCCACATCACCCGTCTTTCTAAGATCCTCTCGAATAGCTTCATCACGAAGCCGCTGATGCCTCCCAAGTCTCACATTAGAGCTCTGCACTGCCAAAAGTGGTTGAAGTCATCAGAAAAGCTCATCTGAGCCCCAATACCCCCCCCCCCACGCACTTTATAATAAAAGTTTTTTCATTGCAGAAATGATGCTCTTAAAGACATAGGTATGAACTGGGAACAGGCCAGAACCGGGAATCAAACTGCTGAACTAAGACTCATAAAAAGGTACCACCCCCACCACCCCAGATTGAATGAAGACTTGCGATTTCTCACTCATTGCAGATGTTAACTATCTTTGCAAAAACCGACTTGGCAATATCTGGGTTTAATAAAACCCACCCGCTGCAGGTTTAACCAGCTTAACATCGCTTGTGGCATTTTTGAATTTTACGTAATTACATCTCGCCCCGGACTTCCCGAATTTCTAAGCCCCTTGACCAGTTTCTTAATTTTATTAATTTTTGCCTTCCTCCTACGCCAAATGTCTGCATAGTGAAGAAATTCCACTCACTGCATTTAAAGAAGGGAGCTTTCAGGGGCCGTGCTCCAGAAGAGCTAGAAAGCACCGTCTCTGTGTGTAGGAAGTCGCCATTCGGAAACAGCTGCTCCCATCGCAGAAGGATGCTTGACTTCGAACCTCCCAATATTTTCCGTCGACTTTGCCATTTATTTTAGTTATTAAATATGGCTTTGGAAAACTGACAGGAAAAAAACCCTTCATTGTGGGATAATAGTTAGGGTTCCAGCTAGAGTTTGGAAATTTCTGAAGATTTGGGAGCAGTGTTTGGGGAGGTGAGGGAACTCAGTGAGGTTACAATGTCATTCTAGGACCTCTGTTTTTTCTAGACTCTATGGTATACCACAGAGTCTGCCCTAAGATGGCATTTCTTCCTGGGGGGGTGGGGTCTATAGTCTGGAGAACAGTTGTTATTTCAGGAGATCTCAGGACTCATCTTGGCAGCTGACAGTCCTATGAATACCACCCACTACCACCTCTTATCTCGAATCCAGGCCCCGAGCATTACGCTTTCTTTAAAAAGCAATGTTTTCCTGGTAACAAGAATTTTATTCTGTGATGTGCCACCAAGTTGCCTCCGACCTATAGTGACTCTGTGAATGAAAGACCTCCAAAGCATCCTATTCAGGGCTTTTTTTGAGGGGGAATGCCCCGGAACAGCGTTCCGGCAGCTTTGGAATCTGCCCACGTGATTCCTTCCTCCTTTGGCCCCATGGGCTCTGCAGAGGAGGTTTAACTGCTTTGAGTTCATGCTGCTTTCTTTTAATTTCTCTGTGAGTGAGTGAGTGAGTGAGAGAGCAAGAGAGAGAGAGAGCGTGCAAGCAGAGCTGCTGAGGCCAGCACTCCAGAGGAGGCTAAGCTGCTTTGAGTTCATTCTGCTTTCATTTGGAAAGAAGAGGTTCCTCCACGGGGTATAATGCCATAGTGCCACCCTCCAACACAGTTGTTTTTTCCAGGGGAACTGATCTCTCTTGCCTGGAGATCAGTTGTAAGTCTGGGAGATCTCCAGCCACCACCTGGCGATTGGCATCACTACCTGGAGGAGGCATTAGGGGTTGTATCCTGGCAAGATCTAGCAAAGCCAGTCAAGGAGGGATGCCCAGGCCAAGAGCCACCAAGGAGCAGCTACGAGGCTTCCCAGCTTACCCAGACCAGCGGGAGCTGAGATTTGCTCCGATTGCCCTTATGATAAGAATTTTCCTGATGAAAATTGCTCTAACCAATACACCAGCCTGGTTGCAATACACAACACCAGTTTAGTCTAAGATGTTTTATGTACGTATCACAGGTACAACAAAATGGCCAATGCGGCTCTCCCCACAGGTCAGTAAGGAGCATGGCGCTCTAGTCACCTGCCTACAGGGGCATTGCTCATTCCCAGGACGGCAGCACCAGAGAGGATGTGCAAACAAGGGAAGAGAAGGAAAGCCGTTCTGCATGCTGCTTGCGGTCTTCCATTTTCTGCTAAGCCCACCCACTGACAAATCAGCAGCAGGCTACAAAAGACCTCGTAACAAGTCTCTGCGCTCGTTCCTCCAAAGAGACAGGAACCCGTATAGAAGTTAACATCATGCCCCACCGTTTCCTGACTTTGAAGGTGCTCCAACAGAGACACGGCATTTACGCAAGTCTGGACATGGTTCTGAATTTGGCAAATCATGGTTTATGCATAAGACATAAATCTGGAAAGAAAATGCCGAGTTACGTAAGAGACGCTTGACTCACTGGAAGCTATTTGCTCTGCAGGCCATCTTCTGCAATGCGCCTGCGTTCTGTTTGCAGCTTTCAGGCACAGAGGCGCTTCAGTACTGCGGATCAGGCCCTTCTAGGTTTGTCAACCCAGGTATGGCCTGGTGACCTCCTGAAATTACGACTCACGTCCAGAGAGCAGAGATTTTGTTAATTTATTATTAAATTTATAGTCCGCTCTCCCTGCAAGCAGACTCAGAGTGGATAACATCACATGTAACATAATCGTAGTAAAATCACATCAAAAGAAAACATAAAATTCAGTAAACATAGAACTCGAGGCGGCAGCCCATATTGCTTAACCTGGCCAAAATATTCCATGAGATGGGAACTGGAAGACAATATTAAGCATATCAGTAGAAAGCTGGGGTGAGGGGGGGGGTTCAGCAGATGTGCAGGGGAGCCTGTACTGGCCCAATCTCAAACATACGTAGGGTTACCAGGTCCCCCAACACCGCCCCCCCGAAGCAGGAGATCCGTGGCCCGGCTCCTACCTTCTGCTTCCCCCCCCCTGGCTTCTACGATGATGTCACTTCCAGGAAGTGATGTCATTGCATGGGTTATGGGCCGCCCTGGGAGTGCTCCCCCCGCTGGCCAGGTAAGCGGGGGCAGAGGGTGGAGGGTGGGAGGGGGGATTCCCCCGCCCCTAGCGGGGGACTGGCATATCTAACCATATGCCTGGCGGAACATGTCTGTCACAGAGCCAAACTACAAGTGACACCTTACACAGGTTGGACACTTGTTAGCTTCCCTCAAGTTTTGATGGGAAATGTAGGCGCCCTGGTTTTACAGCTTGGCTCTCCATTACAGCTGCAAGACCAGGATGCCTACATTTCCCATCAAAACTTGAGGGAAGCCGACTAGTGTTCAACCTGTGTAAGACGTCACTTGTAGTTTGGCTCTCAGATGCCTGGCAGAAGGATAGCAAATCTTGCTGGGCCCTAACTTCAACAGACAAAGGGTTCCACCAGGTTCGTGCCAGGACGGAAAAGGCCCTGGGCTGGTTGAGGCCAGGTGAGCATCCTTGGGGCCAGGGATCACTAGCAGCTGTTTTTCAGCCAACAGGTCCCCTGGGGAAAACGGCTGCTTTGGAGGGAGGATTCTATGGCATTATACCCCACTGAGGTCCCTCCCCTCTCCAGCCTTCTCCAGAATCCACCGCCTAATCTCCAGAAATTTCCCGACTCACAGTTGGCAACCCTATGGGAGACTCACATAAGAGTTCCAGCATCCTCTTGGCCTGTGAAGTCAGAAGAGCAGGTAACTAAACTAATGCCCAGGATGGTAGACTTCTTGGGCTACTAAATACCTACGGCACTCCAGACTGCTAAGCTTTCGGCTAGCTGCTTTTGAGGCTGTCTGCCGATAGCTCTGCCACCGCAAAGAGCAGTCTGGCCTTGGTCCTAAAAAGCCCCCTAAAAAGTCACCTAATTTGATTGGGGGTGGAAGAAACTGGGGGTGGAAGGACTGATCAGCCTCTTGGCTGATCAGCATTGAGCCGTCTGTTGTTTCCTTCCAAGTATGAGTCTATGATTCCACAAATCTTACGCCATGGAGCGTTTTGGGAAAAGTCAAATGACCATGGCATCAACGGCAGCTCAGAGCCGGCTGCTGCCTCAGGCAGTACTCATATCTCACTCCCTTGTTGCAGTTCATGCAATCAACCTGTCCCCCCAGCAATATGGAGCTGGTGATGCGCGGGAAGGCCTCTAGGACCCAATTAATACATTGCGCAAACATGATTGTAGGTTTGCGACCCGGTGCGCACTCAAAAGGGAGTTGCAGCCCATCACAGACACCCTTGCATGTCGTCCATGCACGTAAACACGTGTCTGTGACGTTCACATGCTTCTGTATGTAGGTGAGAAATGTAATGTGTGAAGGAGCTCTTTACGAGAGAGGTTGGAAAAAGCTTCAACAGGCACTGCTGGGAGGGCAGATTTTAGGGTTCTATGACCTCCAGAGTTGGCCATTGTGTGAAACAGGATGCTGGAGTTGATGGAACGTTTGTCTGATCTAGCAGGGCTCTTCTTCCATTCCTAAACTATGCCCCGTTAATTCCACTACTTCTTTATCCTGGTTGATCTACCCACGGCAACTTCTTTGTTATTATCTTTTCTTTCCACAACGGACTTTGCTGAAAGTTAATCTCATAGATTTGGATTGTGGCCTGTGACAACAATAGCCTTTTTCTTTCTTTCTTTCTTTCTTTCTTTCTTTCTTTCTTTCTTTCTTTCTTTCTTTCTTTCTTTCTTTCTTTCTTTCTTTCTTTCTTTCTTTCTTTCTTTCTTTCTTTCTTTCTTTCGGTGAAAGGTAAAAGAGCGTTGCAGGCTCCTGCAAATGTAATCAGAGCAGAACTAAAAATGATAGATCGCCTAAGCCAAACATCAGAAGTGGAGGTGTCACATGCTACAGAAAGGAGCAGAGCATTCCTGTCTTCTTCTTGGTCTGGACCACACATGCACGGCCATCTCTGACGACTGTATCCTTGATGACAGACAACTGTGACTGTGAGAACCGATGTGACTGAAGGCAATACGAAAGTTCTCAACAGTATATTCCCTCATCCACGTTCTCCCTCGATGTTGCAAAAGGACGGGACGATCTTGTCATGTGACTGTCGCCAGGCAAAGTTGCCTTGTTGGGGCTCCACGTAAAAACAATTGTGTGAATCAGGCCAAGGCTACCCAACTTAACAGAAGTTTACCAACAGCTGTAGATGAGACTGAATGGCAATCCACTCAGGGCTGACAGAAGGAGATATACACCAGAATCCATCTTGTACCGAGTCAGACAAAGTCAGCCTTGTCTATCTCAATTAGCAGTGGCTCTCCAGAGTCTCGAGTGGAGATCTTTTCCATCAGCAACCACTTGATCCTTTTAGGTAGAAATACTGAAGACTGAACCTGGGATTTTCTGTGTGGAAAGTACGTCCATGCAGTATCTACCAGTGAGCTACAGCCCGAGGAGTTCACGAAACATACATTTAACTTATAGAATCTATACACTGGCATTGATGGCTATTCAGGTTGATTGCTATTAGCCATTCAAGTCAAACAAAACCTCCACATTCAAAGGCACGATACCTTTGAAAACCAGATGCTGGCTAATTGCCTTAACTGCAGCTTTTCAGGAGTGTTTAGTTATTCATTGTTGCTGAAAGAGGATCATAGAACCATAGAATCACAGGGTTGGAAGGGACCTCCAGGGTCATCTAGTCCAACCCCCCTGCACAATGCAGGAAATTCACAACTCCCCCCCCCCCCAGTGATTCCTGCTCCATGCCCAGAAGATGGCAAAACACCTCCAGGATCCCTAGCCAAACTGGCCTGGGGAAAATTGCTTTCTGACCCCAAAGTGGCGATTGGCCTTACCCTGGGCATGAAAGAAGGGGCCACGAGAACTAAGCACTGATGTAGCCCTTCCTGCCCTCCCTCTTGTGATCTGCCCAGGTTCACAGAATCAGCATTGCTGTCAGACGGCCATCTAGCCTCTGCTCAAAAACCTCCAAAGAAGGAGAGCCCCCCACCTCCTGAGGAAGCCTGTTCCACTGAAGAACCACTCTAACTAATTATGATGGGTCTTGTTCCGATTCAGATAATTTTTAAAATTTATTTATGTCATTTATAGTCCACCTTTCTCACTGAGACTCAAGGCAGACAATGGCCCCGTTCCCAGGCCTGGGCTTTGGGGAGCATTTCTTAGCCTACATAAAGTATCTTAATCTATCGGTTAAAATATTCTTCCCCGACCAAGGAAAGTGCTTTGAAGGCAATGCAAAGCTGAGGTCAGCATCTCTCCCGCGGCCCCTCCTGTTTCCTGATGAAGCCTCTTGCGAGCAACTCCATTCATTGTAGAAGGATGGGAGGGGTGTGTGTGTGTGTGTGTGTGTGTCAGAGGCTGCTACAGCTGGTCACCAAATTCTTGGCAGCTAGACTGCAGGCTGTGCCAAACAGCTGGGAGCGAAACAACAGGCCCAAGGGAAGCAATTCTTCTCCTTCTTTTAAAGAAAAAGAATAACAAGAACAACTTGGGTGGGTGGGGGGGAGGCACTGACTTTCCCTGATAAAGGTTTTCCGGCCCAGCGGGACAGCAATGGGGAGGGGGGAATCTCATCTCTTCCTTTGGAACTTGGGAGGGCGAGCCACATTCCAGGAGCCAGGCTTCGGAGGCCAGTTTAAATGTCTGAGAACTACACGGCTGTGTGTGTGTGTTCTAGCTGAGTTCCACTGAGTGAGATGCTCTTTGTCCCTGCACACAGCCCTTGAATTGTCAAGGAGGCTTGTAACCCAGAGAAACTGGAGCATTTCTCATTTGAGCCCCCCTAGTTTCTGGACAGAGCTATCAGCTGAATGGAACGTTGTGAAAATGGCAGGATGACACACAACAGTCCTGTGGAGTAGGCCTGTGGAAGCTGATTTGTCTTTTTTTTTTGCCATTTTGTGTCTCTCAGGCTTGATTTAACCCTGACACCAGGGAAGCCAAAGCACTAGATCTTGGCATGCATTTGCACAGTACCCTGTGGCAACTAAAATGCTAATGTCCAGCTATTTTGTACAGGCAGTAGTTTCATTTCCACAAGACGCTGCATGAGTGCAAAGGCCAAAGGAAAAGTGCTTTTGCACCCCTAGTATCACATTTACAAGAATCAGAGACCCGGTGCACAAATTCAAAGGTGATGATGGGTCTCATCCACAGCTTATCAGCCATCCGGCTTAATGGAACTTCCATGTACAGAGGCAGCTCACCTCTCAATGCCAGTTGCTGGGAGGCACAATGTGGGCATGCTTTGGACTCTGTGCCCTGCTTGGAGGTCTTCCTAAAGACATCTGGTTGGCCACGGTGTGAAAAAGGATGCGGGAGGGGATGGATCTAGGGTTGCCAACCTCCAGGTGGGATCTGGATAGCTCCTGGAATTACAATCAAAGAAAGTCCAGTAGCACCTTTAAGACTAACCAACTTTATTGTAGCATAAGCTTTTGAGAATCACAGTTCTCTTCGTCAGCTGCCAAAACTTCGATCTGATGAAGGGAACTGTGATTCTCGAAAGCTTATGCTACAACAAAGTTGGTTAGTCTTAAAGGTGCTACTGGACTCTTTTTGATTTTGCTACTACAGACTAAAATGGCTAATTCCTCTGCATCTATGGAATTACAATGGATCCACAGTCTACAGATATTAATTCCCCTCGAGAAAATGGCTGGCTTGAAGAGTGGTCTCTACAGTGTTATACCCCAGTATGGTTCTTACGCTTCCCAAACTCCACTCTTTTCAGGCTCCACCCCCAAATCCCCAGGAATTTGCAAACCTAGATGGACCGCTAGTTTGATCCGTCAGAGCTCCTCTTATGCGCACATGACCGAGATGCAGATCAAATGTCCCTAACCACTCTACCACACTGACTGATTTACGAATGTAACAAGTCTCTTTGGGCAAGCCTGTCTCTGTTTGCCTCAGCTCCTCCCCTCCGTCTGCCATGAGGGTTGTCAACTGCTCCAGGCGATGACTGGAGATCTCCTGAAATTACATCTGATCTCTAGGTGAGAGAGATTAGTTCCCCTGGAGAAAATGGCTGCCATGGCATTATACCCAATAACACCATGCTATGGACTAACGAAACACAATACCAAGTTTACTTGTAACAACGCTTAATTGTGTGATACAAAGTATGCAGGCTAATATACAACCACAAACCAAAATCATACACAAGATACAGAAAATATTCCCTCCACAATATCGGTCTTCAGTCTTCAGTACTTGTGTTGATGAAGACACGACCTGCGCACATCTGATTTTAGCCTGCATTTCAATGCCTTCCTCCCAGTCGGGTTTCACAAGTTGCCTTCACACAGCAAACCTACAACTTCTAAGCTTGCTTGTGAATTGTGTTAGAGCTGTTTAGCCTCTCCTTTCCTTTCACGCAGCTCAGTCAGTAACTCCAGAAATCTGAAAGTTGTAGCCTATGGCATTATACCCAGCGAAGATCCCTTCCCTTCCCAAACTCCGCCCTCCCCAGTATCCACCTCTCAAATCTCCAGGAATTTCCCCACCCAGAGTTGGCAACCTTATCTGCAATGGGGGATAAGGTGGTCTTGCAGAGGTGGTTTAAGGACACAAATATGGGCAGCTCTATCTGCACATGGAGTCTTATACTATGAGTTGAATGTTTTAGCTTCAGAATAAGTAATACTCTCAAAATTCCGCATGGAATTAGGGCACATCTCAGCCTATGGATTTTCGTTGGGCTTCAGCATGCCTCTCTCTGCACTGGGCAGCTGCCAAAACTTCGAGTTAATTCTCTGCTGTCAAAAGGATGGGATTTAAATTTGAATTTTCCAAGACGGTCCGTGCTGTTTAAGTGAATTTCAGAGGCAGAGCTTGCATATCCACTTTTTGCAACAAAACTTTGGTATTTGCATTTCATTTGGGATTTGATACGTGTGCGTCAGTGTTGGAATATTGCAGTGTCAAAACAGTACAGCATTTGGGAGCAGGGGGCTTTCCATCATATATGGAGGGTGATTGGTCTTTATTATACAGATCTGATTGGCTGCTGCCAGCATGAAACAACCAATAGTAACGAAGTCTTCAGGAGCCTTAGCTCAGACAGAAGCTATGCCAATGCATAACAGAGTGTGTGTGACAAAACTTGCCAAATCCACCTGAAGTGACATGCCGGGTGTCTCTTCCTCCTCCTCCTTCTGGGCTTGCTTTGGGGTCTCTTCTAGAGATGGGCACGAACAGCAATACGAACGAAAAAAAGCCATGAACAGCCCAATTTGCTGTTTGCAAACAAGCTGTTCGTGAGGCCCCATTCTAAAAGAACAGGGGTTCGTTGCAAGCCTCATTCCTTGCGATTTGTCAAGCAAGACAGTCTGGCACCTGCAATCAATTCCCTTGGCAACTTAGGCAGGGACTGCCCGAACTCTGTCTGAACTCCTGCTGTTGCCCTGCAAACCCCAATCTAAGCCCAATTTAGCTTGATAGGCAGGTCTTCCTTTCAAGTGTGGAGCTCCAAATTTGTTACAAGGGGGCAAAGAGCAGGGGGGAGGGGGGCTCCCAGCTCTGGCTTAGGTTGCCGACAGTGGAGAGGGAGAGACAGTTGCTGTTGGCATTTTGATAGAGAGAGTGAATTGGACCTTGAATTTTCTTTGTGTGTGGTGGGATAGGGATCTACCCCTTCAAGTTCCAGGGCTGCTGCCAGGCTCTGGGGCCAAGCTATTATTTATTATTGGTACCTTTCCTGCTGCCTGCTCAGGTAGGGTTTCTGGGAGTGGTGCAGTAGGGATCTTGATGGCTGGAGGAGAACTTGCTGGCCCCCACGAACAACGAACAACAAACATTTTTGTGAACAGGTCATGTTTGTCAATGTTCGTTGTTCATTGTTCGTGGATGACAACGAACACCATGTTTGTTTGTTTTTTTCTGTTTGTGCCCATGTCTTCCTCGTCCTTCTCCTCCTCCTCCTAGGGCCTGCTTTGGGGGCTCCTTCCAAATTCCTACTTTAAACCGTCCCCTGTGCATGCTCCTAAGATCTCCATGGGCCCTTGCAAAGCATCCAAAAGATGCTTCCTTAGGCCCCATCACAGATGTTGGGCCATAGTCACTCACAGCCAGGACCAGCCATTGACCAGTGCTATCTTCACCGGCAGCAAAATGCCCACATAGCTCCTTTCTTCTGTGGTTTGCCTGCTCAGTTGCACTTCTTCATGAACCCCCAAACATCACTGTTGCTTCTTCATTAAACTCAAGAGTATTCCCATGCACACAGGAAACCAGTCTTAATTTCCCAAGTGTTTGTAATTAGCAGTAGAATTAACTTGTCTCAAGCTGGGAACCCTCTTCCACCTCCTCCTCATTATTATATTACAGAAGCACAGAAAGCGTATCTGCTCTTTTGTACTATGACGAATGGTCCTTTCTGATGTTACCCCTGTGGTGTGAGCTCTCCGACAGTGTGCTCTGCACTGCTCAGGGACCCAGGCTGCATGGGTAGCACCAGCCATGTGACACCTTCCCACCTCAGTGCCACGGTTCCTGCGAGTTCGGGCAAAGATGATGTGAGAAGGAGTCTTCTTGGGCCATCCACTCCGGTGACTGGAGCTATCAGGGCATATACAGGATCTAACCTGGGCTTTTTTTCTGGGAAAAGAGGTGGTGGAACTCAGTGGGTTGCTCTCGGAGAAAATGGTCACATGTCTGGTGGCCCCGCCCCCTGATCTCCAGACAGAGGGGAGTTGAGATTGCCCAATCTCAACTCCCCTCTGTCTGGAGATCAGGGGGCGGGGCCACCAGACATGTGACCATTTTCAAGAGGTTCTGGAACTCCGTTCCCCCACGTTCCCGCTGAAAAAAAGCCCTGGGTCTAACACATTGTTACATGTTTTGCAAGGGAATTAGAACTCATCAAGGAAGTTAAACGCTATGAGTCTCTCTACTTGAGACATCTGACATGTGAAGAACACGTGTCGGGAGATGCAATGTTAGCTGGGAAGGGTAGTTTAAAAAGACAGAGTCAGCAGCAGGGCAAAGGCTTTGTTATCCACTGGAGCTGTGTGAAGGGGCTGTAAAATGCCAGAAGGGAAATTTCAGCCCATTATAACTTCTCCAGGTCCAAGCCCGGCTCTGGAAGGCAGCTCCAGGCCATTTTCATTCCTCGCTGCCCTCTGGTTGCCATCCCATACAGTTTTAGACCTGAGAGGTGAAATTGACAGAGCTGAGGCGAAGATGAAATTGACAAACCCTCTGATGAGCGATCTCCACCAGCTCTGTCTTTTAAAACTACCCTACCTGGCCCACATTGCATCTCCCTAAACTTGATGAACACACACCAAGGCGTCTTGTGTAGAGACAATCCTGTCTTCCTGGCTTGAACAGAGACTTGGATTTCCTTACTCACTAGCTCTACAGAACCCACTTTGTAGGCATTTTGATTGGCTGTTCTTAACACATTTTGCTCGATTATAACTTTATACCAGTATCTATAAATATTCATTTAAACTTTGCTTATCCATTCAAACCTCTGACCTCTTTCGCCATCCGTCAGTTGGTCTCTAAGGTGCTACTGGACCTGAATCTGGCTCATCCATTATTTCCAACTATTCTGTTTCATACCCACACACAGAGCTCACGCAGAGCTTATGGATTCACATCTAACCTTTCTACCTTTTTTTCTCAAACAGATTTACGCTTGAAAGGTTCATGACAAATTCACTCTCTGCCTTAACTCCTTCTCCCCGCCCTTGTAATCTTCCCCTTAAGCAGGATCTCTACATATCTAAAGAAGTGAGCTGTGACTCACAAAAGCTCATATTTAAATAAAGGTTGTTAGTCTTGACAATGCTACTGGAATATTGTTTTATTAAGGGACATCAGGCCAGCCAAGTCACTCCATTAGCTTTGTTCAACATGCTTTTCTAAAACCATTCAGGAATCAGGGCCAGTATCTCAGCTTGCAAGACTTCCCCTCCTATCCTTTTCCAGGGATTTTTTTGAATTATTAGGGAGACACAGTGACTAAGCTGCAGCGGCGTAGATTTTTATGTGCATATTAATAGAATTGCTCGGCACTGGGAATTAAAATGGAGACAATGACGCAGCCCTTAATGATTGCGTGTTTTGAAATGAAGAATGCAAACTTTTCCAAGCCTAACTTTCTCATAGTTAACAATGATCTACACAAGCAGGAGTTCTTACATATGCAAACACAGCCTGTATGAAAGCTACATTGCCTATTTCTGCCTTCACCACAGACTACAGAAACCATGGTGCAGCGTGACTGTCTTTAGCAGCCTGGTATGGAAATCTTTGTGGCCTATATAATATCAAATAGGTGAGCAAGACAATAGGGGACAAGAGTGAACCTGATAAAAAACAAAGCAGTTACCGGTGAAACTGCGTCCCCTACCTCCAATTTCAAAATATAGATACTCAAAGTTCACCCAATTTCAGAAGGAAATTGCACTCTTGCTTACTAGGCTATCCTTCCACTTTTATCCGACTATGTCTCCTATTTAGGCCTCACAACAACTCTGTGGTGAGAGAGTGACCATTCCAGAGAGAGAATGAGGGAGAGTGACTAGCTAAATTTCATGGCCAAGTGAGTCCAGTGCTGTACTCTAACCACTACACCACACTGACTCAGAAGGATGTTTTCTAAAATTGCTTACGCCACACAGCTGGCCAGGAAACAAGGAGGTCCAGCACCAAGGTTTTTCTCAACATTGGCCTAAAACATAATTTCAGCATCTACCCCTCCCCATAAGTCATTTAATTGCATGTTTGTGGGCCATCAATGATCCCCTAGGAGTACAGAAAAGAAAAGAGTCCAGTAGCACCTTTAAGACTAACCAACTTTATTGTAGCATAAGCTTTCGAGAATCACAGTTCTCTTCATCAGATGCATCGTCAGCTTTCAAGAACCACAGCACAGATCTGATGAAGAGAGCGGTGGTTCTCGAAAGCTGACGATGCATCTGATGAAGAGAGCTGTGGCTCTCAGAAGCTGATGATACATCTAATGAAGAGAGCTGTGGCTCTTGAAAGCTGACAATGCATCTGACAAAGAGAACTGTGATTCTTGAAAGCTTATGATACAGTAAAATTGGTTAGTCTTAAAGATGCTACTGGACTTTTCTATTTTGCTATTACAGACTAACACAGCTAACTCTTCTAGGAGTACAGAATATAACACTAAACATAAATGCACTTATGTTATGCTAACTGAATAGGTGACCACCTTGGATGTAACAAACTTCCTTCCTTCCTTCCTTCCTTCCTTCCTTCCTTCCTTCCTTCCTTCCTTCCTTCCTTCCTCAGGGACTCAGAGTGGCTTACGTTGTTCTTCTTTCCTTCATTTTATCCTCTGGTGAGGTAAGTTAGGTTGAGAGTGTGCGACTGGCCCAAGATCATCCAGCAAGCTTCCATGGCAGAGTGTAGAGATTCGAACTCGGGTCTCTCGTTCCTACTTCTAGATCCTCTAACCACCATACCACATGGGGTTTTGCTAGTGGGGGACTGGTGGGCGATGCATTTTCAGTGGATTTCAGTGTCTGGGGTCTACCCCACATGCCCAGGTGGAGGCTGGAGAAAAGCAGCTGACGTATATCCCGAGAAGGATACGGACACCTGAAATCTGCTTTTGTCTGAAGGACAGCGTACAATTTGCTAGGGTTGGGTGGGAGGAATTCATGCTGTTCTATCAATTATCTGGTGCTCAGTGTTTTAGGTGTGCACACAGACATTACCCAAGGATCATAAACTCCCACAATTCTCTCTCCACAAGGAAATGGATCTTTCCCGTAGCTGCCTCTGGAACTCCTTCCCACTTGGGGAAGCGGAGAGCAAGCGTGAAGCATTACATAGGTGTGGAGTTTAGAAAGGGTGGGGAAGTGTTGGATTAAGGGATGGTTCCAGCCCTCCAGAAGTATGGACTTGAATGTTAGGTGTGGTTGGTCATCAAGACAAAACAGGTGTGTGAGAAAGAGCGATGGGAGGGGCTCTTTGGTTTTTAATTACAGACCCAAAGAGATGGTTGGATGGGGAGCTGCTTTGACTGGGGGTGGGGTTAAGCATTGAATGCAGGGAAATGCCCTGCTTTTGAAGAGTTGGAATCATAGAATCATAGGGTTGGAAGGGATCTCGAAGGTCATCTAGTCCAACCCCCTGCACAATGCAGGAAATTCACAACTACCTCCCCTCCCCCCCACATACCCAGTGACCCCTGCTCCATACCCAGAAGATGGCAAAACACCGTTGGGATCCCCAGCCAGACTGGCCAGGGGAAAATTGCTACCTGACTCCAAAGTGGCGATCGGCATTACCCTGGGCATGTAAGAAGGGGCCGCGAGAAGTAAGCCCTGATGCAGCCCTTCCTGCCCTCCCTCTCACGCTCTGCCCAGGTTCACAGAATCAGCATTGCTGTCCGACGGCCATCTGGCCTCTGCTTCAAAACCTCCAAAGAAGAAGTTGTGCTGTTTCTTTTGCTAACTGACCCTATATAAATGGACCCCCTTCCAGATGCCAACCTACAGCCTGGAAGAGAGACATCAGCAAGCAGGCTTCCTCTCCCAGCACAAAGAGAACTTTTGTATGCCTGTAGAGAGGATGGAGAGGGGCTCAACTTTCATTAAAAGGGAACAGAAAGGGAGGGGGGATTACTCTAATTACAACCTGATTTTTGCTCCGGGAATAAAGTATCTTGGAAGGAAACTACCTAGCCCCCGAGTCCTGTTTACCAGTAGCTTCCTCGCTTACATAAATGAGCCAGTGTGGTATAGTGGTTATAGTGTTGGGCTAGGACACAGGTTCAGATCTCCACTCTGCCATGGAAACTCCCCGGGTGACCCCGGCCCGATTATGCACACACACAGCCCTACCTACCTCACAAGGTTGTTGTGAAGATAAAATGGGAGCGAGAAGACTGATGAAAGCTGCTTTGGGTCCTCATTGGAGAGAAAGGCAGGGTATAAGTGAATAAAACATACGTCATTTGTAATACAAGGATGACCTCAAAGAACGAACAAGCTGCCTTTCCATTTTAAAAAGTTTTTCTGCCAAAGAGCCAGAGGTGATCGGCTAATTATAAACCTCTTGTATGCTGAATTCATGAGGCTGGACTCCTAAAACCAGCCAAAACAAGATGCCTTCTTTTAACCTTTTTGATAATCAAATTCAAATTTATTACAGTCAAATGACCAGCAAGAAAAAGATCTCATAAACAGACCAACGGTTCCTATCTACATAAAAAGAAAGGGAGAACAGATTTAGTTAAAACTGTTATTATACTCCGCAGAAAATAAATCCTGAAAAGTAAAACTATCTTCAGTCTGATGTATTGTCGAAGGCTTTCACGGCCGGAGAATGATGGTTGTTGTGGGTTTTCCAGGCTGTATTGCCGTGGTCTTGGCATTGTAGTTCCTGACGTTTCGCCAGCAGCTGTGGCTGGCATCTTCAGAGGTGTAGCACCAAAAGACAGAGATCTCTCAGGGCCAAGCTACACATGACGAATGACACTTGAACGGCAAGTGGATTGAGTGGAGGGCAAGTGAACAGGGAGAAATACACTTGCTGTTCAAGTGTCATTCGTCATGTGTAGCTTGGCCCTGAGTGTCACAGTCTCTCACTGAGACACTGAGAGATCTCTGTCTTTTGGTGCTACACCTCTGAAGATGCCAGCCACAGCTGCTGGCGAAATGTCAGGAACTACAATGCCAAGACCACGGCAATACAGCCCGGAAAACCCACAACGACTATCTTCAGTCTCTCCTTTTGTTAAAAACTTCCGCTTGTTTATGACCAAAAAGCAATATTTTGCTACTGTCAAGGATACAGTTTTCTTAGTATCTTCCAGCAAATATTTCAGTAGCAAAGTATCTGCAGATTCCAAATGATTATCCAAAGATTTGAACTTGGAGAGTAATAGATATACTAACTGCTGTCTCTCTTCGGAATACAACTTACAATGTAAGAGAATATGAGCAACGGTTTCAACCTTCTTCTCTGGGCATATGCACCATCTTTGATGAATAGGCTTGCGAAGAAACCTTCCCTGTAACACGTTAGAAGGGAAGGCATCGAAATGTGCTCTAGAAAAGGCCCATCTGTAGTTTTGGTGCATAATGTTGGAGAGATATGGGGCTACTGCAAATCCAGACCACGATTTAAGACTACCATACATACTAGGTAAGAGTGCTCCACGGGGCTTTTTTTCCGGGGGAACGCGGGGGAATGGAGTTCCGGAACCTCTTGAAAATGGTCACATGGCTGGTGGCCTCGCCCCCTGATCTCCAGACAGAGGGGAGTTGAGATTGCCCTCCGTGCTGCTCAGCGGGGGAGTGGGCAATCTAAACTCCCCTCTGTCTGGAGATCAGGGGGCGGGGCCACCAGCCATGTGACCATTTTCTCTGAGGGCAACCCACTGAGTTCCACCACCTCTTTTCCCAGAAAAAAAGCCCTGGTGCTCTCCATCTGTTTGATAATCAAACTCCTCTTTTCACATGTTTACACCAATGATGCCGCAGAGGTCATGTGATTGTACAGGCCACACCCAGAAAGGGCTGCGACCTCCTGAGAAGAGGAGGAGCTCCTACAGAGCCCGTCACACCGGAGGGCAAGGGGGAGCCAGGAACTCGAGAGGGATCACTTCGTAAAAAAAGGAAGAAGAAAGAAAACCCATTTGAGACTTTTGAGGTGAGACTTTCTACTTGGATGTCTCTGCTCACTTTTGTTGTTTGTTTGCCCTTGAACCTGCACAAGCACAAAAAGCAATCAATGTAGTGTAACTAATGGGATATTTTACAGAGCAAGAGTCCAGGAGCACCTATAAGACTAACAAAGTTTGCGGTAGGGTATGAGCTTTCGAGAGTCACAGCTCACTTCTTCAGATGCAGCTAGAAAGTGAGTCCATCTGTCCTTATATGTTGGAGAGTGAAGTGATTACAGAAGCCGAATGACAGCAGCCCGTCAATGACAATAGCAGGCGTCATCAGATAGCTGTATCTGAAGAAGTTGTCTCTGAAGAAGTGAGCTGTGACTCACGAAAGCTCATATGCTATCACAAATTTTGTTAGTCTTCTAGGTGCTACTGGACTCTTGCTCTTTTCTACTGCTACAGACAGACTAACACAGCTACCCATCTTGATATTTAAAAGGTTGCAGATCCAATTGCACAGGTTGCAAACTTGCAAAGGATGAATCTAGCCCTGCGGAGCGGCACGGAACAAGTTTTTTCCGTCTTCTGTGAGACAGCCCTTCATCCATTTTTAAGAGTCCAAGACTGTCTCGGCTCTCTCTCTCTTCTCCAGGCTAAACATCCCGAGTTCCTTCAACCTTCCCTGACAGCATTTGTTTCGCAGGCATCCAGCTGCAGCCTTCCTCTGCACATGCTCCAGTCTGTATACTTCTTTTCTGAAATGCACTGCTCAGAATTTGGCAAAGCTCTCCAGCTGAGAAGTATCCCCCCCCCCCGTCCCCAAAAGAGGACAGGGCACTTATAATTGCTGTGAAACATTTTCTTTTCAACAT
Organism: Eublepharis macularius; assembly: GCF_028583425.1. Classification (NCBI taxonomy): domain Eukaryota; kingdom Metazoa; phylum Chordata; class Lepidosauria; order Squamata; family Eublepharidae; genus Eublepharis; species Eublepharis macularius. The sequence goes on along the minus strand of NC_072791.1, from coordinate 7,844,055 downwards.
CCAGGGGGCCTGAAAACCCCATCCGAGGTCTTTGGCCTCTGCAGTCAGTCTTAGCAGATCCTCCTCCCTTGTTACCTTGGGTGGAACTGAAAACACATCTGCAGGTGGGTGTGTGATCGGGCATCCTTCCTTCCTCAACCTTCAGACTGGAATTTCGCTGCTTCCTGTCCTACTTCACCAGGCCCAGATAAAGCAGCACCAGTTTCTCCGCTTTCCAGACTTTTGCCTCGGGACACGGCACCCGACTACTTTTGCTGGCACATTCTTTCTCCCAAGGTGGGGCAAAGCAATATTAACATAAAAGGAGTCCAACTTGTTTCCTCTTTCAGAAGGTGCAGGCCATGGAAGGAAAGCTAAGGCAAGCCTTGTCTTCTAGACCGTATCCCCCTAAGCAAGACTGGCACATTTTAAAAACATGGGTCCTTTCCCCAGAGAATGCAATACAGCAGGAAGTACATTCTGAAGTTGGGTGCAACTGTGGAAAACGGTCTAAAACAGGCCTCCCCAGTTGGGTGTAGTGGTTAAGAGCGCGGGACTCTAATCTGGAGAGCCAGGTTTGATTCCCTACTCCTCTGCTTGAAGCCAGCTGGGGGACCTTGGGTCAGTCACAGCTCTCTCAGAGCTCTCTCAGCCCCACCTACCTCACAGGGTGTTTTGTTGTGGGGATAATAATGACATACTTTGTAAACCGCTCTGAGTTATCCTGAAGGGCGGTATATAAATTGATGGTTATGGTTATGGTTATGGTTATGGTTATGGTTATGGTTATGGTTATGGTTATGGTTATGGTTATGGTTATTGATATCATCTCCTATGGGAAGGGACCAGAAGGCACAATGGGTTAGGTGACTATAACTGGGTGATGGGCTCATACAGTGGGCCCGCCTGCGCTGCTTTTGGCAAATTCCAGGATGGGGGGTGCTTGAGGAAGTTGGGGTTTGAGGACGACATACAGTTGCCAACTCTGGGTTGGGAAATACCTGGAGATTTGGGGGTGGAGCCTGGGAAGGGTTAGGGTCAAATGGCTACTTTGGAGGATGGACTCTACAGAGTGTTGCCCGCCTCCTGGAGATCTCCTGGAATCACAACTCATCTCCAGATCACAGAGATCAGTTCCCCTGGAGAAAATGACAGCGTTGGAAGGCGGATTGTATGGCATTATATCCTGCTGAGGTCTCTTCCCTTCCCAGATCCCACCCTCTTTAGGCTGTACCCCCAAGTCTCCAGGAATTTCTCAACCCTATCTTTCTGTAAGCCTTTTTTTGCCCAGGGAAGAGATCTTACCAGCATGCCCAGAGCTGTATGGCTACCAATACCTGGGAGACCCAAGGAGTGGCTTGCAGGTCACTGACAGGCAGGGTCAGAAGCCGGCTCATAGCAGTCCTAGCTGGTGACTTGGGAGCAATGATTGAGCGGCAGCCCCGGGAAGTCTAGGTCCGACAGGTCTCTTTGGTTATCGCCCCCACCTCATCCTGACATGACCTTATCCTAATCTAGGGTTGCCAGCTCCAAGTTGAGAAATTCCTGGAGAGCTGGCATGTGAAACCTGGAGAAACCTGGAGAACGTGGGGTCTGGGGAGGGAAAGGACCTTGGCATGGCATAATTCCATAGAGTCCACCCCCAAAAGTAGCCATTTTCTCCAGGTGAACTGATCTCTGTGGCCTGGAGACCAGTTGCAATTCCAGGAGATCTCCAGCCACTGCCTGGAGGCTGGCAACCTTATCCTAACCCTAACCCCAACCCCTTTGATCGGAATCATGGGATGGCCCACAGAAACCCAGAGATGAAACTGTCCCAACAACCGAAGTCGTGAACAACGCAACCTCTGGTGGATTCTCACGTCTTCTACCGAGGGAGGGAAAGTGTTTTTTCTTGCTAGTTCCCCTTCATTTAAAAAAAAATCACCAAAGAACAAAGCTTGGTAAGTAATGAGTATTCTCAGGGAAGGTTCCCTGCCTAGTCAGTGGGTTGTAAATTACCCGGCCAACCCTTTCTGCTTAGATAAGGCTGAGTCACCTGGAGCAAGCTCTTTTCCGCCCAGAGACTCTCCTTTCCTCTCCTTCAACTGGAAGTCTCCCAGACTTCTGGCTCACCTGCGTGTTAGCCAAGGTTGATGACAGAAGGCCTCTTTGCTCGTCCCACTCGAAGACGGGGGTGGGAGGAAGAGAGAAAGGGCCAACGCCTGCCTCGGATTGGCCTCCCGACTCAACCCAGGAAGCCTCTAACCAAGGCCGATTCCAGACGACTAACCTGAAGGCACTTCATGCCGCCATGTTCCGGATCGCAACGGGGAAAACGCGGAATATCGCGTTTTCCCCATCGCGATCCGGAACATGGCGGCATGAAGCGCCTTCAGGTTAGTCGTCTGGAATCGGCCCAAGTCTGTACCTCACCAACATGGCCCAATTGTCCCGTTCTTATTTCCCGGCATTTAGGGCTCTCAGGTCCACCGGCGGAGGTGGGGGATTCCCTTTTCGCACCCTCCGCTGAATTCTGAAAAATCTACAAATATCTCCCCAAAAAATTATTATAGATGAAACAAAAATATTTGTACAGATCACTAAATCACTAAATCACTAAAAATCCTCACATAGGAAGTCAGAAAAAATATTTCCTCCAGAAATATCAACTATATCGAAGATGCTCAAGGTAGATTCAAACAAGTTCAGACAAAATGAATGCTATATTTATGGAATATTATCAGTTTTTTGACAACTCTAATAATCCTGATAGCAATTTAATTCTTAACTATTTAAACTCTCACAAATTAATTTAAAAAAATCTTGCCAGAACATAAGCAGTTTATGGAGTGCCCTATCACAACCCAGGTGATGTAAGATATAATTAAATCACTAAAGGCCAATAAGGTTTCTGGCAGGGATGGATTCCCTGCTGGATTTTATAAATGCTTTATTGACACCTGTTGGGTTCTCTTTTAAATCAAAACCAATTTTTTTCTGGTATATTAGCTAAAAGATTAGTTTTATAACAAACTGTGTACCTGGAGATCAAACTGGATTCATGCCATCAGTAAATCTTATAGACAAAACATGCAAAACACTAAATCTAATTAATTTTTCTGACAATGCAAAGCTTTCAGCGGCACTATTAGCTTTAGATACAGAACAGGCATTTGAAAAAGGAAATTAGCGATTTAAAACTATTGTATTACATGGGCTTTCTTGAACATTTTAAAAAAGTGATTAATGCTATGTATATGAAGCCAAAAGCCCTTGTTAAAATCTGCTGCCCTCTGCTGCTTTTTTACCAGATGGGAGGGTGTAGATGGGCAGGTGTGTGTGGCGGGAGGTGGGTAAACAAGCCTCCTGGGGCAGCGTGATGACATCACTCCAGGAAGTGACATCATCCCACCGCCTCGAGAGCACTCCCGCGTTTTGCAGCTCCATGTGTCAAGACTGAAAAGCAAGAGAAGCCCAAATGGGAACTGTTATTGTAAGCAGTCAGTGGCCTGTTTTTTTATGCTAGGCTGGGTTTTAATGCTGGAGTTTACTAATATCTTTTAATGTTTCTTTTTTCATTGTTTTTATTTGGTGGGCCAGTTCGTAGAGAGGATGCACAAATATGTTCTGAATAAATAAATGATACAGAAGACGGGGGGGATGCAAGGAGGGGCATTTGTGGATGAGAATCAATGGGCCAGAGGGAAAATACAGACCCCCCCCCAATGCTGCTCCTCTTTCCCTGCAAATATTGTCCCTATAGTTGAATGTTTCTGCCCCTCCCAACACCATGACAGGCCCATTACCCGTTTCATATTCTGATGGTGGTGCAGAAACATTACAAATGACAAAGTTGGGCATTTGCGAGCTGGAAGAGAATAAGGAGCAGCAGAAGGGTGGATTAAACAGTCTAAGCTGTTCCTGTCTGGCAAGGACCTTCAAAGCCCAGTGTTTGTGTGATAAGGTGGGACCTCCACCCTACCTTTTAGAATCTATTTCTGTCCTCAATTTCAGGTAGCCAGGAATAACAACAACAATAACAAACAACAACAACATTTGATTTATATACCGCCCTTCAGGACAACTTAATGCCCACTCAGAGCGGTTTACAAAGTATGTCATTATTATCCCCACAATAATCACCCTGTGAGGTGGGTGGGGCTGAGAGAGCCCTGAGAGAGCTGTGACTGACCCCAGGTCCCCCAGCTGGCTTCAAGTGGAGGAGTGGGGAGTCAAACCTGGCTCTCCAGATTAGAGTCCTGCACTCTTAACCACTACGCCAAACTGGCTCTCACCAAAGTGGTAGGCTGTTATTTATGTGTGTGAAATATTGCCGGGGGGGCTGCCAACTCTAGGTTGGGGAATTCCTGGAGATTTAGGGGAGGATGGGGCTTGGGGAAGGGTGGGGCGACAGAGGAGTATAATGCCATAGAGTCCACCCTCGAAATCAGCCATTTTATCCAGGAGAAATGATCTCTGTCGTATGGCTAGCCCAGGTGAGCCTGATCTGGTCAGATCTCAGAAGCTAAGCGGGGTTAGCCTTGGTTAGTAATTGGATGGGAGACCTCCAACGAAGACCAAGGTTGCAGGTTCTGCCCCTCTGACAGGCAATGGCAAACCACCTCTGTTAGTCTCTTGCCATGAAAACCCCACCGAGGGGAGGGGGGCCACCAGGGGAGGGGGGGCACCATAAGTCAGCTGTGACTTGATGGCACTCTCCATCAGTATATGGAAAGCAGTTGTAATTCTGGGAGATCCAGACCTCCCTGGAGGTTAGCAACCCTAGAGATGGTGCTAGAAGAAGCCCAGAGGCTTAGAAGAGAATGGAAGAGAGAAGGAAGGGTGAACGAAAGAGCCCTTTCTGTTACCTGTATTGGCCTCCTTGCAATAAAAGAATTTGTGGGGGAATTAGCAAGCAAGGAAGACAGCTATGTGAGAGGCCGGTAGCTATGGGATCTTGTGCGCCAATGTCTACGAGGATCCAGTCCTCTAGAGAACCCTTTCAATAAGCAGGCAGATATTCAATCAAAAAGGGTTTTTTATTTAAAATATTACAGATCACTTGCACACAAAAAACACAGCACACACACACACAGAGCTAACTTGAAAAAACAGGGAGGAAAGTTGTAGAGAGTTGCAGAGATGGTTTTATCGTTACCAGGTCCAGAAGCTTGAGAGTGTCCAAGGGAGAGCTGTGTCAGTGAGCAGGACTTCATGGCAAGAGGGAGAAGGGCTCAGACAAGCCAACTGAGGGCATGTGGAGGGTCCAGAACACACACACACACTGAGCGCATGGCAGGACAGTCATATATACTGTGTAACATGCCCTGAGGCAGGACTGAGAGTCTCTGCCCTTAGACAATGCCGTAATGGTTCTTCCCAGGGTGGGACAAAGGACTGGGAAACCGTCTCCAGGGTGAGACAATAAGGCTGGTGAACTGTCTCCAAGGTGGGACAGTGAACTAGGAAGGTTTGATGAGGTCTTCCTGGGAGGAACTATAGGTGTAAAAAGACTATTTGATGGCCCACGGTGGCTGGATGGGTGCGGCTACAATAGGAGAGTGGGTAAAGGGTAGAATTGGCAGGGTGTGCGAACGGATTCATCCAAGTACCTCTGGAGACCTCCATTGTTCTATGGTTATGCACAAACTCCGGAGTGTGGGGCTAAGTTAGTCTTCCTTCTCTTCTCACATTCCAGTACTTTCCCCATCTCCTGCCTAGCCAGGCAGCTTGTCTGTGTTTTAAACACATGAGCAGAGGGGCTTATGATATTGCCCTATTCATATAAGCCTTCTTAATATCGTGAGCTCAAGTGTGACTACTTACATTTCTAGCGATCAGATTTAGCTCTGTCCTATTAGCACATTTCCCCGTGCTATTTTTATCAGAGATGTTCTGAATTTGTGCTGACTTTTTTTTTCTCCTAAAGAGGAGCTGAAAAATTTAGATCCAAATGTGCTTGTAGAATTTTTCCACAAAAGACCGATATTTCTAGCAGCAAGATGAAAATAATATTGTTATCGTCTTTATAAAAAACAAACGTTTCCATTTAAGCCATTCCCACCATCTGGCTGGTAGGCAGGATGTAGCAGCAACCGGTGATTTTAAAAACCTGCCTTTGTGACCCAGCTGATATGTTTTGGAAAAACCTCTCCAGAACAAAAATCACGCCGCACGCATGCAGAGAGCTTCACAAACTTCGGAGAGATTGATGTATTGTCGAAGGCTTTCATGGCCGGAGAACGATGGTTTTTGTGGGTTTTCTGGGCTGTATTGCCGTGGTCTTGGCATTGTAGTTCCTGACGTTTCGCCAGCAGCTGTGGCTGGCATCTTCAGAGGTGTAGCACCAAAAGACAGAGATCTCTCAGTGTCACGTCAGTGTCACCTCAGTGACACTGAGAGATCTCTGTCTTTTGGTGCTACACCTCTGAAGATGCCAGCCACAGCTGCTGGCGAAACGTCAGGAACTACAATGCCAAGACCACGGCAATACAGCCCAGAAAACCCACAACAACCATCGGAGAGATTTTTTTTTAAAAAAACAACCCAATGCTGGCCAATTAAGACTGATCCGGTTTTCCTTTTTCAAGTTACAAACATTTTGAAGAGCAACACGAAATGGTCCCGGCATTGGGTAGAACTGTGTTGCTTGTCGCTGATGTCATGGACGCAAGCCAATACGAAAGCCAATATTTGATTTCTGACTCAGTCACAACGCACATTGCAATACACAAAGCAGCTTGAGGGCCAAATCACATGTTGCGAAGTCCACACGTCCCCTGTGATGATGACTGACAGCGGTTTTCTGGGGTGAGAAATTGATTCCCAGGTTTATGTGGACACAGTTTGGATTGGGACCGTGGCACACAGAGAAAGGCCTCACTCCATGCCATTTTCTTGACTCGAAACAGCCCCAGAGAGGTGCTATTTGCTCACCGGGGAAACTTACAAGTCCAGATTGTTACACCAGTTTCCCCAGTGGGGCAACCAGCAGCTTCAAATGGCTATTTCAAGTCAGGAAATGTAATTCCTTTTATTTGTATATCTTCCAGCATGCTGCTGGCCAGTGTGGTGTAGTGGTTAGAGCACCAGGCAAGGGTCTGAGAGGCTAGATTCACAGTCCCACCTCTCAGTCACTGGGTGGCCTTGGGCCAGTCTGACCTTCCTCCAAGGGTCCTGGTTGTGAAATGGGGGAAGGGCTACCCTGAGCTCCTTGGAAGAAGGGGAGGTAAAAGTCTGCTACACAAATAGATCATGTTTGCATAATGCTAAAGACAGGCTTTTGAAGCTTTTAAGAGGACATTTCTACCCTGCACACTCATTCCATCGATTTCCATAAACATTAATCAAGTAATAATTATTTTCAGAAACTAGTGACTGCGATAAGCTTAACAACAGCCCTGTAAGGTAGGCCGACCAATTGCTTGTTCATGAGCTTGTAGCTAAGAGTTGTGCTCGCCGTCTCCGGACCACACCACATTCTCGCAGCCATTATGCTCCACTAGTTGCATCGCACGAGCCCATTTCCAGAAGATCCAGAAGATAATAAATGGGAAAAAAAATCTACAGAGAGGGGACTATTGTTCCTAACAATGGGAGAGGAGCAGCAGCCAGCTGCAGGTGTGGCAAGAGCGACGGGAAAATGTCTCTGTTGCTTCCCCTGGGGAAGGAGGCACCTGGTGGGAACCAAGCCAGGTCTCTAGGAAGGAAGGTGAAGAGTGTACATATAGCCCCCCCCCCCACCTCCGCCCTATGCGGCAAGAGGTCCCGCCAGGGCCTTGGAGTGAGTAATGCAGCTCGCATTGTGCCTGTGCCTCTGTGGCTTTGGGGTGCTCTTGCATGTCACTCACTGGTACTGTTGACTGGGGGGTGGGGGGTCCTCCTGAGCATAAGCTTTCCTTTGCTCGAAAAGTTGGCCGTTGGTGCCTCTCATTGGGAAATCCCCGTGCTGAGAAGCCAGCTCTCTGAGTCATTCCACGGCAGGAAGCAATGGAAACATTCCCATCCAATAGAGCTGCTGTCAGGAAATGCTTTCCGCCTGCACCGAGAACCTCCGGTGCTGTGGCCACCCGGGCCACCCAGGGCAAGCGCCTTTGCAGCCAGCTAGCCTTTGCATAATGCAAATCATTATTACCATTCCCCTAATTGCTGGGATGGTGGTGCGAATTCCATGTGGCCGCATTCGCACCAAGCAAGGCAACAATCCAGCAGGGAGGCAAAGACTCCAAAGTGATTTTTGTTTTCCATTTAAGAAGAACAAGCAAGATTCTGGGCCTTAGGTGTGGTCAAATCTCAAAAGCTGGGCGAGAGGGAAAATTGGATTGAGTAGAACTTCTATTGCTTGGGCAGAGGGAAGATTCACATTGTAAAGAACATGGTAAAGAAATCCGGAATGAATTATGCAAAGTAAGAAACACCTATGCCATCCACACTGCATTGCACTCTCCAAGATATAAGGATAGATGGACTCACATTCTAGCTGTATCTGAAGAAGAGAGCTGTGGCTCACAGAAGCTCATACCCTACCACAAATTTTGTTAGTTTTACTGCTGCTACTGGACTCTTGCTCTTTACTACTGCATTGCACTTGTAGCAGTGAAGTAGTTGATACCCATTGGCTGAGCTGCTGTGATGTCACAATTTAAGTTGCTTAAGTGGAGAAAAGTTTTCAGTGGACTTTCTGCAGTCCAGCCTTGGTGAGGTAAGGGAAATTGTCTGTTTGGCAGGGATGAAAACCTCACACTGCAGGGAAGCTGAGGTGGAGGGGTCCGAAGGAAGGGGATAGAATGGATGATGGGCTGAGAAACACCAACTTATTTATTTATTTATTTATTTATAGTCCACCTTTCTCACTGACACTCAAGGCGGATTACAGAGTGTGAGATTAGTACAATCAGTAGCAAGGACAAGGGCAGGCATTTCCATACGGTGTCAAGGACATTTCCATAAACAATGTCAGAGGGTAAATGAATACAAGTTTACAAAGACATAGCATTAGCAAGGATCCAATACGGGGTTGAAGAATTGCTGAAACAGAACATAATCAATTCTAGGACTGACATTAAACAACACGAAGCACAGGCAGTATATAGGAGTGCCTATTTAAAGCAATATGCAACATCATGGTGAAGTCTATGGTCCCTAACTCATTAGCCAAACATCTGGGACCCCCTCCCTACAATACCGCCCTCGGAGCGGAGCAAAAAGCCTTTTTGAATAATTCGGTTTTGCACTGTTTGCGGAAAGCCAGGAGCGTGGGGGCTCTCCTGACCTCCTCAGGCAGGCCGTTCCACGGGGTACATTTTCATTACAGTAGCACATTTTGATCTTGCACTTCCTTCCGGATCCTAATCCAACGCATATCAACATTCCTCTCTCTTCTTTGCAAAGCTGACTACTGGCCTATACTTTGCCTTAAGCATCCCCATATTCCAGGGAGTAGAATTGTTTTCCCAGGGTGCATCCTGCTCTCTGACAGTATCCCTCTGTGACTTGGGTCTTGTTCCGTGGAATCCTTTTACTATCAAAACAGGGAGACTGGAAAGCTTCATGCTGTGGAAACTGCATATGGAGCTACTTATGAGAAAATGGTAGGCTTGGGAGGGGCTTGAGTCCAGCCTCTAATTTGCTCGTCGCGAAGTAGCCAGCTGTAGAGGGAAGGCAGAACCAGATGCGCTGAAGGAAATGCTGAGTCGTCCCTAACTTTGATTTTTCTTCATAACAAAAATGCAGGGATGGGGGGGGGGCAGCTCTGATCTGAGAGTCTGGGCCTGTGTAAGGCTGCCAGCCTCCAGGTGGGGTCTGGAGATCTCCTGGAATTACAACTGATCTCTAGGCTACAGAGATCGGTCCCCCTGGAGGAAAGGCCTGCTTCAAACAGTGGGCTCTATAGCGTCACTCTCTCCCCTCTTCAAACTCTACCCCTCTCCAGCCTGCACCCCCAAAACTCCAGGATTTTCTCAACCTGGAGTTGGGAACTCTAGGCCAGCAGGAGAGGGAACACACCATGTCATTTTTAACTGCTTTTGCCCAGCTGAACTCTGGAAGTAAAAATTCGCCTGCCTTTTTGGTGTTGTTAATGGCCACAGTAGAGTTGATGCCTGCTGGTGGTGGGCAAAGTCCTGGGGGTTCGCCCCATTGCCTGCCAATCTACCAGTGATTGGCGGAACCTGTCATACCCTCCAGAGGTCACCTGCCGCCAGCAGGCACCCCAGGAACACGGGTGGCCAGAATTAGCCTCGCACAAAGTGCGAGAGCACACCCGTGGCCAGCATGATGATGTAACTTCCCAGAACTGATGTCATCATGAGAGCACTGGGACCGCATGCATGCAAAGCACATGAGAGAAGGAAAGCATACAGCAGGCACAAGGTAAGAGCCTGGTCCATCCCCCCGTCCCTTCCCGCCAGAAGCATATAGAGACCTGGCAACCCTAGGCCAGAGAGACACATCTGTAGGCAGAACTGGTGAGCACATCAGGGCTTAAATCTCCCTCCTAACTATTCTCAGGGCCAAGCTACAAGTCATGAATCACACAGGTTGGACACTTGTCAGCTTCCCTCAAGTTTTGATGGGAAATGTAGGCGTCCTGGTCTTGCAGCTTGGCTCTCCGACTGCTGTCCAATGGACTTTTCAACTGTCACTTGTCCAGCATTCTGACAAGCTGCCTACATTTCCCATCAAAACTTGAGGGAAGCTGACAAGTGTCCAACCGGTGTCATTCGTCACTTGTAGTTTGGCCCCTAGATGCAGCACTGATGTGTTTCCTAAACTTAATCCTCCATACATCCCATCTGGTCAAAAGTCATGCACACCACATTGATTTCAGTCAGGAAAGTCAAGCACACGCTCAACTCCTCTGGGATTAAGTCACTTAGAGCCAAACTACAAGTGACGCCTGACACTAGTTGGACACTTGTCAGCTTCCCTCAAGTTTTGATGGGAAATGTAGGCATCCTGGTCTTGCAGCTTGACTCTCCGACTGCTGTCCAATGGACTTTTCAACTGTCACTTGTCCAGCATTCTGCTAAGCTGCCTACATTTCCCATCAGAACTTGAGGGAAGCTGACAAGTGTCCAACTAGTGTCAGGCGTCACTTGTAGTTTGGCCCTCAGACTCACATGCACCTCTGCTAGGCACCCTTCTTCATATTTCAGTATTATTGGGATTATGAACCAGCTGATAGTATGTCTAGTTCTGTCCTAAACACCCTCAGTAGGCCCTGATACTGTGTTCTTACTTGGACAAGTTAAGGAAATTGTCGTAGGGACATGACCACAGAAGGCTTTTCACAGTGAAAAGAAAGGAAGTGTTGAGATCTCACGGCGAAGAAAACAACGGCAACTGATGCTGAACGATAGAGACTGAGGAGTAGGGTTGCCAACCTCCAGACGGTGGCTGGAGATCTCCCAGAGTTACGACTGATCTCAAGACAACAGCGATCGGCTCCCCTGGAGAAACTGGCTTCTTTGAGGGGTGGGCTCTATGGCATTATACCCCGCTGAGGACCCTCCCTAGGTTCCACTCCCCTAATCTCCAGGAATTTCACAACCTAGAGCTGGCAACTAGGAGGCAAGGCTGAGGGCCAAGCTACAAGTGACGAATGACACTTGAACGGCAAGTGGATTGAGTGGACGGCAAGTGAACAGAGAGAAATACACTTGCCGTTCAAGTGTCATTCGTCATGTGTAGCTTGGCCCTGAGGATCAAAGTAGGATTATTATTATTTTTCCAAATCTCACGCTCATCTATCCCGCTTCTGTTTCTGCTGACTCAAACCACTGCAACTTGCGCATGCATTCACTGCACCGGGCTGCGATGCAAAATGAGCCCAGCTCTTTGAGAGAAAACACATTGCTCTTGTGTTCATTCTGTATTTCACTTCAGGCTGCATCCGATCTTGCGGGACTTGATTAGATTACATCTGACAATACTGCAAGTGTGCAACCGTCGCAAGATTTAATCGTGCTTGTGGAGTTATCACCGAAATCATCCTGGTCTAGCACGAAGGTGGATCTGGTGATGTTTTCAGATCAGGAATGACGAGAACCACGGCCTTTGATTAAAAATACATTTGAAGGGAACTCCGGTCACGGCTTTGCCCAGGAGGGGCTCCCATCTTCCTGTACTCCCACTCCATCCTGCATTTCTGGATTGTGCTATCTTTTTAAAGATGTCTGAATCAGGCAATCTGTGGTGGCCCACATCTCTGAACCATGGCCTGCCAACCTGCTTCGAAAGGTGGCACACAAATTTAGGTAGGAAGGAAGGAAGGAATGAAGGAAGGACGAAAGAATGAAAGAACAAAACAACGAATGAACGAACGAACGAACGAACAAACGAATGATGAACGAACGAACGAACGAACGAACGAACGAACGAAAGAAAGAAAGAAAGAAAGAAAGAAAGAAAGAAAGAAAGAAAGAATGAAAAATCTTCCTGGATCCTTCAGTCTGAGCTATCTTTTCAGAGCCACCATCCAAGGCCCACTCAGGGGTGACTTTGACTAGAGAACTAAGTCTTGAGCCAGACATTTAACATGCCTCTTTTTGTCAGACACTTGGAGACTCAAACCAGGAGCTCCACAGCTTGAAGATGGAACATAACCTGGGCCTCACTGGGATGTAGAATATGGACCCTTGAGATCAGCAGTCAGTATGAGGCCTTTGGATTGGGCAGGTAATCATTCTAGGAGCCTGGCCTTGTGCCTAGTCTATAGGCCATACCGTCTGCCTGTTGCTCTTCAGGGGCCAGCAGAAAGAGACCTTTGGTGTGGCCCCAGGAACTGGCCTCGGGGCTCCTAGGTTGGCAAATGCACAGGTCTCCACACAGGCCCGGCTACCTGTGGCCACTGCTTCATCTCAATATGTTTGTGGGTCCCCCAGCTGGTTGATACTACCAAGGCAGCTGCATGCTTTGTTCTGTTGTCTCGACCTTTACATTTTTTAAAAGGAGCAGAGTTTTTGGAACAGATGACCTAGACTGGAAAATGCATTTCTCCCTCACTGACAGCAGCTTCCACTGAGACCTAAACAGTTGAGAAGACCTTATAATTTGAGGGAGGAGTGCCAGCTCACTGGCTGTTGGCTTTAATAATCTTTGTTTTTCTCCTACTCCATACTTAAGCCAGTTTTCTTCTGAAGAAGAAAAGGGATCATTAAGATATCGGTCGAAGCACAGCAGTTTTGTGACTGAAGAGGTTTCAGTACCATAATCAAAGTGAAGGTAGGCTGTGAAGAGATGCTTCATGCAATAAAGAGTCCAGTAGCACCTTTAAGACTAACCCACCTTATTGTAGCATAACCTTTCGAGAACCACAGTAGTCTTCGTCAGCTCTGACGAAGAGACCTGTGGTTCTCGAAAGCTAATGCTACAATAAAGTGGGTTAGTCTTAAAGGTGCTACTGGATTCTTAACTATTTTGCGACTACAGACTAACACGGCTAACTCCTCTGGATCTATGTCCAAGCAATATGATGGCGAGGCAGATCAGCTGAGCTGAGGAAACTCGTGCTGAGTTGCGCAAGGTTGTGGGAGCTAAGCCACACATCAAGCCAGCTGGTAGAGGTGCTTGTGAAATCACAACGCCACTCCTGTTGTGTTTACTGTGTGGGCCATGCCTGCTGTTGTCACTCACAAAGGGGTTAAACCAGTCCCTGGCTGAAGCTCTTCAGGATGTGAAGAAAAGCTCCCACCTCGAAATTCTCCCTCATATGAAAATACAGTATAATGATGTAGGGTAAATAAAGACCAATCAAGGAAGAAGGAGTCTGAAGCAGAAGTAAAACTTTTGTTAGTGGTTAACAACCACTAACACAAAAACTGTCCTGTTAACGCATAATGAAAAAGGTCAGATTCCAGCTTCTCATGGGGTCCTCATGGGGGCTGTGGCTCAGGGCAGAGCATCTAAGTGGCATGCAGAAAGCCCCAGATTCAACTCCCAGCATAGAATCATAATGTTGGAAGGTACCTCTGTGGTCATCTAGTCCAACCCCCTGCACAATGCAGGAAATTCACAAATACCCCCCGCTGACTGCCCCCCTGCTCCATGCCCAGAAGATGGTGAAACACCTCCAGGATTGCTAACCAAACCAGCCTGTGGAAAACTGCCACCCAATCCCAAGGTGGCGATCGGCATCACCCTGGGCATGTATGAAGGGGCCACGAGAACTAAGCACTGATGCCCTCCCCTATTCTGCCCTCCCTCTCATGATCTGCCCAAGTTCCCAGAATCAGCATTGCTGTCAGATGGCCATCTGGCCTCTGCTTAAAAACCTCCAAAGAAGGAGATCCCACCACCTCCCGAGGAAGCCTCTTCCACCGAGGGACCGCTCGAACTGTCAGGAAGTTCTTCCTAATGTTTAGCTGAAAACGCCTTTGATTTAATTTCAGTCTCCCGATAAAAGAGTCATGTAGAAAGTGATGTGAAAGACCTCTGCCTGAGACTTTGCAGAGCCACTGCCAGTCCGAGTAGATAAGACTGACCGTGATGGACCCATGTTAGCTTTGTGTAATGGCCTCTACACAGAAGATAAGCTGGCCTGGAAAACACTTAGGCTTCCCTTGTTCCATAAGAAGATGAGATGCAGGGACGTGCAAGTACATTTTCAGTTTTGCCTCTTTTGGTTGGGGGTATTTGCATCTGGGTATTCTATTCTCTGCTGGTTTCATCCCCGGCTCCCCCCCACCCCTCCAAATCTCCAGAAATTTCCCAACCCCAAGTTGGCAACTGTATGTCCTCATTCACCAGCCATCACAGGACATGGGACAGTAGCTCCCTGGGGGATGGAGGTGGAGTTCTACAAATGCAAAGCTCTGGTGGTTGTCTGGACAATCCCGTATGGCTGCGATTTGGAATGAGGCACGGAACCAACCTTTACAAAATAAATACAAAAATTAGTGAATTTCGGCTGGCGCATCCAAGTTGTTGTTGGGAGGAGAGATCAGAAAGAATCCCTCTGGGCTTTTGAAGGAAGCTTATCGAAACGCAGGAGGTCTTAGATCCTAAAGAGGTGGTGCCATAACGGCATGGGACTCAAGTCTCTCATTGGCTGTCAGCTCAAGGGGAGGCAGAAGGTCCCAGGTCATGGGCAGATGGTCCCGGGTTCAAACCCTGGCATCTCCACCCAAAAGGATTTCAGGCCAAAGCTGGAACTTACCCTCGTGCACACGCATCAGTGTGTGAGCACTCCAGTGGCGGCATGACGACATCACTTCTGGAAGTGATGTCGTTGTGCCGGCCGCCGGAGCGCTTCCGTGCTCCTGCTCCTGCGGTCAGCACGAGGGGTGGGACCATGCGCACGGCACACACTCCTGAGATGCGTGCCAGTGGTGGGCATGCTCCAGGAGTTTGTCCCCTCCTGCTGATTGCTCAGTGATCAGCGGATAAGGGGGCAAATCCCTGAGAGTTTGCCCGCCACTGGTGGGCACCTGGTAACCCTATTGCAGAGGCAGGCAATGGCAAACTACCTCTGTTAGTCTCTTGCCATTAAAACCCCACTAGGGGTCACCATAAGTCAGCTAGGACTTGTCGGCACTCTCCACCACCACGATATCAACAAGCAAGCCTTGCCAAATTTCTCCAACGCCCACTCATCCATTTTCAAATGCCAGCTTGGTTTTGATGTGGGGATGTTTGTGCATAGCCTGGCAGCTACAGGGAGCTTGCTAGATGGGTGCATGGGGGGGTTCTGATAGCATGTGTGTTATGAAGTCACTGCTGGGAAAAACTGGAAGTGACATCACATCACTCTAGGCATCTCTGGAAACTCTATGGTAAGACCATAGAATTCCATTGATTCTCAGAGCGATGCAACATCACTTCTGGGTTTTCCCTTGAAGTAATTTCACTCTGCGCATGATGCTTTAATTTTTTTTTCTCCCATTACCCCTATCAGGGTTGCCAGCAGGAGGCCTCCTGCCATAATAGAATGCAGAATATCGATGCCAATTATTACTTTTTGACCCAGTTCTCCTCAGTCGCTGAAACCCCAAAGATACAACAAACTTCTTGCAGCGAATTCTGGCAAACTTTCCAAAGTAGGACACGAAGGATAAACCGGATTGTCAGTTTGACAGTTGGCTCATCTGAGACCTGACATGCTCAGGGAACAATGGACAGAAGATTCTTCAGCTGTCGTGTATTTAGAAGGGGAAAGTAGACGTTTTCTTGGGAGCGCATTGCTTCCTGTGCGGCAGGCTTTAACCACATGCCGCCTTGCCCTCCCATGCCAATATGCGTGTCTGTGCCACGGCAGTCAGAGAAGCATTTTCACCATATCTCAGTCTGCCCCTTGGCTTCCCCTTTCTAGGGCTGGGCCTGTCCTGAATCTCTGAGAATTATTGCAAGTTTGCTTGGAAGGTGTTCTGTAGTTGGAAAGCCGGACGGATCCCTTTGCCCAGTTGTGTTTTTGGAGAGCTCTTCCCCACCTGTTCCCTGTTCTTCCGACACAAGCAGGGACTTGAAAAGAAACAACTAAAAACTGGTTTGGCTTCATAATAGGAGGAGGAGGAGAAAAACGAGAAGGAACAGGGCCGTTTCTCCTTCTTCTTGCAAAAAAGCAAGGCTTTTGCTCACTCTTAGAGTTCTTCGCTGTGCCTTTTTGTCCTGCCCTTCCTTCAGGAATCTCAGGGTGCCTGTACTGGGTTCTCCCACTCAGTTTGGCCCTCACAGCCACCCTGCAGTGTAGGCTGATAAGGAATGCGACTGGCCCAAGGTCTCTTGCTGAGCTGAATAGCTGGATGGGAATTTGAACCTGATTCTCCCAAGTCCTAGACCAAAACTCTGACAACTACTTCACACTTAGGGTTGCCAGCTCCAGGTTGGGAAATTCCTGGAGATTTGGGGAGTGCTGCCTGGGGAGGGTGGGATTTGGGGAAAAGAAGGACCTGAATGGCCTATAATATCCTAGAATCTGCCTTCTCTGTAGCTTGACGATCAGATGTAATTCTGGGAGGTCTCCAGCCACCACCTAGAAGTTGGCAACACTATCCTTACTGGTTCTGGTTCTTAGAATGTGAGCAGAGAGAGTAGCTCCATCAAAGCCATTCAGTAGCTTCACAGGATTTGAACCTCCAACATTGGACCCAGTAGTTGTGTGGCTTTCATGATGGAAACACTCAGCTGGGGCCAATAAAAGCCAATGCGTGGAACCATCCGAGTGAGTGAGGGCTGCATGTGCGTTCGGGTTTTCTGAAACGTTTCGGGAAAACCCGAAACAACCCGAAACAGGTTGTTTCGGGTTTTTTTCGGGTATCATATACCCGAATTGCACACCCCTAGTTCCAACCCTTGGCAATCTGGTTGAAAGCACTCCCAAGGAAATGGCTCTTAGTGCACCATGGGAAGGGATTTTTTGCTCCTACAGAAGCTGAAGAAAAGGCTCGAGGGAACCAAGGTAAAGGCCATTTTCTGTCCACAGTCCCTTCCACTCTGCTTTCCATAGCCTCGGGCCCAGTCCGGGACCTCTCTTCCATTACCAAGAGCACAACAATTGAGGGAGTGCTTGCAGACCATTTTCACAGAATCACAGAGCTGGAAGGGGCCGTACAGACCTTCTAGTCCAACCCCCTGCCCAGTGCAGGATGAGCCTAAAGCATCCCTGACAAATATTCATTCAGCCCCTTCTTGAAAACTGCCAGTGAGGGGGAGCTCACCACCTCCCTAGGCAGCTGATTCCACTTTTGAACTACTCTGACCGTGAAAAGGTTCTTCCTAATGTCCAGCCGGTACCTTTCTGCATGTAATTTAAGCCCATTACTTCGGGTCCTACCCTCTGCTGCCAACTGGAACAGCTCCCTGCCCTCCTCCAAATGACAGCCTTTCAAATATTTAAAGAGAGCCATCATGTCCCCCCTCAACCTCCTCTTCTCCAAACTAAACATTCCCAAGGCCCTCAGCCTTTCTTTGTAGGGCTCAGTCTCCAGACCCCTGATCATCCTCGTCACTCTCCTCTGCACCCTCTCGATTTTGTCCACATCCTTTTTGAAGTGAGGCCTCCAGAACTGCACACAATACTCCAGGTGCAGCCTGACCAGGGCAGTACAGAGAGGGACTTTCAGCATTTGGGAATTAGTGAAGATTATCTTGTTTCAATCCTTGCAACAACAGCCTAGCAAGGTAGGCCAGTATTATTGCCCCCTCTATATTGCAGGTGCGGTATGGCTGGGGGCATCTTGCTTAAGATCACCTAATGAGATAGGGGCGGAGATTTGATTTGAACCTGTGCACTTGGTCTGTGTCCTGACCTGGATTGCCCAGGCAAACATGATCTCATCAGATCTGGGAAGCTAAGCAGGGTCGGCCTTGGTTAGTAATTGAATGGGAGACCTCCGAAGAAGATGAGAGTTGCAGAGGGCAATGGCTAACAGAGTCTGTTGCCATGAAAACCCTAAGAAAAGTCAGCGATGACTTGATGGCACTCTGTACCACCACTTGGCCTCCACGCTACACCAGCTCCCAAGGGCTGAGGTGGGACACAAGCCTTTGTAATTAGGTCCTGTTCACCCAATGGGTGACAGCACGGAGCAAGACCCAAGGCGAGGCAAGTGCGTGCTTTGATACTCCTGTAACCCATGCCTAGAGGAATCCCACAGAGAGCAGCCCAAGGGATAGAAAGTGCTGCATTCCCAGGCAGGCAGCTGCTCCTAGCTTGTGCCCCCCACCTTCAGAAGAATCTGCCACTGTGCATTTCTATCACAAGCCAAGAACATCTGCGCCTTTGCTCTGAAGGAATTTTAATACCTTCATGGTGACACGGAGGCGGCTGCCCCAAGGTGCAAACCCCTCCTTTCCGAGCCGGGGCAGGCAATACCTGCTGGATCAGTTTCCCAAGCCAAAAAATACCTGCCGGAGGAGGGAGAGTTACACACTGTGCTGTGCTATTCATTAGAGAGCTGCTGCCATGATTGGTAGATCCTTCCAGAACCTGAGGAGTTAGCCATGTTAGTTTGCAGTAGCAAAAGAGTCCAGTAGCACCTTTAAGACTAACCAACTTTATTGTAGCATAAGCTTTCGAGAGCCACAGCTCTCTCCGTCAGATGCATCATCAGCTTTAGAGAGCCACAGCTCTCTTCATCAGATGCATCGTCAGCTTTCAAGAACCACAGCTCTCTTCATCAGATGCATCATCAGCTTTTGAGAACCACAGCTCTCTTCATCAGATGCATCGCCAGCTTTCGAGAGCCACAGCTCTCTTCATCAGATGCATCATCAGCTTTCGAGAACCACAGCTCTCTTCATCAGAACTGACAAAGAGAGCTGTGGTTCTCGAAAGCTGACATTGCATCTGATGAAGAGAGCTGTGGCTCTCGAAAGCTTATGCTACAATAAAGTTGGTCAGTCTTAAAGGTACTTCTAGACTCTTTACTATTTTGCCAGAATCTGTTACTGGGATATGGGAGGGTGCAGTAACCAACAGATCTTACGGGGCAGGTTGGGCTATTAAAATGGCCCAGGAACAAGCTGAGCAGAGGAGTTGCTGTGGCAGAGCTCAGATCTGGCCAGGGGTAACCATAATGGGAAGTGACTCACACATGAAGACACATCAGGCTGCCTTATGCAGAATCAAATCCTTCGTCTGTCAAGGTCGGTATTGTTTACTCAGGCTGTCCGCAGCTCTCCAGGGACTCAGGCAGAGGTGTTTCACGTCACTCCTCTCTTAACTGGATAAATGTATTGTTACCTGTGTATGTGTTATGTGCCGTCAAGTTGCCTCCGACCTATGGCTACCCTATGAAAGAAAGACCTCCAATACGTCCTATCAGTAACAGACTTGCTCAGATCCTGCAAACCGGAGGACGTGGCTTCCTTTATTGAGTCAAGCCATCTCGTTTTGGGTTTTCCTCTTTCCCCATTGCCTTCTACTTTTCCTAGCGTTATTGACTTTTCCAGAAAACCCTGTGATGAGACAATCCAAAATGATATTGTTACCTGGAAACCCCTTATAGACATTTTGTGGGAAACGGAGAGAAATTAACTGATGGTTTGTGCTTTTGAAGATTAAGAGCTGGGGGGAAATGTTTAGAGGGAAAGGAGAAGTCATCATTTAGGGTAAACGTGGAGTTAAAATATAATTTAGATTGTAAGGGTAAATTTGGAGTTAGGGTACAAGATGTAATATTTTTATATCTTTTCACAGAGAAAATTGGTACTGATTAGACATGAACACGAACCAGGAAAATGGCAGTTTGTTGCGGTTTGTGGTTCGTCACGTTTCATGAACCATGAACCGGCATGAAATTACCCGGTTTGCAAACTGGTTCGTTTAGTTCGTGAATATGTCACTTCCAGGGCAGCAGAAGGTCTGAAGAAAGCCCCCCTCCATTGCCTAGGAAACTGATTGATCAGCGACAAGCTATCTGCAGTGACAAACTGAAAAATTAACCAAATGAACCAGCCTAGAAATCATTGCGATTCGTGGCAGTTCGTCAGAAATGCTCTCCGACTGCCAGTTCGCAAACCAAAAAAACGGCCCGGTTCGTGACGAACCTTGCTTCATATTTCAGTTTGTGCCCACCTCTAGTACTAATTCCTAATTTTGTTTGCTTTTTTCTTTTTTCTTTCTTTTCTTTTAGTTATGTTTCTTTTCTTTTTAATTTTTTTAAAAAATTCAATTAAAAATAATAAAAATGAAAAACTTTAACTGGAAATGCCAGGAATAGAACCTGAGACCTTCTGCATGACAACCAGATGCTCTACCACTGATCCACAGCTCCCCTTCGTTGCCTATGCCTCCCATGCTGCTGCCAGTCTTGAACAAACATACACACACATGGACAGATGAAGCTGCCTTATACCGAATCAGACATTGGTCCATCAAAGTCAGTATTATCTACCCAGTGGCTCTCAGCAGATCTCCGGTAGAAGTCTTTCACATCACCTGCCAGCTGATCTTTTTAGCTGGAGATGCTGGGAATTGAACCTAGGACTCTCCGCATGCAAAGCAGATGCTCTTCCACTGAACCATGGCCCCTTTCGGTTGTAAATTTTTATTTAAACAATAAGCAGTAAGCACAAAAGATAAGAAAAAACACAACAATCTAAAAAAACCCACACTAACAGTACATATAAACAAGAAAACAAACAGGACAGGCTACTACTATTACTACTAATAAAAATATATATACAAAAAGATAGGAAAAAGAGAAAAAAAGAACTAAGCTACAAGATGAGTTCCAATTTTCTTTGCGACAAATATATATTGTTTTCAAATTCTCACTTTTTCTATGTTAAACATAAGACCCCTCTTTTTTCTATTGTTCATGATTCTTAATCCATAAATCCTGGTATCATCAAGTCATTAGTATCTATTTCATGTAAAAAGTCTATAAACTGTTTCCATTCAGCCAAAAATGTAGATAATGTCTTTTCTTTAATCACTGAAGTAAGTTTTGCCATTGACGCAAACTCCGAAACTTTTATCCACCGTTCCTCCTGCCATGGCCCCTTCCAACCTTGTCAAAGCTTGGCAGCTCTTGTGGTGCTGCCTAGAGATGGGCACGAACCGGAAAAAAAATGAACCATGAGGTTCGTGGTTTGTCAAATTTCACGAACCATGAACCACAAACTTTCACGAACCTGCCCCTGGTTCATGAACCAGTTTGTTTGGTTCGTGAAAATGGCACATCCAGGTCAGAAAATCATCACTTCTGGGTCAGCAGAAGGTTACTTCTGGGCCAGCAGAAGGTCACTTCCGGGTCAGCAGAAGGTCTGCAGGAAGTCCATCCCCTGTTGCTTAGGAAACTGATTGACTGGCACCAGGCTATCTGCAGTCAGGAACCAAAAAATGAACCAAACGAACCAGCCTAAAGTTCATGGTGGTTCATCAGGAATGGGATCTGATGAACCGCGGTTCACGAACCACGAACCAACCTGGTTCTTGCTTAATTTTGGTTCATATTTTGGTTCGTGCCCATGCCAGCTCTGCTGGGGTGCAGCTCAGCTTGTTTGTGGTTGCCAACAGTTCTCCAGTGCAGTGGCCTGCTGGGAATTTGCCTGAGATAGGGCCAATCTGCCCCAATACCCCACTAAGAGCAACCCACCTCCCTACACTGAAGCGGGAAATCCAGGGTTGTGTGTGCACAACATACATGCATTAAAATTCTACGCCACGACCATCCACATTGTTGGTTTTTTTAAAATGCAAAATTATGCATGGATCCTATGAACGAGTTCCATGCATGCTTGGTAGTCTCTGCTGAGGAGCACAATTCGTCTTCTGCTAAAACTTCCAGTTGCGCAAGGGACCACTGAAAAACCATCGATCTTGTGCAAACAGAAGTTTCAGCAGAAGACGAAGCGTGCTCTCTGGCAGAGGCTATCTAGCGCACATGGAACTCCTTCGTAGGATCCACACGTAATGTGATTGTGCAAAGTTGCTTATTTTGCCTATTTGTTCCGAGTTTGCTAGTCCTGTGGAGAGACAGGGAGTTATATAGAGCAATGCAGCCTCCAGTTATTGGAAATTTTATTCACCTCCTTCTGTCTTTTGATAGTTGAGTAGGCACAAGCAAGTTATATCCATAAGGGCTAGAATCTTGCTTTTAAAAATAAATAAATAAAAGGAAACGAGAGCCGAAACTGGAAAGAAGCCACATTCTCTTCCTGTTAAAAGGCAGCCCAGATGGGCCCCTTGTCCGAAACCATCCTTGACAGACATCTGTCCAACCTTTCTCCGAAAGGCCCTAAAGGCAGTGCTGCCACCACCTCTCCCGGAAGCGGATTCCTACGCTGAATACCCCTTATAATTAGAAAGCCTTCCTAATGCTCAGTGTCAATTATCTTCCTGTCATTTAAACTCAAGGAAGGAATGCATTTAATTAAAATGTCTTTAGCGATCCACACCAGGATATTTCCAGGTTACAAGCAGATTCCAATCTCGGAACGGAGAATACCAGCGGCACCACGGAGCTGAAGCTGGTGGCCAAGAACGGCATGTGCACGACATGCCACGGTTTCCTCAGTCTAAGAGTGGCTTTGTTTAGAAGCCCTTTCCCAAGGAACCCATTTCCTAGGTGTACTCAACGGATCTTTTGATCTGGGCTTCAAGTTGAAAACTGTTAAAAAGATCCAGCAGCAACCCGGATAAGAGTTGTTCCTGAAGCATTGGTGGAGTGGTTCTAAAAAGCCAGGTGCAGAGGTGACCAGATAGGGTCTCTTTTTCTCTTAAAATAATTTGTGGCTTTGAACTTTTAAGAGAAATTGAACAGCTTTCACTGTTCCATGCAAGGACGAGCTTCATATGTTCCTTTCCTCAGAGTCACTATCACGCAATGAGGAAACTTGGTTTCAGTTGAAGGATCTTTGAACACCACTGGTTCAGGAGGACCCATCCTGCTTGCCAATTGTCAGCAGGTATTTATTATTTTGATGGACTGTTTGCCAACCTATTTATGGCTGTAAGTTCACCATATTCCCTCCTAACAATATAACATGGCGCAATCAGTTTATTGCACTTACGCATTCTCCCATAGCCTGATGGAGTTCTACTTCCCCCATCTTTGCTATAGATCCAGAAGAGTTAGCCGTGTTAGTCTGTAGTAGCAAAATCGAAAAGAGTCCAGTAGCACCTTTAAGACTAACCAACTTTACTGTAGCATAAGCTTTCAAAAAGCACAGTTCTCTTCGTCAGATGCATCTTGGAGCCAAGCTACAAGTGACGCCTGACACAGGTTGGACACTTGTCAGCTTCCCTCAAGTTTTGATGGGAAATGTAGGCATCTTGGTCTTGCAGCTGTAATGGAGAGCCAAGCTGTAAAACCAGGACGCCTACATTTCTCATCAAAACTTGAGGGAAGCTGACAAGTGTCCAACCTGTGTAAGGCGTCACTTGTAGCTTGGCTCTAAGTGGTTCATCAGAAATGGGATCTGATGAACTGCTGGTTCGCAAACCACGAACTGGCCTGGTTCGTCACGAATTTTGGTTCGTATTTTGGTTCTGCCCTCCCTCTCATGATCTGCCTTGGTCCACAGAATCAGTATTGCTGTTGGATGGCCATCTAGCCTCTGCTTAAAAACCTCCAAAGAAGGAGAGCCCACCACCTCCCGAGGAAGCCTGTTCCACTGAGGGACCGCTCAAAGGGTCAGGAAGTTCTTCCTAATGTTTAGCCGAAAACTATTTTGATTTAATTTCAACCTGTTGGTTCTGTTCCAACCTTCTGAGGCAGTGGAAAACAACTGTGTGCCATCCTCTCTATGACAGCCCTTTATGCATTCTCCCACAGCCTGATGGAGTTCTACTTCCCCCATCTTTGCTATGCCACTGCTCTGCTTGTCAGGCAATTGTTTACATAGACAGTTAAATCAATCCCAAATCTTATGAATCAGCTATAAATAAATGCTGTTTTCTTAAAAAAAAATTCTACCCTTTAGTGTTCAATAAATAGGCCTTGGCAACATTAACGGCGGCCAATTTGTTTGGATCAGCAGCATATTTGTACATTCTCAGTTTTGGAAAATCCCAACCTCAAACAGAAGAGACTCGAAGATCAGCTCATATCTGATTGACCCAGTTGTACATGATAAGTTTGCCTGTTGAACACGTTCACCATGAAGTTTGTGGCATCTTCAGTTCAAATGCCAATTCAATTATGAGTTCACTGAGTCGGCTTGGGCAATCTCTCCATCTGATCTTCCTTTCATGGTTGAGGAGGAGATAACCCGGCATATATTGGGCCCTGGTTCTTTACCACAGCCAAGGGATGTTATTAAATTCGGGCCATTTCCACACACGTTGGCTAAGACACTTTCAATGCACTTTAGCAATCGTTTGGAAGTGGATTTTTTGTTTCACACACGAAAACCCAGTTCCAAATGATCAGTAAAGAGCATCGAAAGTGCATTATCCAATGTGTGTGGAAGCAGCCCTTGTCTCTGCCTGACAACTGCAAATTGGGAGGGGCCATTACCTAGTGGTAGAGGATGTACTTGGCATG
The DNA here is from genome assembly GCF_028583425.1 of Eublepharis macularius. Lineage (NCBI taxonomy): Eukaryota > Metazoa > Chordata > Lepidosauria > Squamata > Eublepharidae > Eublepharis > Eublepharis macularius. The sequence continues at coordinate 7,819,162 of NC_072791.1, read as the reverse complement.
TAGAAGGTGCCAGGTTCAATCCCCCTGACATCTTCAATTAAAAGGACCAGATAGGAAGTGATGTGAAAGATCTCTGCCTGACAGCAAAGCTACACGTGACTTTCTCCACGTGGAGAACACTAGTTTTTTCTCGCAAGGTTTCCTGGGAAATGAAGTCCAAGTAGTCCTTCCCCTCTGTTAGAATCGCTGCCTGAAGAGCCACAAGAGGGCTTCATTTGGGGGCGGGCAGCTGCTACTTTCTCCCAGGGTGTCCTGTGGGCTGCCTGCTTCTGGGGAGCTGCTCTGGAGAAAGTGGCTGTGTCGGTGAAACTTCAGCCGCAGCGACAGTGGAAGGATCTGCTGCAGATTCTTCCGCTGTCGCTGCGGCTGAAGCTTCACCGATGCTGCTGCTTCCAGAGCACCTCCCCAGGAGCAGGCAGCCTGCAGGACGCCCTGGGAGAAAGTAGCAGCTGCCCGCCCCCAAACGAAGCCCTCTTGTGGCTCTTCAGGCAGCGATTCTAACAGAGGGGAAGGACTACTTGGACTTCATTTCCCAGGAAACCTTGCTAAAAAAATCTAGTGTTCTCCACGTGGAGAAAGTCACTTGTAGTCACACTCTGAGGGCCAAGCTACACATGACGAATGACACTTGAACGGCAAGTGGATTGAGTGGAAGGCAAGTGAACAGGGAGAAATACACTTGCCGTTCAAGTGTCATTCGTCATGTGTAGCTTGGCCCTGTGACTCTAGAGAGCAGCTGCCAATCCGAGTAGACAATACTGACCTGGGTGGACCTATTGTCTGCTTCAGCATGAGACAGCATCGTGTGTTTTCAAAAATGATGTTTGCCTGTGTCTGTACTGCAGACTTCTATGGCGGCTCTCCAGTAAAACAGTACAATACACCCATAACACAAAATCCTGATAGCAAACTATAAAAAACAGCATAAAAACAAGCCAGGTCATAAAACAAGAGAAAACAGCATTCAGCGACCTAACACAATATCCATAAAACAACTCAACTTGACTCAACTTGAGTTGAATCTGAAAAATATGCTATTAAATATTCTATCGAGTAATGTTACAAAAGAACAGGGAGAACTCTTCCAATATATGGTGACAGCTGCAAGAATACTATATGCAGCAAAATGGAAGACAGACTCTTGCCCCGATATGCCTGTGGATAAACAAACAGTGCTATCCTAAGCGGAGTTACATCAGTCTAAGCCCATTGATTTTAATGGGCTTAGACTGGAGTAACTCTTCTTAGGATTGCACCCAAACTGTACGAATATGCATCGATGGCTAAATTAACTTCCTATGTGCATAATAGACAAATATTAGAATTCCAGAAAAAGTGGAAGAATTTCTTTGATTACCTAGCTTGAAATTAAGGAAAACTAAGAGTAGTCAATACTGAAATAGAGCAATCATTACATAGAGACCTATGAGTATAAATTAGGGAAGAGATGGCTGATTAAAATCTATTAATACTAAAGTTTAGGTATAAGCAATTAAGGAGAGGGAGAAGAGAATTCTTTCATAAGCCAGTTGTGTTGTCACATATTTTGAATATATTTTTCTGTTGTAGCTTAAATGTAGTTCAAATGTAGCTCCTTGTATTCTGTTTCTATGCACTTTCTATCGTTATTTTTATTTCTTTTCCAAATAAAACTTTATTTTAAAAAATATCCATAAAACAATAATCTATCTAGGAGAAAGCATAAAACAGTTAAAAAAAACAGGAGTTGGGAAATTCTTGAGAATTTTGGGGTGGAGCCTGGAGGGCGTGGATTTGAGAGATGGGAGGGAATTTAGCGGAAATATGATACCATCAATACTGCCATTTTTTCCCAGGGAAACCGATCTCTGTCATTTGGAGATCTGGGAGATCTCTAGCTCCCATCTTAAGACTAGAGATGGGCATGAACTGGAAAAAAAACGAACCATGTGCTTCGTGGTCTGTCAAATTTCACGAACCACAAGCTTTCACGAGGCTGCCCCCGGTTCTCAAACCAGTTCGTTTGGTTCGTGAAAACATCACATCCAGGTCAGAAAACTATAACTTCCTGGTCAGCAGAAGGTCACTTCCAGGTCAGCAGAAGGTCTGCAGTAAAACTATCCCCTGTTGCCTAGGAAACTGATCGGCATCAGGCTGTCTGCAGTGACAAACCAAAAACCGAACCAAACCAACCAGCCTAAAGTTCTTGGTGGTTCGTCAGAAATGGGATCTGATGAACTGCTGGTTCGCGAACCACAAACTGGCCTGGTTCGTCATGAATTTTGGTTCGTATTTTGGTTTGTGCCCATCTCTACTTAAGACTGGCAACCCTTAAAAAAAATGGAATCCCTCTGTTAAAGGCCTGGATAACAAGAAATGTTTTGACCTCGTGCTTAAAGAAGAGTAATATATGCACCAGGAGGAAGTTCCATTCATCTCATATGAACAAACACTAATAACAACAATAATAACAAAGCTAAACCCAACTGTTTTATCCCCCTTCTTTGGATAAAAACTCAAATATTGAGCCATTCTATGGACCCCACCACACTGACTTATTAAAAGAAATGCCCTTTCTTTCCCCGGATAAGTTCTGTAGCAATGAGGCCATTGGAAATCGCTTCACCGCAAAACAGCTTCCCCGACTTCAGGCATTCAGTCGGCGTCCAATGCTGACCAGACAACCAGGTTTTTCTAAACTCCCTTCTGAACGGACACACCTAGGCTGCTCCTCGCTTCGATGGCCCACATTTTCAAGAAACCTCAAACCAAAGACAAGCCAAGTTAAAGTACCAGGAGAAAAGTGGCTTTATTTCCCACCGGAGGCATTACCGGGGAAATAGGCTAGACTAGTGGAGGAGAAAATATTGTGCACAAATCTGGAACTCACTACAAAATTCAATCTTAACATTTCAAGATTTCTCAAATCACTGGGAGGCAAGGGAGACGTAAACAGACAACTAATTCGAAGGCAAAAAATAATACGTTATTGGCAGTACGATCCTAAGAATACTTACCTGGGAGTAAGTGGGAAAGACTTGCTTAGGAATCGATGTATGTTCCACACTGTGACACTGAGAGATCTCTGTCTTTTGGTGCTACACCTCTGAAGATGCCAGCCACAGCCGCTGGCGAAACGTCAGGAACTACAATGCCAAGACCACGGCAATACAGCCCGGAAAACCCACAACAACCATTGCTTAGGAATCCTCTGCCTAAGTCAGTGTTCCACTATACCACTGCTCTTCTAAAAACTACAAGTTTAGCTTAATTTTTTTCCAGCATTTTAGAATATGAAGGTCTGTTTTTTTTAATTCTCAAGCCAGCCTTAATTGGGGATGCGGTCGGAATTCAAGACTGCCAATCAATGGAGGTGCATTTATTATTGCATTCCTGCCATGCCTCTAAAGAGCCCCGAGCAACATTGGCCAGGGTTGCAGGCAGGTAGGTGGCTTTGCAAACAGATAGCAAACACTTAGGATGCAGAAAATTCTATCCCTCGCAGATCTCAGGTGCTGGGAAGAGCCTCCCTTTGTCTGAGACATTGTCTAAGCCACTGCTGATCAGAAGAGATAAGGCACAGCTCGATGGGCCACCCCTGTAGGGCTGCTACATATGTTCGTGTTAGCAATTACCTCTGTGCTTGATTCTCCAACTAAGCATGTGTAAGTCGGCAATTTTATAGGGCCAGATGGGACACTCTTCCCTCCCTGTGTCCATTGTCAAGCTAATGGCTGCAATACCGCTTTCTGACCATCCACAGAGGTGGCGCTGAAGAGCAATAGAGACCAGTCCTTCCCACCAGCGAGTGGCCAAAGAGTGGAGGGCTGTTGTAGAATTCATGGTTTGAGATGTCATGGCTCCTTCCATCCATTTTATTCTTATTCCAACCTTGTGAAGTAGGCTAGGCTGAGAGGCAGGGGTAGTCTTAGCCAACAGGCAGCAGGGACAGCTGCTGAGACACCATGCTTAGGGGGGCCCTGGCTGCCTACAGCCTTGCCCCCTGAAAAGATAGAGGGAGAAGAAGAACAGCACACTCCTGCCGCTGTTTGCTTGGGATGCGGGCCACCGCTTGCTTGACCATGGTGAGGTGGTGGTGGGAGTGGGGGCAGTGATTCTGGGTCCTGAAATCACTAAGACCTCCCCCTCGGAGATGTATCCACCACGTGAGGTGAGAAGCCAACTTGTGTCCAGTGCTATGTCTACTACACAGTGTTTTATTTTTATTTTTTAAACATTTTATTTATACTCTTATCTTTCTCCTCAATAGGCATGCCAAGTCTCCTCTCCTCCATTTTATCCTCACAACAACCGTGTGAGGTAGGCTAGGGTCACCAGCAGGAGGGCAGGGGAGGGGCACAGCACTCACTTGAAGCATTCTTGTGCATGAGCAAAGTGTGCGCTTACGATCTAGAAGAGATGTCATTTTGCACGGGGCCAGGAGCATGCATGCATCTTTGCTTGGGCTCCCTGTGGGTGGTGGGTGACTGCCAGATCTCCTGCCTCCTCCCACCAATCACCAGTGATAGGCAGGGAGAAGGACAAACCACAAGGAATTTACCTGCCTCTTGTGAGCACCTGACAATACTAGATCCAGGGACACCCAGTGAGCTTCATTGGCACAATGGGAATTCGCACCTGGACCTCCCAGATCCTAGTTCGATATTCTAAGCACTACGCCACACTATGCCACCCCATACTGCCTTGCAAATTCTTCCCCCTTTCTGCAAAGGAGTTTTAAATTAAACATAGATCCAGATAGAGTTGCCATTCCCCTGCCTGGGGCTGGGGAGCCCCCGATCCCACCCTTTCCCCTGCACCCACTTACTTGGCTGGCAGGGGGGCCATGCTCCCTGCGGTGCCCCCTCCTTGCGTGGTGTGGCACGCCCCTGGGCGAGGGGCGTGCACCCACACCACAAGAGCTGGCAGCGGCGGCAAGAGCGAGAAGTGGCAACAGCAGGAGGCGGCAGTGACAGTAAGAAGAGGCCACTCTCGCCACCACCACCACTGCCCGCTCTCACTGCCACCCACTCTCACCTTCACCTGCTCTCGCCGCTCCGGCCCCAGTGCATCAAATGAAAGTGGGCCATGGTCACGGCAAGAGCGGGTGGCGGCGGTGAGGACAAGGGCCCCCTTTGATCCGAGGGTGCCCTTTGACCCCATGTGATGATGTCACTCCCAGAAATGGCATCATCACGTGAGCTGGGAGTGTGCTGCTCACACTGTGCACACACGCAAACTAGGAAGCCAGGGTAAGTACCGGCTCTCAGTCCCCTGCCAGGAGAGTCCAGGGACCTGGGAATCCTTCGTCGAAGGACTCCAGGTCCCTGGCAACCCTAGATCCAGAGGAGTTAGCCATGTTAATCTGTAGTTGGAAAATAGTAAAGAGTCCAGTAGCACCTTTAAGACTAACCAACTTTATTGTAGCGTAAGCTTTCAAGAACCACAGCTCTCCTCATCAGATGCTTGGAAGAAGCTTGGAAGAAGAAACTGGCCAGAGATATATATGTGGTGAAAGGAGGGGGAGAGGGTGCAAGGAGTGCATAGCCCTGGGTCCATGCATCTGACAAAGAGAGCTGTGGTTCTCGAAAGCTTATGCTGCAATAAAGTTGGTTAGTCTTAAAGGTGCTACTGGACTCTTTTCTATTTAAATTAAATAGGGGCCTTAAGGTAGCTGTTGCTGTACTCTACACAGCCCAGTGAGCAATTGAGGCCTAGCTCCCCTTCCTGGAAGATGTTTTTATGAATAATGGCTCCCAGTCCTGGGAGGAGGATAGCATCCAAACGGAAGACGCCACCATTTATACCAAACTTGTTGACAAACTGCAGATGGTCGAGACAAGGAAGGAACCCCGAATGATTAAGGGATTGGAATGTTTTCCTCCATAGAGGCCTTCCCAAGCTGGCAATTAAGGGTTGCGCCAGCAGGCAGCTCATCAAGACGGGCAGGAATTGGCACCAGACATCCTACAAGCAATGAAAGTTTCCTGCAGCTTCAGATCTGCTGGGATTCTTCCCAGGAGCTATTTGAATTGGACACGGTGTATTTGCCTGCCCAAATAGAACGCGAAGAGCTCTTCCTTGGCAGAGTTTTCAACTGGGGCATTTGTGCACCATCCTTTGCGCAAAGCCTTTGCGCAGGAGAACTTCCCAGTGGATTGTGCCTTCGTGATTAAGCCGCAGAAGTGACTAAAAGCATTTGCGTTGGCTATGCCAACCTCGCTTGTGCCTGACCCATAAAAATGCAGCTACAACAATCCCAGGCTAATGCGTAACTTAGGAACTTGCACACTCCAAGAGCAACAGAGTTTAACCCAATGAAACATATCCAAAGAAGCTGGAGGGCACGCAAAACATCACAGGAAGGGGGAAACATTTGGAACTCCCCCCCTCAATCTCTCCAGGATCCTCTCTCTCTCTCAGGGGTCAGAGCAGACGGGTTTCTCTCTCCTTCCATTCCCCTTTTAACTGATGCTGCTCTCAATATCCCACGCTTGCTGAAGCACGGTCTATTCTCATCAAGCTTTTATAAGCCCCCCCTTTTTTGGTTAATTTACAAAGTCCTATTTGTCTGCATTCCCGTGGAGTTCCCCCTAGCATGTCGAGATCCCTTCCCTGGCTGTGGGTGGGCTGCTTTAATTTATTTATTTATTTCAGATTTGTATTCCGCCCTCCCTGCGAGCAGGCTCAGGGCGGATAACAACATATTAAAAATACAATTAAAAATGCATGTACATTAAAAACAACACATTTAAAAGAGGATGGCGGACAGCCTTCACAGGGAGGGTTAAGATTTATACGCCCCTTTTTCCAGGCCGGCGGGGGCCCAGCCTCAGCCATATGCCTGGCGGAACAACTCTGTCTTGCAGGCCCGGCGAAAAGATAGTAGGTCCTGCTAGGCCCTGATTTCAGCAGACAGATAATTCCACCAGGTGGGAGCCAGGACCAAAAAGGCCCTGGCTCTAGTCGAGGCTAGATGCTTGCATCATCTACATAGGTGCTGCCAGCCAATTTACTCTCAGATATACTGATAATTCCTCGTTATCTCTTGCGATGCGTGGCATCCATGTGTCCTCTATACCCAGTGCCCGGTCTTTAAATGAAGAGTCAGCCGCCGGAGGCCGCAGAGCTGAATTTCGCCTCTCAAAGGGCCAAGCTACAAGTGAGGAATGACACTTGAACGGCAAGTGAACAGACTCACATGTATTCCTCCCTGTTCACTTGCACTCCACTCGATCACATAGTGCAAGCGGAGTGCAAGTGAACAGGGAGGTACACATGTGAGGGCTAAGCTACAAGTGAGGAATGACACTTGAACGGCAAGTGGATTGAGTGGAGGGCAAGTGAACAGGGAGAAATACACTTGCCATTCAAGTGTCATTTGTCACTTGTAGCTTGGCCCTGAGTCTGTTCACTTGCCGTTCAAGTGTCATTCCTCACTTGTAGCTTGGCCCCAAGAGTTGCCATGTTCCAACACAGAACGAGAGAGAGTTTGGTCTGTGGACTGATGAGTGGTGATGGGATTGGAGCAGTAAGATTTACTGGAAGGGGGCAAGTTGGATGCTCTGGCGGCCTTCGTTCTTCTCCTTAACACGATTCTGCTATGAAGCTAATTGTTGACTAAGACCTGAAGCACATCGCTACCCGGGGCTGTTGCCTTATTATACGTTTTTGATTAAAAATCAATTACATTGAAACGTCCTGGCACAATGCTTCAAAACAAAAACACGCTTTGCAGGATTCTGAGGGCCAAGCTACAAGTGACGAACGACACTTGAACGGCAAGTGTATTTCTCTCTGTTCACTTGCCCTCCACTCAATCCACTTGCCGTTCAAGTGTCATTCATCACTTGTAGCTTGGCCCTGTAAGAGAGGCGAAAACTCTCTTTGGCGAAAACTGCAGCCCCGCAGCCGACGACAATTTACCAAATCAACCGTTCATTTCCCCAAAGCGCTCACACCTTCTGAATTGGCGTTTGCATCGAATGTTGGATAGACTTGTTGAATTCCTTTGCGTTCTTTTAAAAAGTCACTTTCCTACCTGGTTCTGGAGCAGTTCACGTGCAGGGTCCCCAGTGCAGCTTCATGTTTAATTCCAGATTGGCATTTTGAGTGAGGCCACGAAAAGGGAACCACCCCCCAAAACTTCCCAATGGAGTCCTCTTGGCGTGTCCCCGAACTCTGAAGAGATGGTCAGAAAAAGAGCCGCATGGGATGCGAGAGGATGCAGGACCTCTGCTCATGGAGCGTCAGGTGATGTATTACTCACTGAGAGGATTGCAGTATTATTAAGTGAAGACCTACCCTTTTTTTTTTTGTGATTAGCTTCCAGGTTCTCACCGGACAAGTTCTTACCTGCTGCAAGGAAAGCAACGTGAACAAGACTTGAAGAAGAAGGAAAAAATCTTCAGGCAGAGTTGATGGCTGTGGAGCTGATTTTGGAGTTCACCTTTTACCTTAGTTGACTTTGAAAGGGTCAAAGTCCAGTGAGAACAACAACCCGAAAAGGAATGTGCGGGCCTGAATGGCACATTTGACCAAAGAGTCTGTAGAAGTGCGGAGGGTTGGGGACAGATTTTGCTTTTTGCGATGCAGGTCGGCAGGGAGACGGCCTCCGATCAAGCTCTGACTCGTTTTCCCCCCAAAAGGGAAGGAGCAGCTGGGATTATCGAGCCAAAGAAGAATGTGGTTCGCTCAGTTATATGAACGGTGTTCATGGAGAAGTCGAACGATGACAGACACATAATCGCAGTTCCTTCATGTCTAATACCCCTGGATAGCATGTTCAACGCAGCTCCCTTTTCCAGAGATCAAGAACCGCAGACGTCACCCTAAGCAGTCATTTGCTCACTAATTTCTTGAGCATTAAACAATTAGAATTCTGAATCTTACAACAAGCTCTGGCTCCTTTTGAGGTATTAAAGTTCAGAGAGGGGAATCTTGGCGAAATCGAATCAGGAAGATGCTGTATGAAGAGTATATCGGGATGTCACACTCCCTGATATGTTGCGTTAAGAGAATTTTCTTGTATGTCTGTCTGTCTACAGTATTTGGATGCTGCCTCTCTACCCAACATAGGGACCCCAAGGTGGTGAACAATCAAAACAATGTTAAAAAACAGATAAACACGCTCTCTCAGACACACAAATATATGTTTGTTATGTGCTATCAAGTCACCTCTGACCTATGGCAATCCTATGAATGAAAGACATGCTATCATTAACAGACTTGCTCAGATCCTGCAAACTGGAGGACGTGGCTTCTTTTATTGAGTTAAGCCATCTCGTTTTAGGTTTTCCTCTTTTCCTACTGCCTTCCACCTTTTCTAGCATTATTGACTTTTCCAGAGAATCTTGCCTTCTCATGAGGTGATACAATACATATCAATAGCCTCAGTTTTTGTCATTTTTAGCTTCTAGGGAGAATTCAGGCATGATTTGATCTAGACACAAATATATAAAACAATTGAATAAAACATATAAACACACAGCCCAGTAGCACCTATAAGATGAACAAAATTTGTGGTAGAGTATGAGCTTTCGTGAGTCACAGGTCACTTAGCTGTGACTCATGAAAGCTCATACCTCACTACGAATTTTGTTCATCTTATAGGTGCTACTGGACTCTTGCTCTTTTCTACTGCTACAGACAAACACAGCTACCCATCTTGATATAAACACACAAACTGAGGGCCAAGCTACAAGTGACGAATGACACTTGAATGGCAAGTGAACAGACTCGCATGCATTCCTCCCTGTTCACTTGTGCTCTACTTTCCCTCCACTCGATCACTTAGGGCCAAGCTACACATGACGAATGACACTTGAACAGCAAGTGTATTTCTCCCTGTTCACTTGCCCTCCACTCAATCCACTTGCCGTTCAAGTGTCATTCGTCATGTGTAGCTTGGCCCACAGTGATCACTACGTGATCAAGTGGAGCACAAGTGAACAGGGAGGAATGCATGCGAGTCTGTTCACTTGCCGTTCAAGTGTCATTCGTCACTTGTAGCTTGGCCCTGGGAAGAGGTCCAATGAGAGTTAATGAGGGAGCGCCAAACAGAACAAAAAATTGTCACTCGGAAGTGGAAGACAATACCAGAGGGAGACAGTCAAATCTCCCTGGGGTGGGACTTCCAAAGTTTTGGCAGGTCTGAGAAGGCCCTTTCCTGGTTTTCCACTTGCCTAGCCTCAAATGGCTAAAGCATCTAAAGAAGAGCCTTTGAAGATGATCAGAATAGTCAGGTAGGTTTATATGGGAGAAGGTGGTTTTTCAGGTATGCTGGCCCCCAAGCCATATAGGCCTTAAAAGGTCAGTACCAGCACCTCAAATTGGGCCTGGAAGCAAATCGAGAGCATTCAGTCTTTGCTTTGCTGAATGCTTCTTGGTTTAGCACAACTGTCAAGACACATTTATTTTGAACTGTCGATCATGCTATAATTATGTTTTGCAGTGGATATTTAAAGGACCAATGATCTCTGTGCTATAAAAGCCCTGCAGCACTGGCTGGTGGTGGCGAGTGCCCTCAAGTCATAGCTGACTTATGGCGACCCCTGGTGGGGTTTTCAAGGCAAGAGACTATCAGAGGCAGTTTGCCATTGCCTGAGTCTCCAACCCCGGTCTTCGTTGGAGGTCTCCCATCCAATTCCTAACCAAGGCCGACCCTGCTTAGCTTCTGAGATCTGATGAGATCAGGCTCACCTGGGCTATCCAGGTCAGGGTGCAGCACTGGCTACAGCAGGGGAAATGAATATAGTTTGCATTAGCGACATGGTGGGAGACCCTTTGGCACCCAGAATGGTGTAGTGGTTAGCATTCCTTCAACTCTGTATTGGATTCTTGCTAATGCTATGTCTTGTAAACTTGCATTTATTTACCAATGGCATTGTTAATAGAAATGTTCTTGACATTGACTCTACCAATCTCACACTGTGTAATCCATTAAGTTGAATCTCAGTGAGGAAAGTGAACTATAAATAACAACAACAACAAAATTTGATTTATATACTGCCCTTCAGGACTACTTAATGCCCGACTTCCGGCTTGGGGATTCATGGAGGTCTAACGCAGCTCCATTTGTGGAGCTGACCGGACTGCCGTTTTAAGCGGCCGGCGGGGTGAAAATAGCCCGCGGCCGACTGCTCTCAGGCGGAGAGCAGGCAAAGAACGCTCAAGACCCTAGGGTGAGTTAGATCTCGGACGAGGGGGGGCTCTACATAACGGGTCCCCTCCCGATCCTTGAGGTCCCACCTTGCGACGGGTCAGCTACAATCTCTGCGGCAGTTTTGGGGCCAATTCGGCTGGCATAAGACCTACATACCCAAGCTTCGATTGGGGGAAGAAGTGGAAAGGAGAACTTGAAATCGAAACAGCGATTACAACCCGAGGAAAGTGAAGGGAAGGTAAAGATCACTATCTTCCGATACGGGACAGATTGATAAAAACAGAGAGGAAAAAAAGTAGACTTTTAAACTGCAACAGACTAGCGAAAAGGAGGGGAAGCTCCGGCAGGAGTTGTATTAGAAAAGAGACTAAGTTTAAAGAAGTTATTAAAGAAATCGGATTATTGTTTTGAATACCTGTGGCTTTGGAGCTGTGAGAAAAAGACACCATCGCGAGACCTGCTGTGGGAAGACGGGAGACAGGAAGTGCGTAACAACAATAGAGCGGCTGGAGAGAAGCGGCCCTTGCTGGAGGGCAGGAAGAAGGGAATCGCCATCTTTGAGAGGGGAAGGGTCGCGGCTTCAGCGGAAAAGGAAGTAGGCCATATTGGATTATAAAATCATAGAGAGACCATAGAGAAAAGACGCCCGACATTTTGGACCCTTTAAAATTAATTTATGCAAGAAGACCGGGACATTTGAAATAAAAAAGGTACTAAATTTAACGCCACGGAGCTAAGGAAGAGAGCGGATTCGTGGGAGCGAGCTAAAGCAAGCCCCACGATGTCGAAGAAAGAGTGGCAATCGGCAATAGAAAACCTGGATAAAAAACTTTTGGAGGTGATTAAAGAATTTAAAGACATGAAATTGGAGCTGATCAAAGAGGTTAAACAGACAGTAAAATCGGAGCTGTCAGAAGTAAAATCGGAGCTGTCAGAAGTGAAGAAAGGTATGGAAACAATACAAAGTGAATTACAAGGGACGCAGCAGAGAGTTAAAACAGTAGAAGGAGCGATGGAGAACTTAGCAGATACGCAACAAACAGAGATGAGGTTGATGAGGGGAAGGATGGCGGTTGCGGAAAGTAGACATATGGAGAAGCAGCTCAGATTTCGCGGCCTGCCGGAAATGGAAGGAAAGACAGCGCAAGAGCAGATGACGGAGGTGTTAGCTGAATACCTGGGGAAGGAGGAGGAGGATGTTGTGGCTATCCTAGATGTGGCATATCGTGTGAACTCGAGAATTGCAACCCAGAGAAAAGTACCAAGAGACGTGATTGTACAATTTACAACAAGAAATATGAAAGAGAAGATTGTGACTAAACAGTTTCAAGATCCATTGGAGATCGATGGCAAGACAATCATTATAATGAAGGAACTACCCAGATCAGTGTTACTAGATCGGAAAAAATATAAAGCGCTAATCCAGATGCTGAAGGACATGAAAATCAGGTACAGATGGGAGCTCCCAGAGGGTTTGTCCTTCGAATTTGGAGGCGCCAAAAAGCGTATCAGATCTGAGCGGGAGATGGAGCGATTTATAAGGGACAATGAAAAAGACTTACCAACAAGATTATGAATATGGAGTGTAAAGTGTTATCTTGGAATGTAAATGGACTAAATTCACCGAATAAGAGAAAAAATATTTTTCACTGGCTACTAAAACAAAAATGTGATATTGTTTGTTTGCAAGAGACTCATATTCGAAAACAGGATGTAAAATATCTAAAACTGGGAAAATTGGGCAAAGACTTTGTAGCGGCCTCAAGTAAGAAAAAAAGAGGAGTGGTGTTGTATGTAAAAGAGGAGCTGCAACCAAAATTCATAATGAAAGATGTGGAAGCCAGATTTGTAGCAGTGGAATGTACTTGGAATTTAAAGAGAGTGTTGGTAGTCGGAATCTATGCACCCAACGGTGCAAAAGAGAGCTTCTTTGAGGATTTGAGGAAGCATTTAGATGATCTTTCATATGACCAGATAATTCTTGCTGGAGACTTCAATGGAGTGACAGATTTGGAACTGGATAAAAAGACTACAATGGCACAAAAGAAAAGAGGACTATTACCAAAGCTTTTTTTTGAGCTGATTCAACAAGAGACTCTTGAAGATGTATGAAGGAGAGAGTATCCTAAAAGCAGACAGTTTACTTTTTATTCTGCAAGGCACTCCACATTATCAAGAATTGACATGATCTGGGCCTCAAAAGATTTGGCGTTATGGACTAAAGATGTAGAAATAATGCCGATAGTAGGCTCAGATCACAACCCAATTATGTGGAAGCTGGGGAAAAGGAGGAAAAGGAAAGCATGGAGAATAAATGAGGATTTGTTACAGGAAAAAGAGAATATGGAAATATTGAGAAGAGAGACAAAGTTTTTCATACAATATAACGTGAATAAAGAAGTACCAACTGATGAAGTTTGGGATGCTTATAAGGCGGTTATAAGGGGTATACTAATGGACTTAAATGGTAGAGCAAGAAAGAAGAAAGAGGAGAAGAGACAAGAGATTGAGGAGAAAATAAAAGCTAAGGAAATACAGTTAAAAAAGAAACCAGGGAAAAAGAAATTATACCAGGAAATTAAAATATTGCAAGAACAGCTAACAGCAATGAGTAATAAAGAATTGGAGTGGAATCTCAAAAGGCTGAATCAGAAAGCATTTGAGGGTGCAAATAAACCTGGGAAGTACCTGGCATGGCAACTGAAGAAGAGAAGGGAAAAGAAAACAATAAATAAAATTTGTGAAGATGATAAAACGTATTTGGAACAGAATACCATTAGTAGAGCCTTTTATAAATTCTACGCTAAACTGTATAATAAGAAAGAAGTAAATAAAGATTCAATAGCGTCATATCTGGAGAAAATGACACTTCCAGAAATCTCGGACGCTTGGAGAAATAAACTGAACAGTGAAGTAACGGATGAGGAAATAAGTAAGGCAATACAATCTGCAAATTTAGGAAAGGCGCCAGGGCCAGACGGACTTACAGCTAAATTTTATAAGACTATGGCCAATGAGCTGGCACCATTCCTAAAGGAGGTGATCAATGGAGTTTTAAGGGATCAAAGGATTCCAGACACTTGGTCTGAAGCGAACATATCATTGATCCCAAAAGAGGGCCAAGACTTGACTAGTGTGAAAAATTACAGACCTATATCGTTACTCAACAATGATTATAAAATCTTTGCGAAGATACTGGCGGAGAGACTGAAGGGGTGGCTTTCGGAAGTTATAGAGGAGGAGCAAGCAGGCTTTCTGCCAGACAGACAAATAAGAGACAATTTAAGGACAGTGATTGATGCTATTGAATATTATGATAAGCGTTGTGATAAAGAGGTTGGTTTCTTCTTTGTTGACGCTGAAAAGGCATTTGACAACTTAAACTGGGACTTTATGTTTGCCACTATGGAAAAGCTACAATTAGGAGAAAGATTCATCAGAGCAATTAAGGAAATTTACAGAGACCAGACTGCAGCAATTGTGGTGAATGATGAATTGACCAAGAAATTGACTATAAGCAAAGGAACAAGACAAGGTTGCCCGTTGTCTCCACTGTTGTTCATTTTAGTATTGGAGATTCTGATGATACAAATACGACAAGACGAGGAAATTCGAGGAATAAAAATAAAGGACTATTCATACAAGGTCAGAGCATTTGCGGATGACATAATGTTAATTGTAGAGGACCCACTGGAGAACATGCCAAAAGTGATAGATAAGATCAAGGAGTTTGGAGACTTGGCAGGTTTCTTCATTAACAAAAAGAAGTCAAAGATACTATGCAAAAACATGACTAAGCAGAAACAACAATTGTTAATGGAAACAACGGATTGTGAAGTAACAAGTAAGGTGAAATATTTGGGAATTGAACTGACTGCAAAGAATATAGATTTGTTCAAGAATAATTATGAAAAATTGTGGATTCAGATTGAGAGAGACTTGATTAAATGGAATAGGCTCAATCTGTCATGGTTGGGTAGGATTGCAGCGGTTAAAATGAATGTGTTACCAAGAGTGATGTTTTTGCTACAGACAATACCAATCATCAGAGACTCTAAACAATTTGAAAAATGGCAGAGGAAAATATCAGATTTTGTATGGGCAGGCAAGAAGCCTCGAGTGAAAATGAAAGTTTTACAAGAGGCAAAGGAAAGAGGCGGAATGCAACTGCCCAACCTGAGACTTTACCATGATGCAATCTGCCTAGTTTGGTTGAAAGAGTGGATGACATTAAAGAACAAGAAACTATTAGCCCTAGAGGGATATAAAAAAATATTTGGATGGCATGCATACCTATGGCATGACAAAGTAAAGGTCAACTCGATGTTCCTGCACCATTTTGTACGGAGAAGTCTATACACAATCTGGAAGAAGTACAGAATTTATCTACAAGAAGGAACTCCTTGGTGGGTGGTTCCATATGAGGTGATAGACCCGAGAGCTGTTGATAACGAAAGACAATGTTTGACTTATAAAGAAATAACTAAAATAGAAGCATCTAAACTTAGAATAAAGACGCAAGAGGAACTATCACCGAATTACGACTGGTTCCAGTATAGACAGATCAGAGATTTGTATAACTCGGACTCTGTAAAGGGAGGTATACGAATAGAGAATTCGGAACTAGAGCAGACCCTTCTTAAAGAGGACAAGAAAAGAATATCCAAGGTATACCAAGTACTGTTGAAATGGTATACTGAGGATGAGACAGTTAAAACACAAATGGTGAAATGGGCTATAAATTTTAACAAAGAGATAACAATGGAGGCATGGGAATACTTGTGGAAGACTACAATGAAGACAACGACATGTACAAATATTAAAGAGAATATCTATAAAATGATTTATCGTTGGTACATGACACCAAAGAAGATTGCGCTAGGGAATTTGAACACTTCTAATAAATGCTGGAAATGTAGGAAGCATGAGGGCTCCCTCTATCATATGTGGTGGTCGTGTGAGGTAGCTAGGCAGTACTGGGGGGAAATAATAAGAGAAATGAGTGAAATTTTACAATTTCAAATAAATAAGAACCCAGAACTCCTGCTACTAAACTTGGGAATGGAGGGAATTCCAGCCCATCATAGGACGTTGATATTTTATATGACAGCAGCAGCTAGACTTTTGTATGCGCAAAAATGGAAAGTACAAGAAGTGCCAACTATTGAAGATTGGACCTACAAATTGCTGTACATGGCAGAAATGGACAAGATGACAAGAAAACTGAGAAATCTGGACTCAGGGCAGTTTAACACAGATTGGGAGAAGCTGAAACAATATCTGGAGAAGAAATGGGAGGTGGGAGGAAAACTGTGGCAGTTTGAGAACTACTGAAGTATAATAAAATGTAGAGGGGGGTGACTTTACCGGGGGGGGGGAAGAGATAAATGTGAATTTATAAGCAGTTAGATTAACAGATTGATATATATATAGATATATATTGGTTAATAAATAGAATATTGATAGAAAATAATTAAGGATAAGGATTAAATATACGGATTGAGTAATCAACAATATTTTCTTTCTTTGATAAGATTTGTATAATGCACCAAACTGAATGTATAGACGAGTCAAATTGATTGACTATGTGACGAGAGTTATATAGAATTACCATAAAAAGATAGAATGAGTAATACATAGAGAATAAGTCAAATTGTTTGATTTAAATGTGTAAGATTTTTATGGTTTATGATATATAGGTTTATGATATATAGAAATATTCAAAATTGGAAAATGGGATAAATTGTTTATCCAAGATGGAAACAAAGACTTACAGTTTGAGTATACAATGAGAAAAGTAGTTAAGGATGTACTGCTTAGTATAATGGAGAATATGTATTTGTTTTAGATAGAGAAATTTAATAGAAGTAAGGGAAAAGGGACAAAGGGTTGGAAAACTGTTGGAAGTCAACAAAAGGGGGGGAAAGGGAGGGGGTTAGAAATGAAAAATTTGGGGAAAATTGAATGTAAATGTAAAAATAACGGATTCTAACCCAATAAAAAATTTTTCAAAAAAAAAAAAAAGGACTACTTAATGCCCTCACAGAGCGGTTTACAAAGTATGTTATTTTTATCCCCACAATAACAATCACCCTGTGAGGTGGGTGGGGCTGAGAGAGCTCCGAGAGAGCTGTGACTGACCCAAGGTCACCCAGCTGGCTTCAAATGGAGGAGTGGGGAATCAAACCCGGTTCTCCAGATTAGAGTCCTGCCGCTCTTAATTGACTGACCCAAGGTCACCCAGCTGGCTTCAAGTGGAGGAGTGGGGAATCAAACCTGGTTCTCCAGATTAGAGTCCTGCCGCTCTTAACCACTACACCAAACTGACATAAATAAAATAAATAAAATAAAAATAGAATGTTAAGACAAGGACTGTGAAGAACTGAGTTCAAATTTCCACTCTGCTGTGAGGTTCACAGCAGAACCTCACAGCAGAGTGGAAATGGCACAAATTGCCTCAGAGGGTTGTGGTGGAGATAAAGTGGAGAAGGGAGAAACGTATATGTTTATCTCCTGAGCTCCTGGAGGAAGGGTGGGATAAAAATGTAATAAATAATCACTTCCTTCATATTATAATAAAGGTGTTACAAGAATGTCTCTGTCATCATCTGTTAAATATGGTTAAGAACTGGAGCTATGAACGGGAATTGTTCATTCAGGACCTCAGATCAGCCACATGGCCTTTAGCAGTCTACCGTCTCTCGCTTCAGTCTCAGCTCATACTGTGAAAAATAAGGTAACAAATATTGTCCTATGTTACTGGGTTGTAGTAAGAAGATGTACAATCATATTGATGAGGGTAGGTTTTCCAGCCTGCAGATAGAGTTCCCAGGTGCCCACTGGTGGCGGGAGTTTGCCTCCTTGCCCGCCGACCCACCAGTAGTTGGTGGGAGGTGGCAAGCTACCGGAGCACATGTGTGCTCCCAAGGGGTGTGGCAATGTCACCCCCGGAAGTGACATCTTCACACCGGCCACGGGAGCAAAAAGCGTGGGAGTGCTCCTGTGGCTGGTGTGATGATGTCACTTCTGAAGACGACCTCGCTGCCGGCACGAGGTAAGCGCCAGGTCCCCCCTCCCCTCCCAGCAGGAGGATATAGAAATCTGGAAACTTTACCTCCAGGTGGCAGCTGGAGATCTCCTGGAATTACAACTGGCCTTCAGAACACAGAGATCAGTTCCCTTGGAGAAAATGGCTACGTTGAAGGGTGAACATTAGAGCGAGCTGTGCCCCTACAAAGGGTATCTACCACCTAGCCTTTGCCATATATTTCTGGAGGGGGTTGGGTGGTGGTTCCTGGACGAATCTGCTGCTACATATCTTTTTAAAATCTGCTGCCGTATTGTTTGTTGTGCATTTTTAAATATTTAAGGAGTTTTATTGGTTTTAAAGGTACTTGCATGTTATATTAGTGTATTAATTGTAATCCGTCCTGAGTCTACTGATTTGGGGAGGGCGGAATATAAATCGAATAAAATAAATAAATAAATAAATAAATTATGGCACTGTACCCTGCAGTGGCTCATCCCTTCCCCCAACTCTGCCCTTTCCAGGATCTACCCCCAAAATCTCCAGGAGTTTCCCAACCAGGAACTGGCAACTCTCAGTCCTCCTTGTAACAGAATTATGGATGAATTCACATTATTTCCCAACGTCCTGTTTTCCTGGACATCATTTTGCAGCCGGGAACGTACAGGACTTGCTTTTAGCACTGATTAAAAAAAATATTAAAAACGTTTTAAAGTGTTTTGATTATGTATTGCAAAATATTACACGCCTTGATCTGTTGGAGATAAGATGGGAGCCGTACTAAAATAAAATGAAATCAATTAATCCAGTTCTCTCTAACTATTCTCCCCAGCGGGGGCAGAGAAAAACTCTATCCAAACAAGAGTGGGACCTTTTGCCAGCGTCTTAGCAAAGGACATCAAGGTTGAAAAGGTTTTTCAAAAACCCCCGGAGGTTTAATTAGCCCTTCTGTGCACTTAGGACTTCATGCTTCGGATGGGATTTGGTTCCGCTGCAGGAGTTCCGAGCTGCAGGAATCCAAATGCCGAGGCTCGGCCAACCCTTCTTGGCTGATCTTTCCTGTCTGTAACACCCCCTTCGAGGAACCAAACCCACAAAATTACTGCTTTAGAAACAAAGGGAAAGTAAAATCACTTTTAATGTTTGTGTTAAAAAAATGCAATGCCAAAAAGAAAAAGTTTGGCTTCGTGTCCTTGCTTAAATGATGTTGCGTGAAACGTAAGAGCTGCCAGCTCTGGATTGGGAAATTTTTAGAGCTGGCAAGTCTCTCGTGGCGGCAGGGGATCCTTCGGCCCCAGCTTTGGTTGCCTGCTGCTGCTTCAAGTGATGGCAAGGGATTTTTTTTTTAATGGCAGTGTTGCAATCATGGCGATGTCCCATCTGGGGTAAAAACAGAGGTGACCACGGGTAGCTCTAGGAAGCACTGGAAACTCTATGTGCTTTCCCTGGAAGTGCATGTCACCATGCTCGTGAGGCTGCATCGGATGAAGAGAGCTGTGGTTCTCGAAAGCTTACGTGACAATAAAGTTGGTTCGTCTTGAAAGTGCTACTGGACTCTTTTCTATTTTGCAACTACAGACTAACACAGCTAACTCCTCTGGATCTAGAGCTAACAACTGTAAATTTTCCAATTGACTGGCCCCACCGGAGAATTTCCTACCCCCTCCATCCAAGTCAGAAAAAATGGCTTTCATGGTGTTGATCTAGGAATTTCCCCTATCTAGAGTCCATCCCATAGGGGCTAGGGAAAATTCCTGGAGCATCACCCGGTAGTGACAGTTTCAGGTGAATAGCCATGACGGTCTGTAGTAGAAGATTTGAGTCTTCTGAGCTCCGTTCCGCCCCCAAATTCTGCCATCCCCAGGCACGACCCATAAATCTCCAAGAATTTGCAAGTCAGAGTTGGCAACCTTATGCCATAGGCTGAGAAGATGGTGGATATACCTTGCTTGAGGCCACAAAATACCTTGGATTGGCCCATTGCCTTATTCACCATGCTCTGATCTTTATTTGAAAGAAAAGAACATCGACTCTTCTTTGCAACACTTATGATAGAATGATAGAAGCAAAGATGATATTTCCTCCACTGATAGAAGCAAAGATGATATTTCCTCCACTGGTGCAGATTTGTGAACCTGCACCCTATTTGGGATACATCTCAGGGGTCATTTCGTAGAAAAAGAGCTGCAGGAACTCATTAGCATAACTCATTCGCATATTTCACACCCCTTGATCGGGCCAAAATGGCCAGGATTTGGCTGCTGCCAGACAGGGGAGTGTTCCCCCACCTGGCAGTGGCCCGATCAGGGCCCTTTTGGCCCCAATCCAGGCCGAAACAGGCCCAAAATGGCTCAAAATGGCTATTTTGGGCACGTTTTGGCCTGGATCAGGCCTAAAATGGCCCAGATTGGGTCAGTGCTGGGCAGGTGAGGGGTCCCGCACTGGGCACTGACACAATGCTGGTGGTATTGGTCCTGATCCCAGCTGAAACGGGCCCAAAATGGCCAAAAATGACCATTTGGGCTCTGTTTGGGCCTGGATCAGGGCTGAAACAGCCAGAACCAGGTCAGTGCTGGGCAGGGGAGGGTTCCCCCACCCGGCACTGACCCAATCCTGGCCATTCTGGTTCCGATCCCAGCGGGAGTGGGGACAAAATGGCCCAAAATGGCCATTTTGGGCCCATTTCAGCCCAGATCAGGGCTGAAATGGCCGGAACTGGGTTGGTGCCAGGAGGGGGAGGCTTCCCCCACCCAGCACTGACCCAATCCCAGCCCTTTTGGCCACAATCCCAGCAGAAAATGGGCCAAAACGGCTTGGATTGGGTTGGAGCTGGGCACTGACCCGGTCCAGGCTGTTTTGGCCCTGATCCGGGTCTAAAAGTGCCAAAAAAGGGCCCTTTTGGGCCAGGATCGGGGCTGAAATGACCTGATCCAGGCCGTTTTGGCCCAGATTTGGGCCGTTTTGGCCCCAATCGAGGCCTAAAGAGCCCTAAAGTCAGGTGGGCGGGGCCACCTGACTTGGGGGAACTGCCAGAACTGCTGGAATGCCGTTCCGGTGTGTTCCCCTTGGAAATGAGCCCTGATACATCTGCAAGTATACAACTTATTCCAAGTAAACACTTAGTCTTAGGCTCTGGGAGCATCAGAAAAACATGGCCAAAATCCTGCTTGTCTTTAATAACTTGGTTCCTTCCAACATGGGAAAAGGAAAACTTTTTTCCTCCTTCCAAAACAAGAGCCAGTTGGTTGCAATCCAGGCACACAAGGATGTGATCTTGGGCTTCGTAATTCAAACCATTTGGTTTCAAGCTACAGCCCAGAAGATTAGGCCAAAAGACACACAGACTCAAAGCAGCTAAACTTCTTTGCTGCATAGAGATCAGCTATTTTTCTCCATTTGGCCGACATGGGTGATTTCCATGGTTTGGGGGGGGGGGATTTTCACTGCGGCCCACGCCGTATGTGGCAGCCACGGGAACATGAGATCGGGTCGTGCATCAAGACTGGTGCAGTAATGGAAAGGAGAGAGTGACTCACCATCATCGCCGTGAACTCCCGATTGTGTGACTGCATCTGCAAGTGAGTCTGGAGGGCAGACTGCCAGTTCAGCTCTGTTTTTGCTGCGAGAAAAAGAGAGCCGGTTTAGTGTAGTAGTGGTTAAGAGCGTGAGACTCTAATCTGGAGAACCGGGCTTGATTCCCCACTCCTCCACTTGAAGCCAGCTGGGTGACCTTGGGTCAGTCACAGCTTCTTGGAGCTCTCTTAGGCCTACCCACCTCACAGGGTGATTGTTGATTTTATTTATTTATTTATTTATTTATTTATTTATTTATTTGACTTATATCCCGCCCTCCCCACCTCTGTGAGATTGCGAATTGCCTGCATGGTGCAGAAGATTCGCAATTGCGTAGAGGTGGGGTGAGTTCAGCACACTTGTGCTCACTCTTCCTCCCTTGCGTGGTGAGTATGTGCACCAATGAGTTATCTCCCGAGGGCTAGGGTGGTGTAAGCGGTAAGTGTGTTAGAGAGCAGAGCTGGAGAATCCTAGGTTCAAATCTCTACTCAGCCACAAGGCCACCCTCTCTCACCGTTACTGAGAGTGGAAATACACATTGCAAATTACCTGGGGACACTCAAGTGCAGGATTTTATGTGTGGTCCTCAATTCACATGCAGGCTGTTCTTGCTTGGCGCATGTGAATGCTGCTTTCATGGGAGCTCCTTTTGTGTGACTGCATCTGCAAGTGAGTCAGGAGGGCAGAGCGCCAATTCAGCTCTGCTTCTGCTGCCAGAACAAGTCCTGTAGACTCCTTTGACTTGCCGATTTGCATTTCTTTAAGGGGAGAGAAAGTGCCAAGATCGGCATTTCAATGAATGGAGGTGGGAGGTGCGGGCAACTGGGATACTTTGAGCAGTCGAGGAGGAACTGATATTGAACGCATGAATATATTTTCACTCTGAGCAAATTGAAGCGTGACTGTGTGAGTGAGTGCATGGGAAGTTGGAGAGGGGACATATGAAATAAGGTTCATTTGAGCATCTATCTATCTATCTATCTATCTATCTATCTATCTATCTATCTATCTATCTATCTATCTATCTATCTATCTATCTATCTATCTATCTATCTATCTATCTATCTATCTATCTATCTATCTATCTATCTATCTATCTATCTATCTATCTATCTATCTATCTATCTGCCCGCCCGCCCGCCCGCCCGCCCGCCCGCCCGCCCGCCTGCCCGCCCGCCCTTTATGCATCTGACTGCATTTCTTAGTGTGCCGTTTATGATGTTACTCCAGTTGAATGGGCCAAGCCTCTTTCACTCTGATCCACAAACCAGTTAAACCAGAGAGTTTGGATAGAAGCCAAGGAACATCAGGTTCTTAAAGTGCAATGCTTTTGTCCCCCAAGTGATTTATTTAGGATGTGGGTGGCAGCAAACACCCACATGTTGCTTCCAAGTGATCTCTGTCTTTCCTCTATTTGGTAAGGAAGAATTGTCTTACCACTTACTACTAGGGATCCCAGGTGCCCAACAATAGAGGGCAACCTCCCGGTGATTTGTCCACTTGCCCGCTGCTGGCCAGTGGCCAGTGGGTTTCCAAGCTGCCTGGAGATTGCCCACTACCAGCAGGCACCTGGGCGCAAACATTATGCGTGTGCTCCTGGCAGATGCAACCACTTCTGGAAGTGACGTCATCACGCCACCTACAAGAGTGGTCCTGCACTTAAAGAATCAACCCAACATGAAGCGTGGGAGCACTCCCAAGGCCGGCGTGATGACATCATTTCCGGAAGTGATGTCATTGCATCAACGCTGGAGCATAAGCATGCATACCACCAGGGCTTTTTTTCTGGGAAAAGAGGTGGTGGAACTCAGTGGTGGAACTCAAGACCGCACAATGATGTCACTTTGGGTCAGCTGGAACAAGGGGGGAGTTTTTAAAAGTTTCAATCGCCCTCGACGAAAATGGTCACATGGCCAGTGGCCCCACCCCCTGATCTCCGGACAGAGGGGAGTTTAGATTGCCCTCTGCGCCAAACTCCCCTCTGTCTGGAGATCAGGGGGCGGGGCCACCGGCCATGTGATCATTTTCAAGAGGTGCTGGAACTCCATTCCACCGCGTTCCAGCTGAAAAAAAGCCCTGCATACCACGAAAAAAGGATCAACATCCTTGTGAGTTCTGGGCCAGGAGAGTATAAGGACCTGGCAACCGAGTCATCACAAAGATGGTCACCTGGTTCATTAGAAGAGATCTTTCATGTTTCTTAAATGTTTTTTTAAACCACCTTTGAAAAACATCCTTCCACCAAAATGCTTAGGACAACAACGTTGCAAGGTAGGTCAGGTAGAGAGGGAGAGACCAAAGTCATGAAATAAACTATATGAGAGCAGGGATCTGAAGCTGGCTCCATCTAACTCAAACAAAAACTTGAAATTATTTCCTCCACCAACCACTAGGCTTCCCTATTTATTCACCCAGGTGGGAATTTATGCACCCTCAGCTCCAATTTCCCACTTCCGAGGAACAGGAAATAAAATTATTATATATTGAAATTAACAGCTCTTTATTATAGTAAACGTCTTTATCGGGAGCTGGAAGCAGACAGACAGCAGACAGGCTCCACAGTAACTAATTTATACTTACAGAAACCACACCCACTTTTAACAACAGCCAATACAATGTAAGCAGCTAGAATCCTTCATTTGCATGAACTATATACAAAGTAGCTACTTGCAGCACAGTGATTGGACTATAAGGCAACAGTTATGATTGGCCGTTACCAGCACAAAAGACCAATAGTCTTGTAGGCCTCAGGAGCCTTCATTCCTACTCAAGCAATATACAACAAAAATTACCTAGGAAGTCCTAGGAAGTTCCCTTAGTCTCTATGGTAAAGATGATAAAGACTAGTGGACAGCCTGGACCATCACTCAGAAGGGACCATCACTCCCCAAAATGCTCTGCCCAGAGTTTGCTGCCACCCACATGCTAAATTTCTCCAGGCACAGTCCCCCCAAACTTCCACAGCTTGCCAAGGCACTGTTGGGAAACTACACGCACACAAAAGTGACAAAAATGGCAAAATGCTTTCTTTCCTTTGAAATGCTAAAAGTGCTTCATCTGAAAAGCATTGTACGCAAGGCCAAACTATGCATGATATTTTTACTAACTTGCTTTTCCCACAGCTACAGATATTTTGCCAGGATTTCTGGCCCCTCTGGCCATCTTTGGCATTTGAATGTCTTCAATGGGATGCTGTGCTTAAAGGAAAAGTTCTCCCCATGGGGAGAAGGGACTAGTCTGACTTTCCGGCTGAGAGCTCCCAGGGGAAATTCAGGACTCAAGATTGGCCCAGTCTGTAAGGAAAATTGTAACCAACCCTGAAGAAAGGGGTAAGAGACTAAGGACATGTATAAAACCCTCTTACCTAAGCGGGCTTGCCAAATGCCAGCGATCGGCAGGAGGTAGCGAGCCCCCCAGAGGTTGCCCACCACTGGCAGGCACTCAGAGAACACACACTGTGCATATGCTCCCTGAGGGGGTGGGTGGTGATGTCACTTCTGGAAGTGACATCATCACGCCAGTTGTTTGTTTGTTTGAACGTTCCCATGTTTCGTTTGGGGCTGATTTGAGCCCCAAATGGGCCAAATCGGCCCCCTGTGGAGCACATGAGTACTCATTCGGCCAGCACAGTGATGTCACTTTTGGAAGTGATGCCACTGTGTCAGCTACGGGGTGCATGTGCATGCGAAAAATACCCTCGTGCCTGACACGAGGTAAGTGCCAGGTTAGGCTTGCCATTTCCCCGCTGGGGGCGGGGGATCCCCTGCTCCCACCTCCTCCCCTGGCCCCACTTACCTGACCAGTGTGGGGGAAGTGCCCCCAGCAGTGTAGACACACCGCAGGCAGTGCAATGCACCCCTGCGCCCCACCGCAGCACACTTCTGCACCCTGCTGCAGTACACTCCTGTGCCCTGCAACAAGCCCATTTCCGGCTGAATTGGGCCCGTGGGGTGGTGGTGGGGGGGCCGATTCAGCCCTTTGGGAAGCGCACTCACGCTCCTGGGCCACCCTTTGATCCATGTGATGACTTCACTTCCCAGAAGTGATGCCATCACACGCGCCAGAAGCGCGCGCACATGACAGAGAAGTCAGAAGCCAGCACAGGGTAAGTGCCAGCGTCCCAATCTCCCACTGGGGGACTTAGGGGGCCTGGCAACCCTATGCCAGGTACCCTACCCTCCCAGTGGGAAGGGCGAGGGACCTAGCAGCCCTACTTGAGCAAGAAGGAATTAGTTAGGAAAAGGGGGTAACTTTGGCAGAGTTCAGGAAATAATCCAATCCACACTTGGGAGTTTGCTTTCGATGAATTTATGGCAACAGGGTTTTGCAAAAAGGACAATAACTGACAGCAGGCCATTACTACATGAGAGAAACCTTCAGAGCACAAGTGCGAGCACATACTGAAACACAGCAGAGAGAGAAAAACAGCAAGAGGTAGGCTGAACTGCCAGAGAAAACATTCAGTAAACCCTAAACACTAGGGAATGCTCCACAGCTCCCCCTGGGGTACAAGTGGACAAAACTACCCTTGTGGTGGTGGAGAGTTCCCTCAAGTCATAGCTGACTGATGGCGACCCCTAGTGGGGTTTTTATGGCAAGAAACTAACAGAGGTGGTTTGCCATTGCCTGCCTCTGCAAACCTGGTCTTGGTTGGAGGTCTCCCATCCAATTACCAACCAAGGACGACCCTGCTTAGCTTCTGAGATCTGACAAGATCAGGCTCACCTGGGCTATTATAGTAAGTAACTGGACTCTTAGCTGGCTATCCTTTTCCCAACAATGTGAGCCCTCCTGAAGTTATAGGAAGACCCCCAAACCAGGCTGGTGGTAGCAAGTACTTGCTCTGCTCTGAGGATTAACAGGATAGGGGTGAGAAAGGGAGTAAGGCTTCCCACTTCTGTGATGGAGGAGGGGCCCACACAAAAGCTCTGCTACTGTCCTTTGCTGCTACATATCTGCTTGCTCCAAATGGCAGTTATGCCCAATGGTGTTGCAGTGCCGCATGCTGCCTCCAGCAAATTTCTTAAGCTTTTTACCAGCCACGTACAATGGACAGCAGCTAGATACACAGGTATCTACAAAGGAAAGATTTCCCCTTTCTCTTCGATATGATTGTCTTTGATGCCACTTTTTTGGAGTGTATTTTATATTTGATACACAAAAATTAATAATGTCAACGTGTTAATTTGAATGGGGAAATTTTAGAACCAGGAATCAGAATGCGGCACCGAAACAAAAGTTCATGGGTTCGTTTCTCTTAAGAGGAAAGTGGAATTGGAATGGGGGTAAAAAAAAAAAAGGTAAAGATAGTTCCCTGTTCAAGCACCAAGTCATTACTGACCCATGGGGGGACGTCGCATCACAACGTTTTCTTGGCAGATTTTTTACGGGGTGGTTTGCCATTGACTTCCCCAGTCATCTACACTTTACCCCCAGGAAACTGGGTACTCATTTTACCGACCTCGGAAGGATGGAAGTCAACCTTGAGTGGGTTATCTGAACCCAGTTTCCACCAGGATCGAACTCGTGAGCAGAGCATGGGCTGCAGTACTGCAGCTTACCACTCTGTGCTACGGGGCTCCTAAAGGTAAAGGTAGTCCCATTTCCGAAAGGATGGAAGGCTGAGTCAACCTTTCAAAAACAAAATCCAACGGGAGGCTGCTGAACTGGAATTCATATGCAAATTTGACTCTGTCAAGCTGGGACTGAATAGGGACTATGAATGGTTATCACATTATCACAGGTAACAGATTTCCTTTACAGAGGCGGGGTCTGGGGGAGCTCAGTGGCACCTGGCGTGGGCGTTTGGGGACCACAGATCTCTTTGTCAGATGCATCTGGCAAGGAGAGCTGTGGTTATCGAAGGCTCATACTGCATTGGAATTGGATGGTCTAGCTGTTTGGCTGCTACAAACTAACAGGGCAAACTCCTTTGAAGCCAACTGATCCACACACCAAAAGGAGATGTTTACATATACTAGCAAAGGAATGTTTTGGTTGCACCCTCCCCCTCCCCCCCTAATTGCCTCTTCTCTCTCCTCCCCTTCTCCTCCCTCCTCTTCTATATTTGACCAGTCTCTGTACCATGCATCTGATGAAGAGAACTTGATTCTCGAAAGCTTATGCTACAATAAAATTGGTTAGTCTTAAAGGTGCTACTGGACTCTTTTTAATTTTTCAACCTTGAGCCGGCTACCTGAACCCGGCTTCTGCCAAGATCGAACTCAGGTCGTGAGCAGACCTTGGGTTGCAGTACTGCCGCTTACCACTCTGCGCCACGGGGCTCTAGTTGGAATGGGGGTATTGGAACCAAAACTTGCAACACCATTCTAAGCAGATGATTTCAGTTGGGTAGCCATGTAGAAGTGCAAGATTCAAAGCTACTAGTACCTTAAACACCAATTAGATTTCCAGGGTATAAGCTGTTGAAAGCCAATGCTCCCTTTAAGGTGTCACGGGGCTTGAATCCTAAGCAGAATTACACCTTTGTGTAATTGTGTAAGTCTGTTGAAATTAACGGGCTTAGAAGGATGCTACTCTGCTTAAGGGGCCGATAGTTTCTTCCCTACCCAAAGCCGAACACCTCTTGTGTCTCTGATCCCCCCGTGGGACCTGCCGACATATGTCATATGATATGAATAATTGAAGGGCGAAGGCAGGGTGGCCCATCTGGTACATTAATTATGAACGAGTCCTTTCCTTTTTCAAGTGGCCCGGCTCTTCGCCAAGCTCTCTCCGGGGACGTGCCATTAAAAGAAGAAATCCTGCCTGTTCATTTAGCTCACCAAAGAGCCACAGGAAAACTTGCAGGCCACCAAACAACCTTCAATCAAGAGATGTTGGGGGAGAAGGAGAGAATGGCTGTTATTCTTAGAAAGAAGTATCCAAACTCAGGACACGTGGAACCTCTTATTTGGGGGCGGGGACACTACGGTTCAAAGCAGAAACTCTAGACCTCTTGCAAGATTCTAGTCCAGTAGCACCTAAAAAATTCACTAGATTTCCAGGGCCAGAGCTTTCGAGGGAACTTTGACTCTTGAAAGCTCATAACTAGAGATGGGCACGAACAGAAAAAAAAACCCCAAATATGATGTTTGTTGTTCGTTGCCAGCCACGAACAGGGCCTCACGAACAACCACGAACATGGCCCTGTTAACAAACATGTTCATAGTTGGATGTTCGTGGAGGCCAGCAGGCTCTCCTCCAGCCATCATCCAAGTTTGGTCAAGATCCCTACTGCACCACTCCCAGAAACCTGACCTGAGCAGGCAGTAGGAAAGGTACCAATAATAAATAATAGCTTGGCTCAGAGCCTGGCAGCAGCCCTGGAACTTGAAGGGGTAGATCCCTATCCCACCACACACAAAGAAAATTCAAGCTCCAATGCACTCTCCCTGTCTCTCTCTCAAAATGCCAACAGCAACTCTCTCTCTCCACTGTCTGCAAATTAAGCCAGAGCTGGGAGCCCCCTTCCCCCCTGCTCTTTGCCCCCTTATAACAAATTTGGAGCTCCACACTTGAAAGGAAGACCTGCCTATCAAGCTAAATTGGGCTTAGATTGGGATTTCCAGGGCAACAGCAAGAGTTCAAACAGAGTTCAGGCAGTCCCTGCCTAAGTTGCTAAGGGAATTGATTGCAGGTGCCAGACTTTCTGGCTTGACGAACAGCAAGGAACAGCAATGAACGGGGCTTGCAAGGACCACCTGTTCGTTTAGAATGGGGCCTCACAAACAGCTTGTTCATGAACAGCAGATTGGGCTGTTCATGGGGTTTTTTTGTTCGTATTGCTGTTCTTGCCCTTCTCTACTCATAACCTGGATATCTAGCTGGTCTTTAAGATGCTACTGGACCCAAATCTTGCTCTTCTATTATAGACCAACACAGCTACCCACCTGAAACTAGGCCTCTTGCAGTGTATGAAATCTCTCATTTAGCCATTTAGGTGGTTCTGGAGAGATGGTCAAGATAATTATAATAAACAGAGAACATTTACAAAATGATCTATCGTTGGTACATGACACCAAAGAAGATTGCGCTAGGGAACTTGAACACTTCTAATAAATGTTGGAAATGTAGGAAGCATGAGGGCTCCCTCTATCATATGTGGTGGTCGTGTGAGGTAGCTAGGCAGTTCTGGGGGGAAATAATAAGAGAAATGAGTGAAATTTTACAGTTTCAAATAAATAAGAACCCAGAACTCCTGCTGCTAAACTTGGGAATGGAGGGAATTCCAGCCCATCATAGGACGTTGATATTCTATATGACTGCAGCAGCTAGACTTTTGTATGCGCAGAAATGGAAAGTACAAGAAGTGCCAACTATTGAAGATTGGATCTACAAATTGCTGTATATGGCTGAAATGGACAAGATGACAAGAAAACTGAGAGATCTGGACTCAGGGCAGTTTAACACAGACTGGGAGAAGCTGAAACAATATCTGGAGAAGAAGTGGGAGGTGGGAGGAAAACTGTGGCAGTTTGAGAACTACTGAAGTACAATAAAAGTATAAAAGAGAGGGGTGACTTTACCGGGGGAGGAAGAGAAATGTGAATTTATAAGCAGTTAGATTAATTGATTGAGATATATATAGATATGCAAAGGTTAATTGATAGAATATTGATAGAGAATAATTAATGGTTTAAACATGAGGATTGAGTAATTAACAATATTTTCTTTTTTTGATAAGATTTATATGCACCAAACTGAATGTATAGAAGAGTTAAATCGACTGATTATGTGATGAGTTATATAGAAATACCATAAAAAGAAGAAATGAGTAATATATAGAGAACAAATCAAATTGTTTGATTTAAATGTGGGAAATTTTTATGGTTTATGATATATAGAAATATTCAAAACTGGAAAATGGGATAAATTGTTTATCTAAAGAAGTATAGTTTGGATGTATAATAAGTAAAAGAGTTAAAGATGTACTGCTTAATATAATGGAGAATATATATTTGTTTTAGGTAAAGGAAGTTAATAGAAGTAAGGGAAAAGGGACAGAGGGTGGGAAAGCTGTTGGAAGTCAACAAAAGGGGGGGAAAGGGAGGGGGTTAGAAACGAAAAATTAGGGGAAAATTGAATGTAATGTAAAAATATTAATGTTCTAACCCAATAAAATTTTTTTTAAAAAAAAAAAAGATAATTATAATAAACATCTATATATTGCTGTTTGAGCATTCAAAACACCTTGCATTCATTATCTCAGCACCCTGTAAGTTTGGCCACAATATTGTGGCACAATTCCAGTGGCAAAGGTGGGTAGCGGGAGAAGTTGACCAACTCTTGGCTTGTCGAAGATCACCCAGGGTATTCAAGGCTGAGTCCAGATTTATTTATTTATCTATTTATTTATGTCATTTATAGTCCACCTTTCTCACTGAGACTTAAGGCGGATTACACAGTATGAGCTTTGTACAATCAGTATCAAGTACATTTCCATACAGTAGATCAAGTACATTTTCATACCGTGTCAAGGACATTTCCATAAACAATGCCATAAGGTAAATATAAAGAAGTTTACAAAGTCATAGCATTAGCAAGGATCCAATACAGAATAGAAGAAATACTGAAGCAGAACATAATCAATTCTAGGACTGACATTGGACAACATGAAGCACGGTAGTGCATAGGAGTACATATTTAAAGCAACAGAGAGTATGTAAGGCAACATGGTGAAGTCTATGGTCCCTGACTTATTAGTGAAACATCTGAGACTCCATCCCGACAATACAACCCTGAGTAAACTGAAAGTCTTCCTATCATAGGTGCTTTGCCACTTTGCTACACTACACTACACTACACTACACTATTTATTTATTTATTTTATTCGACTTATACCCCGGGCTCAGGGCAGCTTCTAACAAATATATTATTAAAAATACAGTAAAACATTATAAATAGTATAAAAAACCAATATTGATACACAATTTTATATCAGCAGCATAAAATGTCTGTTTTCAGTTACACTGCTTGGACAGGTGCCTCCAACACAACCATTTGTCCCTAGGATAAATCCAACAACTAAGGAAAAACAGTCTCCCACAGGAAAAGTTTTTTTGCCATATATCAAAGGAATCACTGATCAGATGGGAAAGCTTATGAAAAAGCACAACCTACAAACAGTATTCAGACCCACCAGAAAAATACAACAGATGCTACGATCAGCAAAAGACAGTAGAGACCCCTCACCTCTGCAGGAGTATACCGCATACCCTGCAGCTGTGGACAAGTTTACATCGGGACCACACAGCGTAGCATCCAGACAAGAATAAAAGAGCATGAAAGACACTGCAGACTTGGCCATCCAGAAAAATCAGCAGCGGCTGAACATAGCCTAACTCAAACAGGACACAGTATCCTATTCCAGGACACTAAAATACTGGACAACACTTCCAACTACTTCCTCAGATTGCACAGGGAAGCCATTGAAATTCATAAGCATAAGCACAATTTCAATAGGAAAGAAGAGACTTTAAGAATGAATAGAGCATCTTTTCCAGTCCTGAAAAACACCAGGCTAACAAAATACTCTACATCCTACAATAGCCCTGCAGAGAAGATTAGCACATCAAGCACCAATCCACATGCAAAAGAACCTCCTCAGGATACAGTGAAGCCTCCCTCCATTAGCATTCCACACCCTGGGAAACTCTTACAGGATGACTCAGCCCAACCTCACCTTCCTGAGTAGATAGAAATGACCTGCCAACATCTTCTCCACACTGTGACACTGAGAGATCTCTGTCTTTTGGTGCTACACCTCTGGAGATGCCAGCCACAGCTGCTGGCGAAACATCAGGAACTACAATGCCAAGACCATGGCGATACAGCCCGGAAAATCCACAACAACCATTTGTCCCTAATTGCAATCCAGTTATTTTGTACATAATGCTCAAATGATCCTGTGTAGCAATCCACATAATCTACACTACACTACACTACACTATGCTACACTACACTACACTACACTACACTAGCTTCCACACAATCTTACATACATTCTGAGACTGACTTGCTGAGACGGTGCTGAGACAAAACTGGCCAAATGCATAAGCAGCAGCCATCTTGGGCAGAGGCTAAACTGGGCATGGCTGGGTGCCGAGAGGAATCCTTGGCCGAGAGTAATTCCTGCTGTTCTGATTCAATCTGCTCAGATGTTCAGAGCACTAAGATGGGAAGCTTTTGGTATCTGGGCTCAGTGCTCCTAATCTACCCTCCTTCTCACTTTGGACAGAGTACATTGGAGAGGAGAGACAGAACTCTTACTCGAGTCCCATTCATAACCAGAATAACCTTGGCTGTGGTTCTCGAAAGCTTATGCTTCAATAAAGTTGGTTAGTCTTAAAGGTGCTACTGGACTTTTTACTATTTTGCAACTACAGACTAACACTGCTAACTCCTCTGGATCACTTGTCTTTCTAGATTAGAGCTACCGGTCCTATGTTTTCATGGCTTACTCAACACAAGCAGTTCCCAAGCTTGTACTTATTCCTGGAGCTTGCATTTCAAATGTATCTTTGCATGGCAGAACTGCAAATAGCTGGCATCTGAAAGATTTGTTTGCTTGCATACGTTGAGCGGCAAAATTCTGGAAGGTACAAGAAATAGTTTTTCATGACATCATTAAAATATCCTCACAAGGTAGATGAACAAGTTTCTGGTACAAAGTCAATTTGCACATCCCCTACCCCATCTTCTGGGCAACACACAAGTGCTACAAAATGGCAAGCATTTTAGAGTACGGACCTTTCTCCGTCTTATGATTAGAGATGGACACAAACAGCATTACGAACACAAAAAAGCCCATGAACAGCCTGTTTGGCTGTTCGCGAACAAGCTGTACATGAGGCCCCCTTCTAATCAAATGGGTGGTCATTGCAAGCCTCCTTTGTTGCTGTTCCTTGCTG
Organism: Eublepharis macularius; assembly: GCF_028583425.1. Taxonomy (NCBI): domain Eukaryota; kingdom Metazoa; phylum Chordata; class Lepidosauria; order Squamata; family Eublepharidae; genus Eublepharis; species Eublepharis macularius. Next base: position 7,785,507 of record NC_072791.1, on the reverse strand, counting down.
TTCGTCAAGCCAGACAGTCTGGCACCTGCAATCAATTCCCTTGGCAACACAGGCAGGGATTGTCTGAACTCTGTCTGAACTCCTGCTGTTGCCCTGGAAACCCCAATCTAAGCCCAATTTAGCTGGATAGGCAGGTCTTCCTTTCAAGTGTGGACTGGAGCTCCAAATTTGTTACTAGAGGAAAAGACCGGGGTGGGGGGGGTGGGCTCCCAGCTCTGGCTTTCAGGGAGAGACAGCTGCTGTTAGAGAGACAGGGTGAGCGCATTGGAGCTTGTATTTTCTTTGTGTGTGGTGGGATAGGGATCTACCCCTTCAGGTTCCAGGGCTGCTGCCAGGCTCTGGGGCCAAGCTACTGTTTATGATTGGTACCTTTCCTGCTGCCTGCTCAGGTCAGGTTTCTGGGAGTGGTGCAATAGGGATCTACCCCTTCAAGTTCCAGGGCTGCTACAAGGCTCTGGGGCCAAGCTATTATTTATTATTGGTACATTTCCTGCTGCCTGCTCAGATAAGGGTTCTGGGAGTGGTGTGGTAGGGATCTTGATGGCTGGAGGAGGGCCTGCTGGCCCCCACGAACAACAAACATGTTCGTGAACAGGATTGTGTTCGTCAGTGTTCGTTGTTTGTGGATGGCAATGAACAACAAACAGCATGTTTTGTTTTTTTCTGTTCGTGCCCATGTCTACTTATGGTGCCCTGTCACGTCTTTTCTACACCCGTAGCACTATATAAATCGCTAAGAATTCAGCCTGTGCAGAATATCTCCTTTTGAGCGGTGGCAAAACTAGTGATATTGCAATTCTTCATAGCCTTTTAGAGAGACTGAGTAGGCTGTCAACAGGAGTTGTCAGTATTCTGCAGATTCTCTGGTGTGACGTTAGATCCCAAAGATACATTCCGCTAGCAAGCGTGCTTTCCTAGGCCAGAAGATAGCCGTCAGATCCAACTCTATATTTAACAAGCATTCCCCCCCCCCTTAAAAATTACTCTCTGTGAAAAACTGAAAATACATCAGAGGCTCAGAGTAGGCAGTCCTAGTCCTGGTTTATCTTGCTGGAAGCGGCTTCCCGGAGGACCAACTCTGACAGCTCAAATTCCCTCCGGCCGTACAGTGAGGTTGCGAGACTGCCATCAGCTCGCTCAAGCTACACACATGGCCCACAAGGGGGCCGTTAAAAATAGCAAGGTGGGACTTCAGGGAGAAGGAATATCCAAGTCTATCTTCGCCTTTGGCTTTGTTTGTTTTGTAAAACTGGAGCTGCTGTCAGTATTCTAACTCAGCATCCTTTTTAAAAGGTCTGCTTAGATTGTCTACTTCTGCAGGCTTGTGGGTCCAGCTTGGGCTCCTTTCTGCCAAGAAGCTCCTCTGACCCCTGGATCTCTCCGTAAGAAGACCCCTGTTGGATCGGATCCAGAGGAGTTAGCCGTGTCAGTCTGTAGTAGCAAAATAGTAAAGCGTCCAGTAGCACCTTTAAGACTAACCAACTTTATTGTAGCAGAAGCTTTCGAGAACCACAATTCTCTTCGTCAGATGCATCTGACTTCTCATGCATCTGACGAAGAGAACTGTGGTTCCTGAAAGCTTATGCTACAGTAAAGTTGGTTGGTCTTAAAGGTGCTACTGGACACTTTACTGTTGGATTACACGAGTGGTCCAGCAAGTCCACGTTTTTATAAAACGAGTAGAACTGGAGGAGAATGGAACAGCGTTTCAATAAGAGCGGTAGTCCATTGTAATTAGAGCTTTTTTTCTGGGGAAAGAGGTGGTGGAACTCAGTGGGTTGTCCTAGGAGAAAATGGTCACATGGCTGGTGGCCCCGCTCCCTGATCTCCAGACAGAGGGTAGTTTAGATTGCCCTCCATGCCGTTCGGTGGCATGGAGGGCAATCCAAACTCCCCTCTGTCTGGAGATCAGGGGGCGGGGCCACCAGCCATGTGACCATTTTCAAGAGGTTCCGGAACTCCGTTCCACTGCGTTCCAGCTGAAAAAAAGCCCTGATTGTAGTTCTTATTCTAAGTATCGCCTTGCTTTTACTGCATCGCCTTCTGCCTTTGTTATCTACTTTCTGCATCACGGTATGACATGCCTTCGTTTTTTATTTGCAGTGTTTTGAAATTCTGTGATCCTAGTGCTACCCTGACCTGGAGAGCCCAGGAGAGCCTGATCTGGTCAGATCTCAGAAACTAAGCGGGGTCGGCCTTGGTTAGTAATTGGATGGGAGACCTCCAAGGAAGACCAGGGTTGCAGAGGCAGGCAATGGCAAACCACCTCTGTTAGTCTCTTGCCATGAAAACCCTCAGCTATGACTTGATGGCACTCTCCACCACCACAATTCTACTGCTATCGTATGGTTTGCTGGATATCTTAGGCTGTCGAATGGAATAGTTTTTCTATATTTTGTAATCCTCCTGGAGTCTCAGCGAGAAAGGCATATTTTGGATAGTACCATGCTGTTTAATATGTCATATCACTCCCTTTATGTTTTCTTTCAGCATTTTTTTCCAGCGCTGTATTGGATTTCTGCTTGGTTTCAAACTTCCGCTCTCCTTACCCTATTGTACTGTTTATTGAACGTCCCATCCGTTGATCGTATAGTATGCAATCCATCTTGAGTCTCAGTGAGAAAGGCAAGCTATAAACACACACACACACACACACACGAAGTAAATAAATAAATGAAATAACAGGGCTGAGAAATTCAAAATCAACATCTCTGTTCAGTAATTATGGTTTTGGTGCTGCAACCGTAAGCTAGGTGTGATCCTATTCATGGTAAAATTGCCACTGCTATTTTTATTTTCTTATCAATAAATATAAGGAAGAAATGAGTACCTTCTAATTTTGTCTTAGCTAAATTGTACTTCCATGTTACTTCATGGTTTTTGCATTTATTTCTTACCATCTTAGGTTTAAACTTTTAAGTTTTATCTTGTTCTGTAAATATGTTTTAACCTTTCTGTTGTGGCACACTGTTATAAGTTGGTCTATATGTGGGGATGTTATAGCCTATGGCTACGACAATAAACCTATCTATCTAAACTTATCTAAAGTTGCCACTGTGTGTGAATAGAGCTTTTCCAGGTTTGACATGTGCCATTAAGAAACCCAGATTTTTGCAAGTATGCGTTTGCAGATAGCAAAGCTAAAATACACTTGTTCAGAGATCTGTGAGCCATGTGCTCTTCTATTACAGAAAGCTGGAGTGCCAAAATCACAATGTCTGCACAGGGCTCACCTTAGCCTGTTGAGGCTCAACAGTTGAGGCTGGAGGATTGTGTACTTCAGGAAGGAAAGAATGGGTGGGCATGCTGCCAACCGTAAGTCAAGGCTTTTTGGAAAAGTTCAAAGGGGTAGGAGCTAAAGAGGGCTCTGTGTTTCGTATTAATGTTTAACCTCTCTGCACTGATAAAAAGCATTTGGCATTTGCAAAACACAAACAGGGTTGTGGGGGGGGATTCACCTATGGGAGGAAAGTTTTACAGAATGTCTCCCCCCCCCCACCATCAAGCAAGGGTGGTAAATTCTTTTCCAAAGCAAGGCCGTTTCCACACATCTTACCAGCCTCTGGAATGTTGCACAGAACACCCGGAAGATTGCGTCTTCTTGCGCGAAATCGCACCAGGTTTATGCTATCATCCGGGAGTTTTGCGCGACATCACGTCTTCTTGGCGCAATTTCGCGCAAAAAGACGCTATCTTCCGGGTGTTTTGCACAATGTTCCGGAGGCCGGTAAGACGTGTGGAAATGGCCAAAGTTTCCGTACACTTTCACTACATGTGGTTTGTCCCTTCTTCTTTGCAGATGGCTTGGGAAGAGCAGCACAACACCAGGCTATGTTGCCAGATTAAAACGACTCTCCCTTTCCCATAATTCTATTGATGAGTTCTGCACAAACCGTATTTTCCCATTCTTTTCTCTTCCACTTCTTACTGAACAGTAGGGAGTTCTTGCACAGTCTTTTCCAGGATTAGTTTTCCTTGTGAGGAGGGAGAAGCAGTGGGCTGGAGGTTTGTGGTAGTTTTGTAATGACTTAGCAAGGTGTCAGACTATGGAATCACTGTTACCTAGAGTTCGTCTCCCCCTTCTGCAAGAAGCACAAGGTTTCTTGGTTTCAAAGGTTTATTGAAAGACGAGGCTCTGATACAAGTGTCCATATTCCAAGGCCTGAGAAGGACTTGGCTGAACAAAGGCATTGTTGAGAATGAGATACAAAACGAAACCTGTGATACATCAAACCCTTCATTCCCAGCCTCCCCCCATAGTTCTGTATGATGAGAACGTGGACGTGGGAAGGCTGGGCTGCCAAGGTCTTCGGCTGAAGTGACAGATAAGAAGTATTCTCTCCCATGGAAAATGCGGTCAAAACAACATCTGGACCTGGAGGGAGAAAAAGCTTAACAACTGCAACTTAAATATGGCGTAACTCTGGTTAAGAACATGAACCTGAAAAGAGATCCTGACACCTGGGTCAATCCAATGGCCCATTTAGCCCAGCAATCTATTTCCAACAATGTTTAGTCAGGTGTAACAGAGCCACACACAAGCAGGTCTCTCTGGCTAAAGGCTTTCCAACACCTGACAATCAGGCATTCTGCCTCACAACCCAGGGCCTGCCTTTGTCTCTCACAGTAACTTTATCTTCTATAAATATGCCCAATTTTTTTTTAATCCATCCAATTCTGTGGCAACCAGTATGTCTTGTGGCAGTGAGTTCCACAGGTCTATTTGCTTATTGTGGGAGGTGATACTTCCTTTCTTTTTTAAAAAAAATGTTTTTAAAAAATTTGAATAGAAAAATAAAAGACAAAAAATAAGCCTCACACATAATAGAAATAAATGGATGGCAGTAGTAGTGAGAAATCCACACACAAATATCCATAAAAGATTTCCAAATATCTAAGAATAAGTTCTGCGGATACCATGGACAGCCAAAAAGGCAAGTAAGTGGGTACTAGATCAAGCCTGAATTCTCCCTGGAAGCTAAAATGACAAAACTGAGGCTATCGTACTTTGGTCACATTATGAGAAGACACAATTCCCTGGAAAAGTCAATAATGCCAGGAAAAGTACAAGGCAGTAGGAAAAGAGGAAAACCTAAAACGAGATGGCTTGACTCAATAAACAGCAAGGTATACTTTGGAGGAGAAGGGAAAGTGGCTTAGTGTAGCCTGATCTTGTCATATTTTGGAAGCTAAGTAAGGTCGGCCTGGTCAGAACTTGGATGGGAAACTGTTAGGAAGGCTGGAGTTGTGCTCTGCAAAGGAACCACCTCTGCTTCCCACTTACTATTCATTTTTGTCATTTATAGTCCACCTTTCGCGCTGCGGGGGGAAATACATGTTACAAGTATCTAGGAATGCTCAAGTGAACTTCATTTCATGTGTCCCCCCTCCAACTTTCCATGCACTCGCTTGAACAGTCACATTTCAATTTGCTCTGCATGAATACATTCACACGTTCACTATCAGTTCCTCAGCTGTTAAAAGTATCCCAGGCTTTTCTCTATGGCATAAAAAATTATGGGACAATTATACTATGGCTGCTGTTACAGATAATCTCTTACGTATAGACCACCAGGTGACATCAAGAGACTTTGTATCTATCTGGTACCCAATCTTAGTATATCTAAGGAAACAACAAGAAATCCCCAAAAGACTTAAAGATGTAGATCTGTGGTAAATTGGGGCCATTTCCACACTATTCACCTTCATCTGGAACGCTGCGGAACGCCGTGAAAAAACCCGCAGAAGATAGTGTCTTCTCGCGCGAGTTTTGTGCGACATCACGCAAAACTCGCACGAGAAGACACTTTCTTCCGCTTTTCCCCCGTGACGTTCCGCAGCGTTCGGATGAAAGTGAGTAGTGTAGAAACAGCCTGGAAGTATATAATTCCTCTATATATCTCCACTACTAGTTATACACATTCACTCCCACATGCTCAGATACTATAGAACATAACAGGATGGATATTCAGTACAGTAAGATATAATCATTGCTATATGATTGTATATGAGTTGTAAATATATGTTATTTATGATTGCATGAATGTATAATAATTTAGAAAATATATACTGAATGTAAGAATTGTTTATAAATACCCATTCTTGTAAAAGTTATTTGTTTTGTTGGTGATTTTATTTTATTTATTTATTTATTTATGTCATTTACAGTTCGCCTTTCTCACTGAGACTCAAGGCGGATTACATGGTATGAGATTAGTACAATCCGTATCAAGTGCATTTCCATACAGCATCAAGGACATTTCCATAAACAATGCCATAAGGTAAATAGATAAAAGTTTAAAAGACATAGTGTTAGCAAGAATCCAATACAAAGTAGAAGAAAATACTGAAGTAGAACATAATCACTTCTAGGATTGACATTAGACAACATAAAGCAAATATAAAGCACAGGTAGTACATAGGACTGCATATTTAAAGCAACAGGTAATATGTAAGGCAACATAGTGGTGAAGTCTATCCCTAACTCATTAGCTGTCAGTCCTAGGATGGCAGTCCCTGGCAGTTAGATCCCCAAGCCCCTCACAACAAGCATTGGTTGAAGAATCTTTATTCAGAGATCTATTCAGTTCAGGTGTGCACTCGTAGGTAGAAGTTGGCAGAAGTGATTATTCAAACAGTAGGACTACTAATTATAGGAGACATTCTCCCACCCGCTGGCCCATTTGCATTCAGGCGCGAAAACCCAAAAAGTTACATGGGAACAGAGTAGTTTAGTCTAGACAAAGTACAGAGTGGAATCATTCCCTCTTGTGAAAAAGATACATTTCAGTACACAGCCGCAGCTCCAGTCCAAGGACACTCAGAAGTGAAAGCGCATATTTCTTAGAGATAACAAAGAGGCCACTGGCTCCTCTGGAAATTAGTATTAGCAGTCTAGACACCCTCAGGTGACTTATATAAAATGCAGAAGATACAGTATTTAACTTTGGCATTATATTAGTATGTGTTTAAGATGCAGTATAAGATGCAGAATGCAACAACGGCATGGATGCTTGCATACATGACATTAGCAAAGCATCTGAGACCCCCTCCCTACAATACAGCTCTCCCATTTGAGTAAAAAGCCTTTTTGAATCATTCAGTTTTGCATCGTTTGCGGAAAGCTAGGAGAGTGGGGGTCTCTTCTGACCTCCTCAGGCAAGTTGTTTCACAGGGAGGGGCCACCACAGAGAAAGCCCGTGTACGATTTTGAAAACAATAATCAGAATTTGGTGGGGGGGGGGGAAGTATCTCAGGATGTTTACAACTCCCAAAATCCCAGTTTCCCCCACCTCCCACATCCATCCATTGAAATGGAGATCTTGAAACTTTCTCACACTTTAAAGAAATGCAAATTGGCAAATCAAGGGAGTCTAAAGTTCTTGCTCTCTGGCGTCCATCTTTAAGAGTTCTTGCTGCAAAAATAGAGCTGAATTGGAGCTTCATACTCACTTGCAAATGCAAGCAAATAAAGGGAGCTCCTGTGAAAGCGGCATGCATGTGTGCTGAGCAAGAGACAGCCTGCATGTGAATTGAGGACCACATAAAATCCTGCACCTGAGCTTCATATCTGGCAGAGAGGATCCCTTGGGCAAGGGGCTCAAGCTCTGAGGATATCATCCCGATTGGGTTGGGAGAGGGAAAAAGAGTGAGAGAGAGGCAGACATTTCCCACTGAAGCTAACAGAAAATGTAACTCCCAAGTGCAGGCTTTTTTTCCTAGGAAAAGAGGTGGTGGAACTCGGTGGGTTGCCAGCATAGGGGGAAACTCTTGGCGGGAGGTGGTGCCCCTGGTACCACACGCGCACACTCACAGGACCAATGATGTGACTTTGGGTCAGCTGGAACAAGGGGGGAGTTTTTAAAAGCTTAAATCACCCTTGGCAAAAATGGTCACATGGCTGGTGGCCCCGCCCCCTGATCTCCAGACAGAGGGGAGTTTAGATTGCCCTCCGTGCCGCTGGAGCGGCACGGAGGGCAATCTAAACTCCCCTTTGTCTGGAGATCAGGGGGCGGGGCCACCAGCCATGTGACCATTTTCAAGAGGTGCCGGAACTCCGTTCCCCCGTGTTCCAGCTGAAAAAAGCCCCGCCCAAGTGTAATACATAACCTGAAGAGGGATAACAATACAGTTAGAGAATAAAATCATTTAAAAGCTAAATTGAACCCCAAATTAGTTAGTTTTCTGGGCCCTATTTCCTACACCTCCAAAACCTTTTGGAGGTCTTTCATTCATAGGGTCGCCATAGATCGGAGGCGACTTGACGGCACATAACACGCACACTTCCTGCAAAAGCTCATGCCAAAAAATAAGACCACAGATAGCCTTTAATTCCCCTCAGTTGCCTATGCGACCTTGAAAGCATCTGCAGTGATATTTCGAAGGATGCAAGCAAAAGGGAAGCATCCAAAGTTTGTGCTCAGAGATGCTTTGGCACATCTGTAGGAAATGAAGAGCTTTCTGCTGATCAGCCTCCCGGGGCGGCTGTTTGCAGTACTGCAAAGTTTGCTTTGTCGAGGCCTCCGTGGAGATGCTGATCTATCTTGTTAAAAGAAGATGAGCTCATGGAGGATGTAGATTCATTACCCTCCCCTCCCCCAAGAAAGATGGACAGATAGAAAGATTTAGCAGGAAGAGACACTAGCTTATTCCTGAGCATGGCAGGAGCAGCGTTTATGCCCAGATATTCCTGAAAGATGGAGAAATCTAGCAATTCTTCTCCAATGCTTACTGGAAAAGTTCCTGGTGGGCTATTGACCTACAGTGTTGCGGGCACGTGGGAGCGAGCTGTGCACAGCATCAGTGGCACAAGGTAGTGCTGCAGGGGCCATGCAGCTCAGGCCCTGCAAGCAGCAATGACAACCGGAAGAGGTTTCTTCCTCATCTCCTCCTGTTCCACTGCCCAGTTCCAAATCAAGTAGCTCCTGCAGCGTTTCCCGCACAGGTGGGGTCTGGAGATTTCCTGGAATTATAGTTGTTCTCCAGATGGCAGAGATCAGTTCCCCTGGAGAAAATGGATCCAGAGGAGTCAGCCGTGTTAGTCTGTAGTAGCAAAATAGTAAAGAGTCCAGTAGCATCTTAAGGACTAGCCAACTTTATTGTAGCATAAGCTTTCGAGAATCACAGCTCTCTTCGTCAGATGCATGATGTATGCACAGTTCTCTTCATTATGCATCTGAGATGCCTCCCCTCCCCAAACCCCACCATTCTCATTTCCCTCCTCCAAGGGCCAAGCTACAAGTGACGAATGACACTTGAACGGCAAGTGAACAGACTCACGTGTATTCCTCCCTGTTCACTTGCCATTCACTTGATCTCCACTTGATCTCCACTTGCCGTTCAAGTGTCATTCATCACTTGTAGCTTGGCCCCAAATCTCCAGGAATTTCCCAACCAGTGTCAAGCTATGGATGACAGGATATGGTAGACAGGTCCCTGTACCATTGCAACAAGAAGTCCAGGCTCTTAGTTAAATGGTTTTATTCAAAAATCCAATCATTTCCCTATATATGTCCATAGAATTACTCAGAGGCAAGTAAGCATCTAAGCAGTACACACTTCCTTGATAGGAATAGAAACTTGAAGGAAGTACAGCTCTAAATACTCAATCATTTCCCCCCTCCCACTTAGACCACAGGTTTGCGCGGGAAAGGGTCTGAGAATTTCTTCTAGAGTTTATAGACAAGACAAAAGGCATAAGAGTAAACTGTCAACATTTCAGACAGCGCAAGGTCACTTCTGTGAGCTTCAAAGGAAAGAGATAAGACAGCTGTGTTCTCAGGCTGCTTGAGAAACGAAAGTGATGGTTAGAGCATTTGCAAAATGAAATTGAGGTACAGCATTAGCAATGGTTCACCACCCAGAACAATGACATGGATGTGGGGGTACATGACAAGCCTATCTGCACCTCAGGGGCACTGAGTTCCGTTCCCCCCAGGCTGTCTTAACAACCCCATCTGCCTCTTTTGTAGATCAGTTGAGGAGGTCAGGAAAGCTCCCACTCTCAGTGCAAGACTGAATTATTCAGGAGGATCTTCTACTCAGATGACAGGGCTGTATCATAAGAAGGAGCTCAAACAGACGCCTTGATAAGGGACAAGGACTGTAGACTAGGCTTCTGGGTGCTGTATGCTGATGTAGGTACACTCCTATTGGGTAGTTTGAGGTTACGAAAGATGTCATGTCAATTACTTAATCTTTAGTTCAGAAAGGTTTCCTCTATGTGTTCAACTTTCTGCTACTTTTTCAAATTCGCAGCTATCCTGTTGTATTTATGTTCATTAAATGTCCTAATTGTTGATCGTATTGAATTTTTGCTGTATGAATGTCCTAGCTATCAATTATATTGTACTCACTAGCAGTATCTAAACTGCCTTGGATCTCAGTGAAAAAGGTGGACAAATTAACAACAACAACAACAACAACAACAACAACAACAACAACAACAACAACAACAACAACAACAACAACAGTAATCTACCCAACTGGGCCCAGTTCTGTGCAGAGTAAACACAGGGAGGCAACAAGACTGTACTAATCTCATACTGTCGAATCCGCTTTTAGCTTCAGTGAGAAAGGGGGACTATACATGACCTAAATACATAAATAAATAAACCTGTTCCAGTCTCATATTAGCCATAAACTTATGAGGCTCCTCAAAACAGGCTTGGCCATTGGTGCCCTGAATTAAGCATGCGCTTGTCAGGATCTGAGCCCATCGCAGAGTCCTGGACCTGGAGGGGTGAAGATTCTGGGCCAAGCTAGAAGTGACGAATTACACTTGAATGGCAAGTGAACAGACTGAGGGCCAAACTACAAGTGACGCCTGACACAGGTTGGACACTAGTCAGCTTCCCTCAAGTTTTGATGGGAAATGTAGGCATCCTGGTCTTGCAGCTTGGCTCTCCGACTGCTGTCCAATGGACTTTTCAACGGTCACTTGTCCAACATTCCGCCAAGCTGCCTACATTTCCCATCAGAACTTGAGGGAAGCTGACAAGTGTCCAACTAGTGTCAGGCATCACTTGTAGTTTGGCCATCACATGTATTCCTCCCTGTTCACTATGCGATCGAGTGGAGTGCAAGTGGAGCACAAGTGAACAGGGAGGAATACACGTGAGTCTGTTCACTTGCCATTCAAGTGTAATTCGTCACTTCTAGCTTGGCCCTCTGTCTGGCACTTGAGGGAAACCAGGCAGAGCCAAGCTACAAGTGACAAATGACACTTGCCTGGCAAGTGAACAGACTCACATGTTTTCCTCCCTGTTCACTTGTCATTCACTTGCTCTCCACTTGATCAAGTGGAGCGCAAGTGAACGGCAAGTAAACAGGGAGGAATACACGTGGGTCTGTTCACTTGCCAGGCAAGTGTCATTTGTCACTTGTAGCTTGGATCACAGACTAGCAAGGATGCAGGTCAGAGTGGGCCCTCCTGGTACTTATGGATGCTTACAGAAGACTTCATGTGAGGCTTGTTTTGAGGTTTAAGACGCTTCTGTTGTTCTTGCTCTTTGACCATTCCTTATACAACTACTGCCTCTATTACTATCATTGTTGCTACTATTGCCATTACTACTGCCACTATTACTGCTGATATTACTACTACTATTTCTTCTTCTTCTTCTTCTTCTTCTTCTTCTTCTTCTTCTTCTTCTTCTTGTATAGTACTTTTGCATCCAGACTTCCTTCTTTGCAATATCTCTCCCCCAACTTCTGATCAGGATAGAAGGGCTTAGGTCTCTCAATTCATACTTATATCTGATAAAGGAAGCTTGACTTCAAAGCTTATAACCAGGAAACCTCTAGTTGGTCTAAGATGCTATTGGACCTGAATCTTGCTGTTCTTCTACAGATCAACATGGCTACCCACCTGAAACAAAACAAAACAAAACAAAACAAAACAAAACTACTTCTACTACTACTACTACTACTACTGCTACACATTGATACACATTTCTGAGTGTTAAAGGCACTTCATGTATTACCTACTAGCAATCCTTATATTACCTACATGTAATCCTTACAAGCGGTCTGCTAGGTCAGTATTCAAGTGTAAACGGGGGAAGGAGCTGAAACAGATTGGCTGACTAAGTGACTTAGTGACTTAGTGACTTAGTCACTAAGTCACTTAGTCACTAAGTCACTAAGTGACTTAGTCAGTCACTTAGTGACTTAGTGACTAAGTGACTTAGTGACTAAGTGACTAAGTCAGTCACTAGTGACTTTGCGGCAAAGGAGAGATATGAACCAGAGATCTCTTGGATCACAACTCTCCCTTTCTGCTCTGCCAGCTGAGAACATATGGAAGAATTCTCTGCAATGCGTGGGGGTTTGAAGGCGCGTGATCGGGGGCTCCTCCAAAGCTGAATCAATGCCCAGAATGTTGCCTGAGGATAGAAGTTTGGAAAGGAAATTTCACACTCAATTGCTCCAGACGGGCTTGAAAGTGTGAATCACTTTTTCGCATGTGCGATGGAGAGGCTGACTCATCGTTCTGGGTAAGCTGACATTTTGTACTCTTAAAGAGTGCCTGGATATGTTAGGCTGCCTTGGATATAGTGGGAGAGCAGACATCCCAAAATGCAGAGCAGGACACACACCTTGAAGTGCCTGCTTGCTTTGCCTGCCTCAGACACATTAGGGGAGCAATTTTCTGAGTGCTTGCGGTCAAAGGCATGATCCTAATCCATATTGTATTGCACTTTTGCGGTAATGCCTCCAACACGGACTACATGTGATGATACAGAATGTCCTTAGACACTCCAGCTTCTCCAAGAACAAAGGTGCCAGAAACAATGAGCGCTTCACAGTCCAGATTCTGTGATGGTTGCCAGTTTGGCTGACAGCTGAGAGTGATAACTGTCTGTTTGTGATAGCTGATGCAGGGCTTTTTTCTGGGAAAAGAGGTGGTGGAACTCAGTGGTACAATATGCATGCGTGCGAAGCGCACGCGCGTTCCTGGGACCGTGCGATGATGTCACTTCTGGGAAGTGGTGTCATCGTGCAGGGCATGGCCACTCCCAGGAGCACGCCCACGATTCGAGTCTGCTTACCTCCCCGCCCCAGGCCAATTCAGGCCTGATCCTGGCCATTTCAGGCCTGTTTCAGCCATTTTGGGCCCGTTTGGGGCCAATTTGGGCCTGAAATGGCCAGGATCAGGCCACTGCCAGGCAGGGGAGTGTTCCTCTGCCTGGAAGTGGCCCGATCCTAGCTGTTCTTGGCCCAATCCTGGCAATTTTGGGCCTGATCCTGGCCATTTGGGGCCCGTTTCGGTCATTTTGGGCCTGAAATAGCCAGACTCGGGCCCGAAATGGCCAGGATCAGGCCACTGCTGGGCGGAGGAGTGTTCCCCCGCCAGGCAGCAGCCCATTCCAGGCCGAATTGGGTCCAATCTAGGCTGAATTGGGGGTGCAGTTTTAAGAACTGCCAGAACACCATTCTGGAGCATTCCGGCAGAAAAAAAAGCCCTGGCTGATAGTGACAGTTGCTTGGCTGGGATTAAAACCACATTCAGCCTGTCTGGACAGAGGTGCTGTGGGCAGAGGCCCCAAGGTGCAGAGACCCTAGAGGAAAGGTGACTACAGGAAAGAGGTAGAGCAAGCAGGGAATGTGAAGAGAGAAAGGTGGGGAAAATGCGGCTCCAGGGAAAGGTTTCAGAGCCTGAGGGCTAGGAAGCCCATTGTGGGCTCTGAGCGCACTCCTGTAAGAGTGACATGAAAGGGAGAATTCTGCCATCTATTGCATCTCCCATTTCTGCAGCCCCTGGCTTGGCCATTTTTCTCTGTCTTTGTGTGTTACGTGCTGTCAAGTTGCTTCCAACTTATGGTAAGCCTGTGAATTAATGACCTCTCAACATCCCATCATTCACAGACTTGCTCAGATCTTGCAAACTGGTAGACGTGGCTTCATTTATTGAGTCCAGTAGCACCTTTAAGACTAACCAGCTTTATTGAGGCATAAGCTTTCGAGAATGACAGCTCTCTTTATCAGATGTGGTTCTCGAAATCTTATGCCTCAATAAAGCTGGTTAGTCTTAAAGGTGCTACTGGAGTTTTGACTATTTTGCAACTACAGACTAACACAGCTAACTCTGGATTTATTGAGTCCAACCATCTCATTTGGGATCTTCCTCTTTTCTTTCTGCCTTCCACCTTTCCTAGCATTATTGTCTTTTCCACTGAGACTCATGTTCTCATGCTGTGATAAGGTGGTAAAAACAGTGTTTCTTACCAGTAACTGTTGTTCGTCGAGTATCTTCTGTGCAGACACACATTGGGACTGCGCATGCGCAGGCCGGCCGCGGAAAGATTTGACTAGCTATAGAATCGTGAAGAGGGGGACGCTCGCCGGTTCCGCGCGTGCGCGGTTCCGTTCCCGCCAAAACCGGCATACTTAAGGCGAGCGTCCCCCACATTCCCTCAGTTCCCCTGAGCCGCCGGAGGCCAAACAGTACGAAACAGCACTCACAGCGGGGCAGGAGGGAGGGAATGTGTGTCTGCACAGAAGATACTCGACGAACAACAGTTACTGGTAAGAAACACTGTTTTTCGTCGTCGTCCTTCTGTGCAGCCCCACATTGGGAGTATAGCGAGCTACTCACCAATGGGGGCGGGTGTGAGTGTCACGGAAACAACGAGTGCAGGACAGCAGTCCCAACTGCCGAGTCACGTCTCGCATTCACGTCCACAGAGTAGTGTTTGATGAACGTCGACGGAGACGACCAGGTGGCAGCTTGACAGACGTCCCGAAGCGGAACTCCTCGCAGGAATGCAGCAGAAGCAGCTTGCGCCCGGGTAGAGTGGGCGATCACGGATAAAGGACACCGCACACCAGCTTTAGCATAACAAAGTTTAACGGCAGACACCAACCAGCGGGAAATGGACTGTGGGGAAGCAGGCAGACCCTTACGGGGTCCAGAATAGCAAATGAACAATGCAGGGGACTTCCTACAAGTTGCTGTTGCATGCAAATAAAACAATAAAGCACGTTTCAAATCGAGAGTGTGCAAGGCTCGTTCCCCTGGGGAAGAAGGGTTGGGAAAAAATGTAGGGAGGATAACCTTCTGTTGCAGATGAAACTTGGTTACCACCTTCGGGAGGAACTCCAGACTAGGGTGCAGGACAACCTTATCAGGGAAGAACTGAAGAAAAGGGGGATCAGCCCGAAAGGCAGAGATCTCCCCAACCCTTCTGGAGGAGGTAATAGCCACCAGAAACACCACCTTTAATGTCACCAATGCCAGCGGGCAGGTAGCCAGTGGTTCAAAGGGCGGAAGCATTAACTGTGCCAGAACCAAAGGTAAACTCCACTGTGGAACCGGGGGTACCCTGGGAGGGAAGGTTTTGAAAAGCCCTTTGAGAAACTGTTTGGACAAGTGATGGCTGAACACGGTTCTCCCATCAATCCGCTCATGAAAAGCGGAGATCGAAGCCAGGTGGACCTTAATACTGCTCACAGCCAGACCACGTGAGTGCAGATCCACCAGGTAATCAAAAATTAAAGGTAGGGGGCATACAAAAGGGGAAGCCCCTTTGGGAGCCAACCAACGGGAAAAACGGGACCACTTGCGCTGGTAAGACAGCCTAGTGGAGAGCTTTCGTGAGTTTAAAAGGATCCGCAAGACCTCAGCAGAGAAGGTCACTCTGGGGCCAGCAGGAGCCAGGCCGTCAACTTCAGAACCCCCACATTGTGGTGCCACACACCGTCCCGCAGCAAGAGGTCCGGGGCGGTTGGGAAGGGTAGGCAACATCCCTTCGAAAGGGAGAGCAGGAGGGGGAACCATTCCTGGCGAGGCCAATATGGAGCCACCAGGATGCAGTGGGTGCGATAAGCTCGAATCCTGCAAAGAACCTTGTGCAGGAGCGGGGTTGGAGGGAAGGCATAAAAGAAGCCTGGGGACCAGGGTATCTGGAAGGCATCTCCCAGGGATCGAGGACCCACCCCAGCCCTGGTGCAAAACTGCAGGGCCTGTCTGTTGGAAGCCGTAGCAAAGAGGTCCACCTCCGGAAACCCCCACTGGCGGAAAACTGGAAGGAGATATTTGGGCTGAAGGGACCACTCGTGCTGCGGGAGAAACACCCTGCTGAGGGTGTCTGCGGACACGTTCAGCTCCCCCGCGATGTGAATCGCTCTGGGGTAGACATTGTTGTGGGCCGCCCAAGACCATAGTCGTGCGGCTTCCTTGCAGAGCCTGAGTGAAACCGTTCCCCCTTGCTTGTTCACGTAGTAGCAGGCCGTCGTGTTGTCGGACAGGACCTGGACCCGCTTGTTCCGGAGCACATCTGTGAAGGAAGCAAGGGAGTACCGGATTGCACGGAGTTCTAACACATTGATGTGCAAGGAGGCCTCAGAGGGCGACCAGACATCTTGCACTGTCAAAGAACCACAGCGGCCACCCCAGCCGAGATTGGAGGCATCAGTGGAGACAGTAACGTCAGCCACGAAAGTGCCAAATGGAGAGCCCCGGGATAAATTCTCAGGGAGGGACCACCAAACCAGGGAGCGCAGCACACCCCTTGGGATGGAGAACTTCCGCTGAGGGGACATCAGAAGAGGGTTAAAACGTCGAAGGAACCAGGTTTGCAGGGGCCGCATATGGAGGCGTGCCAGAAGCACTACACTCGTAGTGGAGGCCATAAGCCCAAGGAGCGTCTGAATAAGTAAGGCCGTCTGGTAGCGATGAGACAGGAAATAACGCACCAGAGAAACCAGGCGGTTTAAACGGTCCAAAGGTAGGAACGCCCTCCCTAAAGAGGAGTCCAGAACTACCCCAATAAACCGTATCGTTGGCGTAGGCAAAAATATGGACTTTCCAAAATTAATGAGAAGGCCCAAGCTATTAAGCAGGGAAGTGACAAGGGAGAGCTGATCCCTGAGCCCAAGGGCAGATGGCCCAACCAGGAGCCAATCATCTAAGTAGGGGTAGATGACACATCCTTGAGAGCGTAAAAAGCCCACCACCACAGCCATACATTTGGTAAATACTCGGGGGGCGGAAGCCAACCCGAAAGGCAAAACAGTGTATTCATAGGCCACTGACCCACAGAAGAATCTGAGGTATTTCCTACAATCCTCACGTATAGAGATGTGAAAGTAGGCGTCTTTCAGGTCAATAATGGCCATCCAGACTCCAGTGTCCAAAAGCTCTATAACCTTGGACAGGGTGAGCATCCTGAATTTCTGGGTCACAAGGTAGGAGTTGAGACCCCTGAGGTCTAGGATAGGGCGAGAACCACCATCCTTCTTATCCACTAGGAAGTACCTAGAATAGAAACCATAGGGAGAGGTGGAAAGATCAACCACACGCACAGCACCCTTTAGAAGCAACTCCTGAACATTATTATTCAACAGTGAACCAGAAACAGGTGTATAACGAGGGGGCAGAGAGAGTGGGGGGGTGCAGGTGAACAACAATTTGTAGCCATGCTCTACAATAGACAACACCCAGGAGTCAGTAGTGATAGTCCGCCAAACGGGCAGAAACGGTCGGAGCCTCTTCCCAAACAAGGGGGTCTGGCCAACATCCTGGGAGGCAGGCAGGGCAGCGTCCAGATCTAGTCAGAAGAGCTGCTTCGGACCCGACGCCGGACCTTTCGGGGAGCGTTGAGGTCCCTGTTTCCCTCGGTTCCGAGAAGACCTTTTAGCAGCACCCTTCTGCGAACCGGAGAAGGAACGGTGGCCGTAGTAAGTGGAAGAATAGCGGCCTTGGCGCTGGTGGTAGGGCTGGGAAGACTGGTAGGGCGTTTGGAAGGACTGGAACCGAGGAGCACGATACCTCGAGGCCGACTGGTCAGCAATCACGCCGAGGGACTTAGCCGTTTGGTGATTTTTCTTCATGAGGGACAGGGCTTCATCCGTCTTCTCCAAAAATAAGAGGCTCCCCTCGAAGGGGAAATCTTTAACCTTCGTCCGCTTATCCAGAGGCAGGGCCGTGGAGCGGAGCCAAGCATGCCTTCGGAGGACCACAGAGAAAGCCATGGAGCGAGCCGAACAGTCAGCCACATCTTTCCCGGCTGTCATCTGCTGTTTTGCGAGCTTCACAGCCTCAGCTTGCAGAGCCTTGACCAAGGGGCGACTGGCAGCGGGCAAGTCGGCAATGTAGGTCGACAGACGGTTCCATAGGAACAGGTTGTATGATCCCATTATCGCTTGAAAGTTGGCGATACGAAAAGCAAGGGACGCGGAGGAGTAGACCTTGCGACCCAGGGCATCCAGTTCCCGGCCTTCTCGATCCACTGGAGCGGATTGTGAGTTTCGACGGAACCGAGCGTTGACCTCGTCGGCGACCAGGGAAGAAGGCTTCGGATGGGCGAAGAGAAAAGGACAATCCTCCTGCTTCAGCCGATAACATTTTTCCAGGTTCCGGGCAGTCGCCGGAACCGAGGCCGGTGCTTGCCACAAGTTGTGCGCGGCATCAACGAGATCCTCCACCGGAGGGAAAGCCACAGATGCCGAAGAACCAGAGGACAGCGCCTGGAGGACCTTACTCTTGTGCTTCGTGGCAGAAGAAGTGACATCCAGCTCCAAAGCTTCTGCCATTCGGATCATCTGCTCAGGAAGCATACGATGATCTTCGGTGGGAGAGGATGCTCTGGACTCACCGACGGCGTCGTCAGGGGACGGATCCCACGCCAGGTCGGAGGAAGCTTCAGAGGGGGAAGCCAGACCCTCCTCATCCTCGGAACCGGAGAACTCCGGCACCTGCGCAGAGGCAGATGGCATCGGTTCCGCGCGGGAGACCGGAGGCAGTGTCGGAGGAGCGACCGCGTGTCCTGGCTGTCTCACGGACGTCTCTGGCACGGCCGATGAGAAGGCAGGTACCGATGGGACCAGGCCAGCGCGCTGGACAAGCGCCGCCGATGACTGGAGCCAGGACACGAAGGATGACCAGGTCGCCACATCACCTATGCCCGGGAAGTTCTGCACCGGAGGCAGCCACGGGGTCGGAACCGAACGGGCGTCCGGGACCTGCTGTTGGGGCCAGGACGGAACGGACGGATCAGTAGAGGCAGGAGCGGATGGCAAGCCATGTTCGAAGGCCACGATCGGATCCGGGAAGTTCGGAACCGAGATGTAATCATCCTCTATATGCGGTGGAGGCGTGTGCGGCGGCGACGGCGTGTGCAAGGCATCAGGCGTAGGAGCTGAAAGAGACGCCGGCACAGGCGAAGGGCCGCGAGTGGCGGGAGCGGAGACGTCTCGTTTGTGATGCTTCGAACGAGACTTCGACTTTTTTGCCGGGGGCGCCGAAGCAGCCCGTTCCACAGCGGAGCGCTCCGCCGAGCGCTTCTTCGGGCGGGTAGCACCCTCGGTCACAAGGGGGGTAGCCGGTACCGCAGCCGGTTCCGAGGGGGTCGGATCCGAGGAACCACGAGCCGGGTCAGACGAAGGCCCGGGAGCGGGAGAAGCGGCCGAACGAGGCGCATCCTGCTTACCCGCCTGATCTTGGGGTAGAAGGTTAGACCCCCAGAGGAAGGCCTTCAGCCGAGCAGAACGGTCGTGGCGGGCCTTGGGTGTAAACCACTGGCAAATAGCACAGCGCTGAACAATGTGCCCTTCCCCGAGACAGAGGAGGCACAAGTCGTGCCCATCGGAGTGGGTCATCTTCGTCGAACATTTCTGACATTTTTTGAAGAGGGCCATAATGAGAGTTGGAAAAAGAATGCTAGCAGAACCAATTCCGACGGCGGCGAAAAAGGAACTGAGGGAATGTGGGGGACGCTCGCCTTAAGTATGCCGGTTTTGGCGGGAACGGAACCGCGCACGCGCGGAACCGGCGAGCGTCCCCCTCTTCACGATTCTATAGCTAGTCAAATCTTTCCGCGGCCGGCCTGCGCATGCGCAGTCCCAATGTGGGGCTGCACAGAAGGACGACGACGAACATATATTCTTTTCTGACACTTTCCCCACATTCTTCCTAACAACAGCCTCTTGTCCAGAGTACAGGTTTCACATCAATGCAATCAGATGTTGTGGCACGCCCATTACTTTTTAGGCCACCCATAGCTTTTTGTGGTCCATATAATTGAAAGCTCTGCTGTAATTCTTAAAACACAGGCTGATTTTCTTCTGATATCCTCTGGTGTGCCCCATTAACTGTCGTAAATTCGCGATATGATCTCTAGTGCCTCTTCCTTTTGTGAATCCAGCGTGAACATCTCTGTCTACCTATCATAATTTTATCCTACTTTTCATCCCCGGAACTCAGGGTACCTTTACATCCCCTCCCCTCCCCACAACAACTCAGAGAGGCAGGCTAGTCTGAGAAAGTCACTTCACCTAAGGCCATCCAGTGAACTTCATGGCAGAGGAGGAATTTGAGAGACAGTTTGGTGTAGTGGATAAGAGCATGGGACTCTAATCTGGAGAACCGGGTTTGATTCCCCACTCCTCTGCTTGAATCCAGCTGGGTGACCTTGGGTCAGTCACATCTCTCTCAGGCCAACCAACCTCACAGGTGTTTGTTGTGGGGATAATAATAACATACTTTGTAAACCACTCTGAGTGGGTGTTAAGTCGTCCTGTGGGCAGTATATAAATCAAATGTTGTTGTTGTTATTGAATTGGCCCTTCTAGGATCCCAATGCAACACTCAGATACCACATTGGTTCATTGAGGGGGAAACTGAGGGCAAACAAGGCTTATAGCGGGGGAGGGGATTTCAGTACAGACTCAAACAACTAACCTACCAGTCCTTGGGCTGCGAGTTCTCAGTTTCATTCTATTTTTATGTAGCTGTCATGTGTGAAGGTTCTGAGCCGTTCATTTCCCATAAAGAGATCTGTCGACTTTGGAAAGACGTGTTTCTACGTGGAAGCCGCTTGTTCCTTGAAAGAAACCTTTGAATGACTGGAAGGTACGGCAGAAGCTCTCTGCTTGGACGCCGAGCCTGCTCATTCGAGAGAAACGTGCTCTAGAGTAGCTGTCAAAGTCTTTTCAGCTTTTATTTTGGCCATGATGGGTGAGAGTCCTTAAGTATACACCCTGCAGGGCATTCGTATTAAATGAATGGTGCAGGATGGGTTCTGTGTGTGTGTGTGTTACAGTGGCGTCATTGTGGTGGGAGGTATAAACACAGCAGTTTTGTGGACAGCCCTGAAGTTTCTGTGGTGCAGCAGCTTACAGCATTCTGGGCCTAGCCTGGCTTGTTGGAAAAGTGCCCCAGCATCTGACATTCTGCCCTTTGCTTTTGAGAGCTGTAAATCTGGTGTGTTTATTTTTTTTTTAATATATATTTTTATTCAGTTTTAGAACTGTAACAATAATTAAACAACAAACCAATATAATACATTGCATTTACAAATATTAACACAGTGCTTCAACTTTAATACATTAACAATGAGTGGTGTGAAGAGGGAGGTTGCAGATCTCTTGCTTCTATGAATTCATAAAATGGGATCCATTTTTCCCAGAAGTTTGATCCCGAAGATTGATATTCCGTCTGATGTAGATTGTCAGTTATTTTTTCCATTATCAAATGGTTCCAGATTTTTGTAAACCAAAGTTCTGTAGTAGGTGGAGATTGGTCTTTCCATTTGGTTGCTATTGCACTCCTAGCTGCCACCAGGAGAGAGTTGATAAGGTCTCTTCTAACATTTGGGATCGATGTCTGATCCCACAGTCCCAAGAAATCTGGTGTGTTTATAGTGACTAATAGCCCCGTGGTGCAGAGTGGTAAGCTGCAGTACTGCAGCCCAAGCTCTGCTCACGACCTGAGTTCGATCCTGGCGGAAGCCGGGTTCAGATAGCCGGCTCAAGGTTGACTCAGCCTTCCTTCCTTCCGAGGTGGGTAAAATGAGTACCGAGTTTCCTGGGGGTAAAGTGTAGATGACTGGGGAAGGCAATGGCAAACCACCCCGTAATAAAAGTCTGCCAAGAAAATGTCATGATGCGATGTCCCCCCATGGGTCAGTAATGATTCGGTGCTTGCACAGGGAACTATCTTTACCTTTACCTATAGTGACTATCATGGAATATCACTTGGGAAAACAGGGAGCTATGGTCCGTAAAGGCCCTTTCCAACATTCCCCCTTTGTGGGAATTGTTGACTTGGGGGTCCCAGTATATAGGGTTTCCCCTCAAGGCTGCACTTTGCCAAGTGGCCAGCTTTATGTCCTCTGAAGATTTAATAAAAATGTCCTCCCCCCCCTGTAAAGGAATGTTGCAGAGGGCTGCAACATTCTGTGCTAATGTTGCAGAATGCGGGTGGTGGAAAGTGCCATCAAGTCATAGCTGACTTATGGTGCCCCCCTGGCGGGGTTTTCAAGGCAAGAGACTAACAACAGAGGCAGCCTGCCATTGCTTGCCTCTGCAACCCTGGCCTTCATTGGAGGTCTCCCGTTCAATTACTAACCAAGGCTGACCCTGCTTCGCTTCCAAGATGTGACAAAGTCGGGCTTGCCAGGTAAAGGTTGTGTTGAAGAGTATCAGGCCTTAAAGAGAGCCCAGAAGCAGCCAACTCAAGTCCTCCCAAGTCCAGACTGATGCAATGCCTTTTATGAACGCTTTTTGAGTACGGCTGTCCTGGCGGTACTATTATCTAGCGTGCTAACCAAAATATCAACAGGGGACTCTGTTTGCTAGGGCTTTTGGTAAGTTGGGTGCAATGCTGTTTTGGGGTGTTCCATTGTCCTTCTTTCCTCCTTCTGCCGTGATTTTGAATGCGTTGCTTCTCTCTGCTTGGGGATATTGCTCAGGAAAAAGCGAGTAGAATCATAGAGTTGGAAGGGACCTTCAGGGTCATCTAATCCAACCTCCTGCATGATATAGGAAATTCACAGCTATCTCCCTCCGCCGTACCCCCAGTGATCCCTGCTCCATGCCCAGAAGTAGGCAGAGCAAGCAATGTACCTGCTTAATATGTGAACGGTTACTCTAGTGCTGTGTCTGTCGTAACTCATTAGTAGGTAAGATCAAATGGCCTCAACCCCTCCTAAATGCTTATGGTTGGCCAACTTCAGCTGGAAGTAAGGTTGCCAACCTCCAAGTAAGATCTGGAGATTTCCCAAATTACAACAGATCTCTAGATTACAGAGATCAGTTTCCCTTCAGAAAATGGATTATATGGCATTGTATTCTGTGAAGTTCCTCCCCACCCTGTCCTGGATAGCCCAGGCAAGCCCGTTTTCATCAGACCTCAAAAGCTAAGCAGGGTCAGCCTTGGTTAGTAACTGGATGGGAGACCTCCAACAAAGACCAGGTCTTTATGCAAAAGCAGGCAATGGCAAACCACTTTCATTAGTCTCTTGCCATGAGAACCCCACCAGGGGTCACCGTAAGTCAGCTATGACTTGATGGCACCCTCTACCACCAAGTTCATCCGTAAGGTCCACCCATAAATCTTCTGACATTTCGAAACCCAAAGTTGTCAATCCTAGCTGGAAAACCTCCAGCTAGAGAGATCCTGCCATCATTCTGAGTAAGTGGTTCCATTCGTCAACCTTCTCTCACCATTAGGAAGTTTCTTGTTAATCTTCGATAGAAATTCTTCCTCCAGTGATATAACCCATTAGATTGAGCCAATGGATTGTTGCCCTCTTCCTTGTGACAGCTTTTTCAGTATCATGTGTCCCCTCGGTCTTCTCTTCTCTTGGCTAAACACAGCCAGTTTCTCGAACATTTTCTCGGCCCCTGGCCATGCTTATCTATGGTGGAACAATTTAGGTTAATCGAGGGACTCCATCTGATTGAGACTTGGAAGAGCAGCTGTGAGGGAGCAAGAAAAGATTGTTGAAGATAAAGATGTCTCTCTGGGAACCGCATCTGATGAAGAGAACTGTGATTCTCGAAAGCTTATGCTACAGTAAAGTTGGTTAGTTTTAAAGGTGCTACCGGACTCTTTTCATCCCTGGGAACCAAGATCAAGATAATCCAAATGATGGTATTATCCATTACTATGTATGGATGTGAAAGTTGGACAATGAAGAAAGATGACAGGAAGAAAATTGATTCATTTGAACAGGGCTTTTTTCTGGGGAAAGAGGTGGTGGGACTCAGTGGGTTGCCCTTGGAGAAAATGGTCACATGGCTAGTGGCCCCGCCCTCTGATCTCCAGACAGGGGGGAGTTTAGATTGCCCTCCATGCTGCTTGGCGGCATGGAGGGCAATCTAAACTCCCCTCTGTCTGGAGATCAGGGGGTGGGGCCACCAACCATGTGACCATTTTCAAGAGGTTCTGGAACTCCATTCCACCACGTTCCTGCTGAAAAAAAGCCCTGCATTTGAAATGTGGCGCTGGAGGAGAGTTTTACGGATACTATGGACTGCCAAAAAGACAAATAAGTGGGCACTAGATCAAATCGAGCCTGAATTCTCCCTAGAAGCCAAAATGACAAAAGTGAGGCTATCGTACTTTGGTCACATCATGAGAAGACAAGATTCTCTGGAAAAGTCAATAATACTAGGAAAAGTAGAAGGCAGTAGGAAAAGAGGAAGACCTAAAACAAGATGGCTGAACTCCATAAAAGAAGCCACGTCCTCCAGGTTGCAGGATCTGAGCAAAATGACAGGATCTTTTGGAGATCTTTCATTCATAGGGTTGCCATAGGTCAGAGGCGACTTGACGGCACATGACACACAGGGAGTCCATAGTGGGAAGGAGTCAGAGATGAACTAGGGAGTCCATGATCCAAATCTGACACCAACCTGCAGTAAAGGCTCTAGTGCAAGCCTGGTTTGGAAGATTGGAGAGGCGTGTTAAGTGGACAGTCACTTCAAGCTGGAACACTGATGCTCTTCCCCTATTTCCTACATGTGCTGAGAAAATGACCAGTGTATGGCTGTCAACAGGGACCATATTCCAAAGCTTTAAAATGTGTCCACAAGAATTAAGTTCCGATGTAGAGAACAAAGCCATTTTCCTAGCCACGGCAACACAATCTATCCAGTGAGATGTTCCTTCTATCTGCTCTCTGTCCTGTCCTGTCATGCCCTGTGCCAATCCCACAAAAGAGGCATTTGTTGACATGGCCAGAAGATGACACAGGGTGACTCACCCACTCTTCTATGGCCCAAACCTGCCTGCCTTGACCCAGTCACCTAGCGAGGACAAAGGATGAGATCATCAAGCGGTTTATTCAAGACATTTCCGTACACCCAACAAAGCTGAGAAATTCTGGCTTCTCTCCACGCAGCTGGCAGATGGGTCTGGATGAAGCTCGCAACAAACAATTCTGTCAATATGAAACCTTGATATGGTGTCATTCCTCCAGCATGAATAATATCTGCTCAGGGAGTGTTTAAAGATCCCCTGTAATCCAGAACAAAGAGAAAGTTCCTGATCCCAGTGTATCCTAGAAAGAAGAAAATACAGAATGTGGCTAACCTAGCCAACAGGAGGAAATGTTGAGGTTTGGAAGTTAATGTGTAGCATTGCTGCCTGAAATGCGCATCGACAGGAGGTAAGATTCAAACTAATACAAGAGTTTTATGCCACCTTAAAGACAAACATCTCTATCGCAACGTAAGGCGTCAACCTCCACTCCGTTTTGCTGGCTGAAACCAGCTCCCCTGTTAGAAAGACGAGCATTTTAATGGAGAGCTGTCCTTTCAAAGCTTGTGTTATTTCCCTTTCAAAGCTCGTGTTATTTCCCTTTAAGATTCTAATAGCAGAGTGGGAGGTGGCAGTTTTGAAACTGAGTGGAGATTGAAGAGTTAAGCCTCCTATTCCTTCTGGCATGACCCCAAGGCAACTTGAGGTTGTGCGAGATCTGCATTTGACCTATATTTCGTTTTGCTTGTGCCCTCCCCAATTCAATGTGGCTAAAGCTTTTGAAGTCCAAATCATGTGGAATGGCTCTTTTCATGTGTTCAGAAGTATGTGTGATAAGTGTGTGATAAGTGCAGAAGGCAGAATCAGGATCACATCCACGGATCCGTCTCATGTTGACAGTTCTTTTATACTCTAAGAGCTAAACTACACGAGACGTTCAGCACGTGTTCTTCACGTGTTGTGTTCCTGCAAGTTTACCTGGGAAGTGTAGTCGGGCTCCACCCCTGAATTCCTGGAGGAAAAACTGAGTGGAGCGGATTTCCTCTGGGAGCTCAGAAGTGGGCCCCGACTACACTTCCCTGGTAAACTTGAGGGAACCTGACACATAAAGAACACGTACTGGGCATCCGGTGTAGTTTAACGTATAGACTCTTGTCAGACTGTCTGGGAGGCAGAAAGGGCTAGCTCGATCCCCTTGTGCACCTTTTCGAACATGCACACAAAACTAATGTGACCTACCAATCTTGAAAAAATCTCTTTGCAGATGAGCCCTGAAGAGAGGAGGCGAGCAGACGGAGTGCATCGTTGACAACTGGAATGTCTGAACACATGAAGTTGCCTTATACTAAAACGGACCGCCGGTCCATGAAAGTCAGTCTTGTATTCTCAGGCTAGCAGGAGCTCTCCAGGGTCTCAGGTAGAGGGCTTTCACGACTCCTACCGCCCTACCCTTTTACCTGGAGATGTTGGGGATTGAACCTGGGACCATCCACATGTCAAGCAAATGCTCTACCACTGCGCCACTGGACATCTGTATCTTTTAATTGGGCTTTCAGTGTGAGCAATTGGAGAGCGCCCGAAGTTTTCTCTGCTCTCTGAATTTGTTGACGTCTCTTTTGCATGCTTGATTGTTCTGTCTTCCAGTTTCTATGAGGCCAAAAAAGCAACTTTAGATGGAAAGGGTAATATCTTATTCTTGATTTGTTTTAGATTCCCTCGTTCATTCCCGACACCCACCGCTCATGAAATCTCTTGCCTTCTTATTTTGGTTTAGCACAATCTGATTGTTCCTGCAAAGCCATTTGGCCTTTTCATCCCATAGCCTGGGACGGGGCTATCTGGAGGCTTGCCTACTCCCACAGGAGCCTTCCCATCAGTTAAGATCCTCGATAGAAGCCGTGCTCTTTGTGACGTTACTAAGGGCCGAAGCAGATGTGTGCTGAGAATTGTATGTCTGAAGTTCCCAGTGATTTGCTAAACTCCGTTCCCAGGCCTGAAGAAATCACATGCTTGAAAACTGAGTTTAAAAAATCACTAGGTGTTCCGCATGTAGAACTTCTGGTACACATCTGGCTGAGGCCCTACGTCAGTAGGGGATGGCAGGAGCGAGGGGTACTGGAGACGGGTCCTTCTCAGTTATGACACCTCAGCTCCCTTCCTCTGGAGGTGATTCACATAACACCAAGCTAGTTGCACGTTTGTTTATAAGCTGCCTTTCTCTTCATTGGGGACCCAAAGGGGCATAAATTGTTCTTCTCTTTTCGGTTTATCCTCCCAACCACTCTATGAATAAGCTTGCCAGTTGCAGCCCCCTCCATGTTTACTGCCCCATTCATCTGCACTCAATGAAAGGGGGAACTGGGGAAAGAGGCGGGAGAAAGACATGACACAATGCACAACATTGCTTCCAGGTGAAAACCCAGGAGTGACATCAGTGGTTCGAGCTATACTCTAGGAATCCCGCCAGTCTCTATGGTAAGAAACATAAAGTTTGGTGGAATTCCTAGAGTGTCAGTTTTTGCAGTGACATTATTTCCAGGTTTTCACCCACGCTCGCCCCCAAAAGTTTCCCAGGGGTTCCAGGCACGAGTGGATATAATTAATCAAGGTCACCTCGCATTCGATGGCTGCTGAAAACATTTTGTTTTCCCAGAATCTGGGCTGACATTTTGTCTTTTGGGGGAAGGGGCCTCTGCTTTATTGCTAATTGTTTCAAGAGGCTGCTGCTGTCTTTGAAATTGGCATTATTAATAGGGTTTTTTTAATACTCATCTTGTTTTCGATTTTTCGATTCTGTGGCTCAATTCTGACATGGGAAATCAGGGTATTTTTAAAATAACTGTGTTAAATCTCTTCACCCAGAATTTAGCTTGCAGATGAACTCTCAGACTTTCACTTGCCTTGACTTTTGGTTTTCATTGCCTTCTCCCTGTAGCTTGGCAGAACATTATTGGGAAACAAGTTGGGATTCAACCAGGATTAACCAGGGACGTCTGCAGTCACACGTCACACAAAACCACAGTTAGGACTATGGAAGGTTAGAAAGAGTTAGAGTTAGAGTTAGAGTTCATTTAATTAAACCTTGGTTTTGCATGACGTTTAAACCAGATCTCTGTTGAATTACTGTTTTTACTATGTTTTAGTATGTTTACTAATTTTAATTAATTGGTTGCTTTTTAATTATCGGTTGGTAGCCAGATTGGGAGCACAACAGATGGGTTTGGGATCTCGAAATAAATTAAACAGATAAAATTTCCTTGTTCTTTTGTCCTTCCCTTTGTTTTAAGAAGCACTTTTAGCAGATTAGCTTCAGCAGGCTCCGATCCTGTCTCCCCCCACCCTCTTCCTTCTCTTTTAATTTTTGCCTTTAAAATTTAAGCCTAGCAAACAGTTTTGTGTAACTCAAAATGTTCGTGTCTCGCATTCTGAGGATGAAGCGTGTCTCACATTCCTTTCATAAATGCAACACCGCATTCATTTTCACTCCAAAAGATCAGTGGGACAAACTTAACTATTTCCCAGCAAGTTTCAGTGTTGTGCCTTTTTGCTCCGAATTGTCCCGCATCTAGTTGCTACACACCTGACCTTGGCGTTGTCCTCTGAGGATGCGCAAGTCGTAAAAGGAGAGGGAAGAGGCAGAGGCACAGAGTTTTTCTGCTGCACTAAGCAAATTACGATGTCAGTTCATCAAGGCAAACATCTGGGAAAGAGCGCTCTCTCCCCACCTCTCCCTCTCTGCGTTGGCATAGGTAACTTTCATTACTGAAGGTGATGAACCCTGAGCCTGTTCGGTCTTGGGGGTAATTCCAGTATGGGGGCGGGGCGGGTTGCACAGAGCCAAAAGCACAGATGCATATTGGGGCGCATGCTTCACATTTTTATGCATGTCACCTCTATCATCTGGTGATGATCAAATGGTGTGTGTGTGTGGGGGGGGCATTGAGGCCATCCCCTCCGATGATTTGCTGCCGGGCAAATGAAAGGTTGCCAGCCCAATGGTGGCAATGAGCAGGAGCCTTGTGCGGGCGTCGACATGCAATGTGACATCACGCAATGACATCACACAAAGGCGCTTGATATTGTGGCATCACTTCTGGTCTGTACGCAGAAGTGACCCCCCCCCCCCGATGCTCTAGGAATTCACTCATCTCTATGAGTTATTTTTACCATTGACGTGTGAGACTGCCATTGTCAGACTATGGATGTCAGGTTATGGCAGATAGATCCCTGGATCACTTCAGCATGAAACATGTCCTTGGCTAAATGATCTTTATTCAGGAATTGAATCTTGTACATATACACCGGTCCATAGGAGTACATGAAGTTAAAGACAGGACAATATAATCAACCAGCCTCCTGCCCCCTAGATCACAAGTACAGAATCAATCTGGGAAACACTTCTGAAGTTCACACACTAGACAGACAAGATACCGAGTAATGCAACACTTCAGACACTCAAGGTCAGTCTAAACAATATCAATAGAAGAGATTGTCCGCAGCTGCCGGCTGTGCTGGGAGACTGAGAGAACGAAAGTGGTTATTGCAAGTTAAGGAATGTACTTATCAGTTACGACATAAGACCAGGTTCAACACCGAGGCAACTCTGGATCATACACTTAGTATTGGCATGGATGAATGGGCACAGTCAAACATGACAGCCATGATGTCATTTCAAGGTGCAAACTGGAAATGGTGTCATGACGTCACAAGCTATTGCATGATGTTGTTCCTGCTGGAGTGGAGGGACCCAGCAGGGAAGGGAGCCCAGGGTGGGAGTTTGTGAAGCTGTAACTGGGAAGATGGCACGGCAACCCTAGACAAACCCCACCAGTCCTCCCTGGCACTCAATAGAGCAGCAAGAGGGAAATGATGGGGGATGATGCACATGGCAGAAATGTCACTTTCAGCTAGAAACTGAAAATGATGGCCGATTCCGCACGGCTTACCTGAAGTCGGGACGTTGCGGAACATGTCGGAAAAAACGTGGAAGATTGTGTTTCCGCGCACGAGTTTTGTGCGACAACGCAACTCGTGTGAGAAAATTCAATCTTCTGTGTTTTTTCTGGCATGTTCCGCAATGTCCCGACTTCAGGTAAGCCGTGCAGAATTGGCCCATGCTGCCTCATCACACAGTGCTCTAGGAACTTTCCCAGTCTATAGTTTTACCTCGAGCAATGTCACTTCTATTTACTTTATTTATTTATGGCATTTCTAGACCGCCCTCCCCGTCAGACGGGCTCAGGGAGGTGTAGCAGCATACAATTTGTAACATGCAGTTTAAAAACAATAAAAACATTATATATAAACGTTAAAACACTATTCCATATACTATAAAATTTCTCAGTTGGCGGATATAAATATTAAAATACAGCATTTTAGGTGCAGGGCTTGGCTTTTACATCAAGCCCTGTGCCACACTGATGAGCTCCTGCATGGGTGGTAGATGGTCTTCAGTGGTATGGCCGGCGAGAGGACAGCCTAGCCCCCACCAAATGCCTGGCGGAACATCTCCGTCTTGCAGGCCCAGCGGAAAGATAACAAATCCTGCCGGGCCCTAATTTCCTTAGACAGGGAGTTCCACAGGTCGGAGCCAGTCTAGGATCTGAGGCAGAAGTTTTTTGTAGCATTGCATGACATCATTTTGCCAGTCTCTGCCCCAAATGCTCCCCCTGTTCTGAGAGCTGGGCTGGCAATCCTAGGACCCCCCTCAACTTTTCCCCAGGTTCCCAGAATCACTCAGACTGCCCTTGATATTAAACACACTTTGGTGGCAGTTGTGAAGGGGAGGCAATGGCTGGAGGCTTAAATTGCTTTTCCTATTGCCCATAGAGGAAGGAAGCATTGCAAAGGCTGAAGTAGAACCCTGTCTTTCTTCACCCAGAGTAGAAATTGATTCGGGTCTCGTAGCACCTTTAAAGACCAAGTAGATTTCCAGGGTGTGAGCCCTCAAGAGTTAAAACTCTCTTTGTAACTCATGACACTCAAACACCTGCTGGTTCAGTTTATTATGAGCACAGAACCAATCCTACAACAAGCTGCTCAGATGTGTCCAAATGAATTCGGAGATGTGCACATGATTACATCTGTTTTCTCACACAATTAAGCTTCCTTGCTGCTGCCACCCTTCCGTTCATGTGCCTCCACTATGATTTTTAAAAGAGCAGATAGTGAAATAAAAAGAAGTTGGAGATTCCTGAGTTGCAACTTCCCACTTAGTTTCTGGTAGGCTTGAGTAGAGATAGGCATGAACCAAAATACAAACCAAAATTAAGCTCGAACCAGGCCAGTTCGTGGTTCGTGAACCACGGTTCGTCAGATCCCATTTCTGACTAACCGCCACAAACTTTAGGCTGGTTTGTTTGGTTTGTTTTTTGGTTCGTGACTGTAGACAGCCTGGTGCCAGTCAATCAATTTCCTAGGCAACAGGGGATGGACTTCCTGCAAACCTACTGCTGACCCGGAAGTGACAATTTTCTGACCCGAATGTGACATTTTCACGAACCAAATGAGCCGGTTTGTGAACCAGGGGGCAGGTTCGTAAAAGTTCATGGTTCGTGAAATTTGATGAACCACGAACTGCATGGTTTGGGTTTTTTCCCGGTTCATGCCCATCTCTAGGCTTGAGTCCAGGAGCACTTTGAAGACCCACAAATTTTTCCAGTGGATAACTTTCAAGAGCCAAAGCTCGCTTCGTCAGATAGAAATCAGAATGAAGATCCACTAGCTCTCCTATTCCACTCAGAAGGTGGGGGGATGGTTGCCAAGAAGGGCCAGCTGGAGTCAGAATGTAGAGGTACAGCACAAAAAGTAATCAGTTTGATTAGAGCCAGGAGATGTGCATGGAGGTGGGAAGTGCAGAAAATTAGCATCTGTGATGAGATGTGTGTGTGTTATGTGCCGTCAAGTCATCTCCAACCTATGGCGACCCTATGAATGAAAGACTTCCCAAATGTCCTATCATTAACAGACTTGTCCGATCTTGCAAACTGGAGGCCACGGTTCCCTTTATTGAGTAAAGCCATCTTATTTGGGGTCTTTCTCTTTCCTACTTCCTTCCACTTTTCCTAGCATTATTGACTTTTCCAGAGAATCTTGTCTTCTCATGATGTGGCCAAAGTATGATAGCCTCAGTTTTGTCATTTTAGCTTCTAGAAAGAATTCAGGCTTAATTTGGTCTAGTACCCACTTATTGGTCTTTTTGGGCATCCATGGTATCCGCAAAACTCTCCTCCAGCACCACATTTCAAATTAATCAATTTTATTCCTGTCAGCTTTCTTCATTGTCTTACTTACATGTCCATACATAGTAAAAGGGAGTACCATCATTTGGATTATCTTGATCTTGGTCCCCAGAGAGACATCTTTGTCTTTAAGGATCTTATCTAACTCCCTCAAAGCTGCTTTTCCAAGCCTCAATCCTCTTCTGATTTCTTGTTTGCATTCTTCCTTTAGGATGATGAAGCCAACAGATAGAAAATCTTGAACAATTTCTATTTCCTCATTGTCAACTTTAAAAATGTGTAATTCCTCAGTAGTCATTACTTTTGCTTTTTTGATGTTCAGCTGTAATCCTGCTTTCTCCTTTAACCTTCATCAGTAGTCATTTCAGGTCTTCACTATTTTCTGCTAGTAACGTGGTGTCATCTGCATATCTCAAATTGTTAATGTTCCTTCCACCAATTTTCACTCCACCTTTTTCTAGATCTAATCCAGCTTTCCTTATGATATACTCCGCATAGAGGTTGAACAGGTAGGGAGATAATATGCCTCCTTGTCTGACACCTTTGCCAATTGGAAACCATTCTGTTTCCCCATATTCTGTCGTATCAGTAGCTTCTTGTTGAGTGTACAGGTTGTGCATTAAAACAATCAGGTGTTGTGGCACCCCCATTTCTTTTAACAGTCTGCATAGTTTTTCTGAGCTCTGTTCTGTGAAATATGGCTTGGGAACTTCAAACGGTCCAGGAGAAGCTCAGAGCCAAACTACAAGTGACGCCTGACACAGGTTGGACACTTGTCAGTTTCCCTCAAGCTTTGATGGGAAATGTAGGTGTCCTGGTCATGCAGCTTGGTTCTCCATTTAATTTAAGTTTACAGAGCAGCAGTCTATGGGAGGGAGAACATGCGGTTGGGAGTGGAGTGCAGGTGTTGGGCTCTCCCCGGGCACCCCCTTCCCCTCCGCTCGGTGTATGTGTGAGGGGTTTCTGTAAACTTCAATTAAATGGAGAGCCAAGCTGTAAGACCAGGATGCCTACTTTCCCCATCAAAACTTGAGGGAAGCTGACAAGTGTCCAACCAGTGTCACTTGTAGCTTGGCTCTTAGCTGAGTGGCTTGTGTGATGGTGGTGATGTGGGAGGAAGCGATAGGTAAATGCACAGCTGCTAGGATTACCAGTTCTCTTGCTATAGTGGGAGACCTCTTGCCAGGGGCCTCTGACTCCCTCTGCCGCTAAGTAGGGTGGTTTGGGGAAAATAGTGGGAAAACTGGTGTTCGGCAATGTGACACAGCTCCTCCCGTTTCCATGCCTCTCCAGTCTCCCACTGGAGCCAGCCACATGCTGGCAAGTGTAATGGCGACTGGCCAGGTGAGAGCTGAGCAGTCCATCATGCTACCAATGCTCCAGGGACTCAGCTCCACCAAATCCTCTCAGTGACATTGCTGGGCAAGAGCCCACCCGGAACCTTCTTGGTAAGTAAAAGGGCCAATCTGCCCTGGATTAGGTGAGATACGGAAACATCTTTGCCAACTGGGAAGGCATTTCCTTGTGGGGTGTTTTTGACTTTTCCTTGGTGTCTATCTTTGCAGTGAACTTCAAGCATCCCACCCTCTTTGTCCCCTCAGGCCACAGAGCAAAATAATCAGAAAGTACTTCTGGAAATTTGAAACCTGGCATTCTGTTGTGAGTTTCCTGCACACTGAGGGAATTTTCTGCTCTGGTTCATTTTAGTTTTCTGTCAGCAAACTTATTCCCCTCAGCATCTGATTTTTTTTTAAAAAAAAAAACATTCCAGTATGGCCAAGATCCAGAGCTCGGCTACTTCCATTCTCCCCCTTTCTGCGGTTGTTTCTTGAAAGGCTGACTCTGTGCCACATGGCAAACTAAACACGAACCTGAGGGGACTTTGGGACATGGCAGGAAGTGATACTGAAGAAAATTAACCCCTCCACATCTAGCGTACAGCTAAAGCTGCTCTTCTCATGTTGCCCTCATGTTTTACCTTGTTTTATTTTATTTACTACATTTATATTCCATCTTTCTCTCTAATGGGGACCCAAAGCAGCTGACAGCCCGTTTGTTGTAGTGGTTAAGAGTGGCAGGACTCTAATCTGGAGAACCGGGTTTGATTCCCCGCTCCTCCGCTTGAAGCCAGCTGGGGGACCTTGGCTCACTCAGGGCCAAGCTACACATGACGAATGACACTTGAACGGCAAGTGGATTGAGTGGAGCGCAAGTGAACTGGGAGAAATACACTTGCCGTTCAAGTGTCATTCG
This sequence comes from Eublepharis macularius, assembly GCF_028583425.1. Classification (NCBI taxonomy): domain Eukaryota; kingdom Metazoa; phylum Chordata; class Lepidosauria; order Squamata; family Eublepharidae; genus Eublepharis; species Eublepharis macularius. The sequence goes on along the minus strand of NC_072791.1, from coordinate 7,751,025 downwards.
TCATGTGTAGCTTGGCCCTCAGTCAGTCACAGCTCTCTCAGAGCTCTCTCAGCCCCACCCACCTCACAGGGTGATTGTTGTGGGGATAATAATAACATACTTTGTAAACTGCTCTGCGTGAGTTTAAGTTGTCTTGAAGGGCAGTATATAAATTGAATGTTGTTGTTATTATTACATTGTCCTCCTCTTCTCCATTTTATCCTCACAACCAGGGCTTTTTTTCTGGGAAAAGAGGTGGTGGAACTCAGTGGGTTGCCCATGGAGAAAATGGTCACATGGTTGGTGGCCCTGCCTCCTGATCTTCAGACAGAGGGGAGTTTAGATTGCCCTCCGAGCTGCTCGGCGTGGAGGGCAATCTCAACTCCCCTCTGTCTAGAGATCAGGGGGCGGGGCCACCAGCCATGTGACCATTTTCAAGAGGTTCCAGAACTCCGTTCCACCACATTCCTGCTGAAAAAAAGCCCTGCTCACAACCCTGTGAGGTAGGTTAGGCTGTGAGGGTGTGAGACTGGCCCTCCACGGAAACTGGTGATTCAAACCTGGGTCTCTTTGATCCTTGGCTGACATTTTAACCGCTACACCACACTGGGTCTCTTGTGAATAACAACTGTAGCTTCACTTTGGTGCCGGCTGAGGAAACCTAACATGACCCAACTTCAGGGTGTGTGTGTGGGGTGCATGTTTGGCTAGAACCGTGGAAAGGGCTTTGGTTATAGGTTAGAGGACAGCAGATGAATTTTAGTGGATCTCATTAGAATAAAGGCCAAGAGGGAATTTTTGTGGCCTGGGAGAATGCCATCAAAGTTGTTGATTCAAAAGCATAAAGCGGTAAGAATGGAGGAAGGCCCTAGTCTAACATTCTGTTTCCCACGATGGCAAACCAGATTTCCCCCAGAAAGGCCACAGACAAAGAAACAACTTTCCCTGTCTGCTGCCCCCGGTCAACTATTTTTTTAAAAATATATTTTCCTTCAATTTCCAAACATACAAACATAAATCATACACTAAAATCCTATAAACCCAAAATTAAAACCGCACACATACATTTAAGCGGCACTAACTTAAACCTACTTTAGATTTTTCTCTATTTAAATCTTATTCTCTTTTTACCATCGATCATATCTAATAACATTTTTATCAACTTATCACATTTTTTTATTATAAGCATGAATTATCTAACTCTTTCCTTCGATCATTCACTTTGTTAATTTAATTTTGTTCTTAGTTTTCAGCTACATAATTAAAAAAACCTTTCCATTTATCTTGAAACTGTAAAGTCGGTCTATTATGTATAAAAGAAGTTAATTTTGCCGTTGTCACATACTCATTTAATTTATTCTTCCATTCCTTCAGGTCTGGGCATTTCCTCGCTTTCCCTTTTGCTGCAAATATCACTCTTGCCGCCGTCACCGTATACTTAAATAGTTCACTGTGTATTTTTACAATTTTACTTGGTAAAACATTTAATAGCATATTTTCCAGATCCTCCGGAAACTTGAATTTTACTATCTTTTGCAACCGGTCAACTGGTTTTGAAAGACCCGTTAGACCCATTCATGTTACAGTAAGTGCATGTACAATTCCTGTACCTTGTATGCTTGAATTATCTTTATATGTTGAGTAATTCTCATGTTATGTTCAACACCTGTGCACCCGAGCCATGTGACACAAACCCAACATTTATCCAGGCACCGGTCCTCGGTTTCATTTGTAAAACGAACACGTGTTGGCTCTTCCTCACAAATGCAGTTACATGTGGGTTGCATGTGTGTTCATTGTGACACATGAACAGGGCTAGTGCTTCTGAACATGGAACTTCCATTTAGTTTGCTCTATCTATCTATCTATCTATCTATCTATCTATCTATCTATCTATCTATCTATCTATCTATCTATCTATCTATCTATCTATCTATCTATCTATCTATCTATCTATCTATCTATCTATCTATCTATCTATCTATCTATCTATCCCAACTTCCTTCATGGCTCAAGGCAGCCTTAGTGGTTTAAGCTGGTAGTGTTTGAAAAATCACAGCAGGAAGAAACAATCTCGAAATTCCCAGGCGCTCCATCCATGTCTTCTGTTCCTGGATTCTCTGAGCTTTCGTAGTAAAGAGTCCAGTAGCGCCTTTAAGACTAGCCAACTTTACTGTAGCATAAGCTTTTGAGAACCACAGCTCTCGATGCATCTGACGAAGAGAACTGTGGTTCTCGGAAAGCTTATGCTACAGTAAAGTTGGTTAATCTTAAAGGTGCTAATGGACTCTTTACTATTTTGCTACTACAGACTAACATGGCTGACTCCTTTGGATCTGAGCTTTCAGAGACTTGAGTGGGCCCCATTCATCTCTTCCAGCCGTTTCCCCCTTTGACTGACTTATCACCTTTTGATGAATCCTGGAGTGCATTCAGTCCGCACTAGATCACTTCTGCCCACTTCCCCCTTTTGTGAAGTCCTGTTTTTCTTACTTGGAAAGGCTCACCAGTAAATAGAGATTCTGACCTTTTCTGTGGGTGCCCCATCATTCAAATTCCCTTATCTGCAGAGGAGCAAGCCAGTTTATTAAGTGGGGTGTGGGAAAACTCTCTTCCATGAAATGACCTAACCGCCTTTTAAATTAGGTTTGCCAACCTGCAGGCGAGCCTTGAAGACCTCCCAGAATTACCACTGAGCTCCAAACAACAGAGATCAGTTATGCTAGTCGGAGAAAACAGCTGCCTTGGAAAGATTATTCTGTGGCATCCCACCCCCTCTAAGGTTCCACCTCAAATCCCACCCTCCCCAGGCTCTGCCCTCAAATCTCCAGGAATTTCTCAACCCAGAGTTGGCAACCCTATTTTTAATCCCTCTGAGCCAGCACTGCATCTTGTTGCAGTGAGTTTCATATGTTTGTCATAGAGCCCAGGTGTCAGATACGCCTCCAGCATATCTGTCATGGGTTATGGATTTCTTGCTGCAGTGTGTAGTGTACCTCTGAGAACATGCAGAGGAAACCTGTTTTGCTGACTGGTTGCTAGCTGCTTATCGTGCAGGTGTTTTGGTTACTATTTCCTGGCCGGCCTAAGAACGTGGCCTTGAAGTTCCAGCAGAGACTGCACCAACCTCCTAAGAGACTGAGCAGAGCTCATCCCGTCCCTCCTCCCCTCTCTCCTGGCTCCCTGGCTCAGCGCGCCAAAACCCTAATGGACTTTCTTTCCCAACTGGGGGTGTGGACTTTGTCCTGTAATTAACCTTGCTTTGCTACCTTGAGTCACTTCAGCCAATGATCCTGTCTGACCATCTTGATACTGGTGTTCTTCTTTAATAAAGTAACTTTAACTCATACACCTGAGTGATGCAGTGAAGTGCTTGGGGGAAATACCTGGCAAGACCTGACCCCAGGTTGAATAGCCTTGCCTTTACCTGGACAGAAATTCCAGGCAAGAAAAAAGTTTCTTTTATTTAGTATTTGAGTTCAGAAAATCTTTTAAGGATAGTTCAAAGGAAACTAAGCTGGAACCCGTTCACACACATCAAACATTTAATTAATGCAAAACTCTAGCTCTTTGTATTTTGAAGTTCATAATTTTGCCTGCTTTTTGATTGAACTAACCTGACTTGGATGGCCCAGGCTAGCTCCATCTCGCCAGATCTCAGAATCTAAGCAGGGTCAGCTCCAGTTAGTATTTGGATGGGAGACCAGCAAGGAAATTTGGGGTTGCTACGCAGAGGTAGGCAATGGCAAACCACCTTTGTTTGTCTCTTGCCTTGAAAATCCCCGTAGGGGTTGCCATAAGAGAGCTTTTGTAGCATAGTGGGTGTGGTTGGGCTGTGAATCAGCACTCTGCTAGTTCGACTCCCACTACTGCCATGAGCTCTGCAGGTGCCTTGGGTCAGCCGGCCACTCCTCTCAGCCCCAGCTCCCAAGCTGTATTCTGGAGATAATGATAACACTGATTTTCCAGGCATATGCAGCTGTCGCATAGTGGTTAAGCGGTTGGGTTGTGAATCAGCACTCTGCTAGTTTGACTCCCACAACTGGCATGAACTCTGCAGACAGGCCACTCAGCCCCAGCTCCCCAGCTGTATTGTGGAGATAATAACAACACTGACTAACAAGTCAGTGACAACACTGACTAACAAGCTACAAGTGACAAATGACACTTGAACAGCAAGTGGAGGGCAAGTGGAGGGCAAGTGAACAGGGAGGAATACACTTGCTGTTCAAGTGTCATTCGTCACTTGTAGTTTGGCCCTTACTTTGTTCACTACTCTGAGTGTGGCACTAATCTGTCCAGAAGGGCGGTCTATAAGCACACAGTTATTATTATTATAAGTCGGATGCAACTTGATGGCACTTTGCACTCACATGGTTTGAACTAAAACATCTTACGTTTTAATTTGTGTTCAACAAAATGACAACTGACAGAATGTCATATTGTAGGATTTCATCATTCTTCTCTCTGCCATTATTTCAACTTATTAAAGATGTCCATGTTGGTAGTAGGTCATAGAAAGATGAACTCCCCTGGCATCGGAAAACGTATGGATTTCTTTCGTTTGCGGGGCCAGCCTTGCCTTGCTGCCAAGGTCTAAAGATGACCTTTGCTAGAACTAAGGGACGGAGGGGAGGACTTGTATTTTGCATCTTGCTGTGAAAAAGAAAGAACAAGACTGTGGAAGGAATGGATTAATTGGCACAGGACATGCAGCGACTCTGATATTCACGGCAGAAACCCTTCTCTATTTCCCAGGCATAATTTAGAGTGACAGATAGGGTGTGAAAATGAAAATTAATTGGCATGGCTATGCCTCTGCTTAGGGCGCACAACCAAACACTGAACTGTCTCTATCTGTAGAAAAGTGTTCTGGTGCCACCTCCTGGTTACTGGGCCCTATTCATTTAATTTAATTTATTTCGCAGATATTTTTTTATGCTGCCGCTCCAGCGACTTAGAATCATAGGACTGTAGGGTTGAGACTTGCTCAGGGTGGTCTACAATCAAAACAATAAATTGCCGAAATGGAAACGAGCAAACATAGGGACATAAAACCACTATGAACCAAGACCTCCGATCAGAAGCAGAACGTAAAACTGCTGTCTTCCTGCAGCTGAGCTGACTTGGTCTACCTGTGGATGGCCCCCTTCCTGCTTCTTCTTTCCTGGGGTTGCCAACCTCCAGGTGCGGGCAGGAGATCTCCCAGAATTCCAACTGATCTCCAGATGACCGAGATCAGTTCTCCTGGAGAAAATGGCTGCTTTGGAGGGTGCACAACAGCATTATACCCGCCTGAAGTCCATCCTCAAGCTCCACCCTTCCCAGGCTCCACCTTCAAATCTGCAGGAATCCCCAAAAACAGGGTTAACATACCTGTAACTTATGTTCATCGAGTTCTTCTGTGCTGACACACATGGTTGCACATGTTGATTGTTGCTGTGTATATATAATAAAATTGAGTTGGACTTCACCTCACTTTCCTTATTGTGTGAAGCTTGGTACTCTCCAGCCGCCGGAGAAATTTCTACAGCTTCTATAGCTCCGAAGGGGCCGTTTGTTGCGCGCCTCAGCGACCGTTTTCCCGCCCAAACGGTCACATGCTCCTCCAGCGAACAACGGCCCCTTTACCTCAGTTCTCCCTTGCCGCCGCTATCCAACACACAGAGACATGAGTATATAAATACTACCAACATTGATACCACACATGTTGTATTGTGCATTGGAATTCACAGCGGGGCAGGAGGGAGGGTTGTGTGTCAGCACAGAAGAACTCGATGAACATAAGTTACAGGTATGTTAACCCTGTTTTCATCTTCGTTCTTCTGTGCCTCCACACATGGGAGAGTACCAAGCTTCACACAATAAGGAAGGTGGGGTGAAGTCCAACTCAATTTTATTATATATACACAGCAACGATCAACATGTGCAACCATGTGTGGAGGCACAGAAGAACGAAGATGAACTCAGAATTAGCAACTCTACTTTTCACTGCCCCTCACCCTTCCTTCCCCCTGCACCATAATTCCAAGTCTCTGTAAACAGATTCTCAAGCTCTGAGCCTGCCTTGGGTGGATTGCCTTTGGAATATCCAGCTCTGATTTTGACAGCGGCCGTTTTCACACTACTTACCGTGCCTTGGAACGACCCAAAACATCGAGCAAAAAAATGCAGAAGATCGCGTTTTCTCGTTCGAGATTTGCACGATGTTGCGCAAATCTCGAGTGAGAAAACACGATGTTCCGTGGGTTTTGCGCAATGTTTCGGGTCGTTCCGAGGCACGGTAAGTAGTGTGAAAATGGCCATCAACTCTCCCAAGGGAATGCCACGGTCTGTCCCTAAAACTGATGTCTTCAGTGTGGACAGGACTGCTCCGAACTACTCTGATGACCCCCAGGAGTAAATTTCTGACAAGCCCTTACAATTTCCACGTGAACCCCTTTTGAAGAACATCAGGAATGAGCTTGGAGCTGTCTGAAAAGACCACACTTGGAACGGAGGGGAGAAAAAAAATTAAATAAAAGTTTGGGAGAAAGAGAACAATAGCAACAAGGACTGGATGTGATGGCGATGGATCCAGGACGGTTCGGCATCATCAGCCTGCGGAGTAGCAAGATATTTTCCCTCCTGGGGACATCCGAGTGTGTTTCTTTCCTCCTGGGCAGTTGGCAAGCTCTGTCGCCTCACTTCCGGGTAGGAGGGCAAAGCCCACCACTCTGGAGGGCCTAGGAAAAGGGAAAGCATAGCCGTAAGCACATGGAAAGAGAGCCGGGCTTTGCCCTTCATTCAGAGGAGCTAGCCGTGTTAGTCTGTAGTAGCAAAATCAAAAAGAGTCCAGTAGCAACAGAAACCTTTCAAAACCAAAATCCAATGGGAGGCTGCTGAATTGGAATTCATATGCAAATTTGACTCTGTCAAGCTGGGACTGAATAGGGACTATGAATGGTTATCACATTATCACAGATAACAGATTTCCTTTACAGAGGCGGGGTCTGGGGGAGCCCAGTGGCGCCTGGCATGGGCTTTCGGGGACCACAGTTCTCTTTGTCAGATGCATCTGGCGGGGAGAGCTGTGGTTATCGAAGGCTTATACTACATAGGAATTGGATGGTCTAGCTGTTTTACTGCTGCAAACTAACAGGGCAAACTCCCTTGAAGCCTCACCCAAGCCAACTGACCCCAAAAGGACACCAAAAGGAGATGTTTGCATTTACTAGCAAAGGAATGTTTTGGTTGCACCCTCCCTCTCTCCCCCCCTAACTGCAGCTTCTCTCTCCTCCCTTCCTCTTTTATATTTGACCAGTCTCTGTACCATGCATCTGACGAAGAGAACTTGATTCTCGAAAGCTTATGCTACAATAAAATTGGTTAATCTTAAAGGTGCCACTGGACTCTTTTTGATTTTGCCCTTCATTCAGGCGTTGGTCTGCAGGAGACGAACAAGGTTCGCGTCCAGAAGCACCTTAAAAACCAAGAAGATTTCCAGGGCATAAGCTTTTGAGAGTCAAAATCCCCGCATCAGAACTTTGTCCTTTTGATAGTCCTGGGACAATGCTTTCCGAACGTTCCCCTCCCTCCCCTGCTTGGGAAGATTCTCAAGCTCCCTGTTAGTCTAAGAACCCGTGGCTCAGTGGCAGAGCCTCTGCTTTGCACGCGGAAGGTCCCAGGTTCAATGCTCGGCATCTCCAATCAGAAGGATCAGGTCGTAGGCGTCGTGAAAGACCTCTGCCTGAGACACTGCGGAGCCGCTACTAGTCTGACGAGACAAGGCTGATCTTGATGGACCAAAGATCGGATTCCATATAAGACAGCTTCGTGTGTCCGCGTGCAACCACCCACAGCAATTCAGGCCTCGGTATGCTCGTGACAGTCGGCTTTTCCCCTTTAGGCAGAACCATACCAGGAAAATGCCTCTCCTCAGGCTCATATTTGCTGAGATAGCAGGAATGCAAGAACCGGAGTGGGGCAACACTTGTCAACAAGACGGAGCTGGTGGGTTAAGAACGTAAAGCCTCATATGTGCCCCGAGGCTGTTTAAAATCAACCCCCCTCCACATACCAATGGGCTCAAAGTAAATGTGACTGCAGGCATAAAAATGCTTAGAACAGCCTAGCAAGCATTTTGGGTCTACTAATAATAACAACAACATTTGATTTATATACTGCCCTTTAGGATATCTTAATGTTCACTCAGAGCAGTTTACAAAGAGTGTTATGATTATCGCGACAGCAATCACCCTGTGAGGTGGGTGGGGCTGAGAGAGCTCTGAGAGAGCTGTGGCTGACCCAAGGTCACCCAGCAGGCTTCAAGCGGAGGAGTGGGGAAGCAAACCTGCCTCTCCAGATTAGAGTCCTGTCGCTCTTAACCACTGCACCAAACTGGCTCTCAGTAGCACCTTAAACACCAACTAGATTTCCATGGGATGAGCTTTCGTAGGCATTTGCAAGGGAAATCTGGCTGGCAAGGGAAGGGTTAAGCACTCCCTGCTATGGTTGCCAGGTCCCTTTACCCTCCCAGCACATGCGCACTCCCATGACAAGCGCATGCTTTTGGGGTGGCGTGATGACATCACTCCCGGGAGTGATGTTGATGCGCCACCTGGGAGCACATCCAGGAGGTCTGTTCCCCCACCTTCCCCCTGCCTGCCAGGTGGGTGGTAGTGGGGGGTCGAGGGCGGGAATGGGGACCTGGAATCCCCACTCCCTACTACTGACCTTCAACTGCCCCCCACTCTTATAGTTTGTTGGAAGAGGAGGATTCAACGCTGTCCCTCTCCTCAGGTTTCAGAGGGGGGACAAACCAAAGAGTTAGAAAGGTAGAGAGGTCAGGGCACTCTGTTTACTGCTCTGACTGCCCTTTGATATGTAGATGGATATTCTCAGGATTTCCTCCTCCTGACTTCCTCCCTCTCCCTTCTTCTCTTCCTGGCATTGTTCCAGGCAACACCTCTCTCCTTCTCCTCCCTCCATCTTGGAACCATGGATGCAGGACTAGTCCTAGCATCCATACCCATCCTTAGACTAGATAGGGAGTTAGGATCTGTCTCGCCTCCTTTCCTCTCAGAGTATGGAGTTCCTACAATAAAGAACTCTCATTTCTTTTCTAAATATAAAGCAAGTGTATGAATTTATTCTTTTCATTGCTGCACACACAGCAGACAGCAGAATGAGCTCATACCCACCTATAATCACTCTTCCTATGCCAAACGATAGCCAGCAGAACCAGCTCACACGTCTCCCCTTCCCGAAAAATAGCGCAAAACTTACAGAACGATGTGCCTTCATGGTGCTATTTTCCATCATGACTTTGCTTCGTGGCACGTTTTCTGATATCATTGCACCACAAAGCAAAGTCATGTTGGGAAAGGTGCATCATTCCATAAGTTTTGCGCTATTTTTTGGGAGGGAGAGAAGAGGTGTGGAAACAGCCAATCACCTATAATCACGCTTCCTAGGGCCTACTTAATGATTTATTTATCATAGTTGTCTTCTGAGGGGAAAATGAGGACAAGATCCTTTCTCATGGGTCCAACCTAGAGTTGCCAGGTCCAGGCTGGGAAATTCCTGGAGATTTGGGGGGTGGAGAAGGTGGGGTTTGTGGAGGGGCGGGGCCTTAAGGGGGGTATAATGCCATAGAGTTCACCCTTCAGAGCAGCCATTTTCTCCAGGGAAACTGGTCTGTGTTGCCTAGAGATCAGTTGTAATTCCGGGAGATCTCCAGCTACCGCCTGGAGGCTGGCAGCCCTAGCAATCTCCTTCTCAAGCCTCCTGTCTCCCACATCTGATGATATAAACTTGTCCCTATTGGGTGACCATTTTTGCCAACTTCATGTTGTCTTTGACAGGCAGCCTCTACAGGCCAAATGGCACCCTGGCACCAGCGAGCTGAATGCTGACCTCTTGCATTCACGTTAGGACAATCTAAGGCTTCCTGGAGGTTACATTTACATTGCTCCTTTAGGGTTTCAGAATCTAGTTATGGAGTAGACCCTCCCACACACACACTACTGTGAAGGCATATTGCCAGCCCCCTTTTCATTTTCTAGAAACACCAGGTTCCTCCGTGCTGTGGATCCTCAAAACCGAGAAGTATCCCAAACCCTCTTTTTGCAACACACACACACCCTTGGCATGGAAGGAATTTTGTCAATCCTATTGAAGCATCGCACTGGTGATTAGGTGAACAAGAAAGCTCTAGGGTTGGGTCATTTTTGCCCACGGAACTGGCGTCAGCGAAGCCAAACATGAGAGGCAGAGCAGGTTGGAACAAGCCCTTGGAGCGCCAAGCATAAAGAAAACCTCATCTAGTGGGAAGCCAGAGAGAGCAACTGGCAAGGCGGGAGCAAGAGGCTGGCAGTCACTGGCCACCCAGGTGAGCTCACAGGCCATCCTTTATGCCCAGAATGGATGCTTCCTGGAGCAAGAGGCCGGCAAACTAAGGGGGCAGTCAGGGATGTACGAAAACTATGTCTGGATTGCTGGGGAGTGTTCTATCTTTGGAAACTCAACAGGCTCAGCAGAGGGTCTCAGAGCCTAGCTTTTAGGACCTGTGGACAGATGTCTGCATCCCAGAAAAATGTGCATCCTAGTGCATATTTTTTAATGGGAAATGCTTCCTGGTGAGCAGCGGCATAGTGTGGTTGAGAGGCGCCCGGGGCAGGAAGTGGTGCCCCTGGCCCTGTGTGTGGGCATGCAAAGCGCGGGCATGCTCTGACCCTGCATGTTGATGTCACTTCCAGGAAGTGACGTCATCATGCAGGAGCGCCCCCACTTACCTGGGAGTACTCCCACGGCCCCTTACTACTTCACCGCAGCTGCTCGCACCACTGCTGGATGCTGGCGTGGGCAGCTGCAGCAAAGAGGTAAAGGATGGGGGAGACAAATGGAGAGGTGGGCCGCCAGCTGCACCACCTGTTGTGCAGCCGGGGTGCCCGGAAGCATTGGTGAAGGGGTGGGCAGGCGAGCGGGGAGGTGGACCGCCTGCTGCGCTGCCAGGGCACCCAGCTTGCTGGGCACCGAGGTGGGTGGCAGCAGCGAAGGGGTGTTCCTGGGGGTGTGTGGATATGTCACCCCCTCAAAATTTTGCACCAGGGGCAGTCGCCCCCCTGGCCCCCCCATGCTACACCACTGCTGGTGAGCACTCAAGCAGCACTAGATCTCTGGCCAAGCCACCCATGCGACTGCCCAGGCAGCACAATGTGGGGGTATCAATGCATGGCAGAGGCTTGGCTTGCTCCTGGTGGCATGGGAAGTGGCAGGTGTTGGCACTTGGCCCCTGCTGCTGCTGGCCAGCTGTGAGCTGAGCCCTTTTAGCAACATTACAGTGGTACAGCCGATGGCCATGGGCATTCCTTGCTTTTGGTGACAAAAAACCTGGAACGGGCCCCCTCCCCAATCTGGATGCTGCCTTTCATAGCCAATTTTTGGCTAACCTGCACAAGATTTTTTTGTGTGTGCATGCAACCACCAATAATTGCTGTCAGTGGAAAATAAACCAGATAGAATTCGACAATAGAGATCCGGAGAGCACACCACACGGGCAGAATGACAGCCTTTCGGAAATGCCAACCCAACAAACAGGTAAATTTTCCATCTTAGATGTGATGACACTGTAGGAGGAAAGTTACTCACACACGGCTTAGACTGACATTGCTTCCGATGTCGTCCCAGGCTGAGCCTTGCAGGCTGGAGCCGGTCCTTGTGTTGCATCATCCCGTTTTCTTTCATGCGACTCTCTCTCCCCCCACTTCTTCCTGACATAGGTGGCCACATCCGCTGCTGCCTGTTGAACTTTCCGGCTGGGGTCCTCCCGAAGTACTTCGAGAGCTGAAATTTCAGAGGGAGGAGCCTCCATGAGTCACCCCCATGACTCCCCCCCCCCATAGGGTTTTATTCTCAAGCTGAGCAGAAATGGATAAACGGAACTGATGGAGCATCAGGCAGTTTGCAGATGGAAAGATGGTTTTGTGGCCAGGAATTTTAGGCACATAAGACATTCTTTGCTGGATCAGATGAATCATCCGTCTAGACCAGCATTCCAACTCACTCAGAGCTAAACTACAAGAGACGAATTGCACAAGGGCGCTCACGTGAAGGGAGTCGCAATGTTAGCCGGGAAGCCGAGTTTTAAAAGACAGACCGGAAGGCTTTGTCAATTTCTCCTCTCTGTAGAGCCAGCAAAGATCACTCCTCAGAGGGTTTGTTAATTTCCTCTTTGCCTCTGGAAGGCTCTGTCAGTTTCACCTCCCCTTCTAGGAGGCAAAGAGGAAATAAACAAACCCTCTGAGGAGCGATCTTTGCCGCTCTGTAGAGAGGGGGAATTGGGAGAACTTCCTGATCTGTCTTCTAAAACTCGATTTCCCAGCTAACCTTGCAACTCCTTTCACGTGAGCATCCTTGAGTGATTCGTCTCTTGTAGTTTCGCTGCTCTTAGTGGCCAACCAGTAACTTTGGAGGGCCAACAACAGGACACAGAGGCCGAGGCGATGTTGTCTCCTGGCACTGGGATTCAGAGCTTGACTGCCTCTGACTATGCAGGTTCCCTTTAGACCCCATGGCTAGCAGCCACTGAAAGACATCTCCTCTATGAATCTGTCTAATCCCCTTTTAAAACTATCTCTGCTCCTGGGCATCATTACATCTGCTGCCAACGAATTCCACCCTTTAATTAATTTGAGTAAAGAAGTGCTTCCTTTTCTCTATCCGGAATTGACAGCCCATCAACTTCATCGGGTACCCGGAGGAAGAAAAACTCTATCTATCTTCTTGTGTCACTTCGATCCACTATGAACTGTGCAGCTTGGAGAATTTTGACCCTGGCTGGAAATTAACACCGCTTCATCTTCCTGTGCCCAATCTTGGTGGCGACACTGAGCAGTTTTAGCCAGGTGGGGCTGATGTTTGGGGGAATACATCTGCTAATCGCTCCCTATCATAGGGTGGTTTCAATGAGGTTTTGACAATTCCCCCGGCTGAACCGAAAGCGACTTTAAACCTGCTGGCTGAAAATCTCAGAAAGACTCGAGCCTCTGATCATTTCCTGAGCCACTCTCATATTTGGTCATAGAAGCTAAAGTGACGAAACTGAGACTATCGTACGTAGGTCACATCATGAGAAGACAAGACTCTCTGGAAATGCCAATCATGCTAGGAAAAGTGGAAGGCACTAGGAAAAGACAAAGACCCAAAACAGGAACAAAATTGATTCATTTGATATGTGGTGCTGGAGGAGCGTTTTGCGGATACCATGGACAACAAAAAAGACCAATAAGTGGGTTCTAGATCACATCAAGCCTGAATTCTCCCTAGAAGCTGAAATGACAAAACTGAGGATATTGTACTTTGGTCACATCATGAGAAGACAAGATTCTCTGGAAAAGTCAATAATGCCAGGAAAAGTGGAAGGCAGCAGGAAAAGAGGAAGACCCAAAATGAGATGGCTGGACTCCATAAAAGAAGCCACATTCTCCAGTTTTCAGGATCTGAGCAAGTCTCTTAATGATAGGATGTTTTGGAGGTCTCTCATTCATAGGGTCACCATAGGTTGGAGATTACTTGATGGCAGATAACACACACAGGGAAAAATTTAAAAAAATAAGAGAAGAATGGACCCGTTTCCTCAGTTTCAGGGTGACATGGGCTGCTCAGTAAAGGCATGAAAGTGCTTTGTTTTTTTACTTACAGCCCAGCAGCTGCAGCCGAAATGTCTCCTCCAGGTCTGCGATCTGCATGCTTTCCAGAATGACTCCTGGCAAAAAGCGAAATTGCACAAGGGAAAGTCTGGTCACGGGGTGGGGGGTGGGGTGGGGGGCTTGGTTTGTTTTTCAGGAGAAAAAAGAAAACCCGCAAGGAAGGAGCAGTCCAGACAAGGAATACCTGCCACCTCCTCCTCCCAGGCTGCTGGCTGAGTTGGAACCAAGCCCCTCGAGCGTTAGAGCAGAGGCTTAACTTGGACTGGGCCAGCACCAGGGGAAGGACTGTGCCCTGTTTGTTTGGACCTCCTGAACAACTGGTTGGCTGCTGCGTGAAACAAGATGTTAGACTAAATGGACTGCTGGCCTGTTCCAGCAGGGCTCTTCTGGTGGATATTCTTTTTTATTTTTATTTATTTGTTAATTTGATTTTTAGCCCACCCTCCCTGCAGGCGGGCTCAGGGCGGGTTACGATAATGTAATGAATACAAAGAGTAAAACATTTAAATATGTTTAAAACCAAACAACAGTACATAAACAGTCAGAGTCTCAAGAAGGCGGCCCCCTCCATTCTCCCCAGCCACAATATAAACAAAAAGGGGGTGGGGGCACAGTTAATATCATTTCTGTGACTTCGCATGTAAGGAGGGGCAGATGGTTTTATAGCCCTCCTGGTGGGAGACCTGTAGGGAGGCTTACAAGCAACCCAAGACTGGCTTCAACCATATGCTTGGCAGAACATCTCTGTCTTATAGGCCCACCAAAAAGATGTAAGATCTTGGCGGGCCTGGTTGTCCTCCGACAGAAAGTTCCACCAGGTTGGGGCCAGAACTGAAAAGGCCCCGGTGCCTGTTGTCTTTTCCACTACCTGTGTTGCATTGGTGACCCCCTCATTGTGCCACCCCCAGCAGTTGCATACGTAGCTTGGCCAGAGAACCAGCCCTGTGGCTACATCTATTTTGTTCTGTTTGTAAGCTTCTTTGGACCGTGCAGTGGCCACTGTTTGAGATGGTGCTGGGCCCGATGGATTTGCGGCCTGCCCCAGCATTAGGGTTACAAACTTTCCGGTGCGGCCTGGACGTCCCCCAGAATTACAGCTGATCTCTCAATTGCAGAGATCTGTTCCCCTGTAGAAAATGGCTGCTTTGGAGGGTGGGCTCTATGGTATCACATGCCCACTGCAGTCCCTCCCTTCCCCAAACCCTGCCTTCCCCAGGTGCTACCCCCAAATCTCCAGGAATTTTGCAACCTGGAGTTGATAACTCTACCTAGCAGAGCTTCCCTGCTATTCTTTTGTAAGGGGGCAGGGGGGAGCTTAGGTTTTGCTGATCTCACAGCCTGGAAGAAAATCTTCTAATGCAGATGTTTAGACCAATGTGTGTGTAAAGGCCATCAAGTTGCCGAAGTATAGCAACCCCTACAAGGAACTTTCAAGGCATGTGAGAAGCAGAGGTGGGTTTGCCATTGCCTTCCTCTGCAGAACCTTCCTTGGTGGTCACACATCTATGTTTCGACTCTGCTCAGCTTCTGAGATCTGACAAGATCAGGTTATACCTTCCCTCCTGTTTAGAATGATATTGGGTTCCATTTATGGCTTCTCTCTTCCTCTGGCACAAGAAGCTTTCTTCCAAGGCAAGAGACCCTTCTATTAGTGCTGTAGCAGTATCTAGCCCAACATGTTGGAGAAGGTAATAACAAACCATCTCTGTTGTTCTCTTGCCTTGAAAACCCCATGAGGGTTCTCTGTAAGTTGTTTGCAACTAGAGATGGGCATGAACTGGAAAAAACCGAACCACGTGGTTCGTCAAATTTCACAAACCACGAGCTTTCACGAACCTGCCCCTGGTTTGCAAACTGGTTCGTTTGGTTCATGAAAACATCACAGCCAGGTCAGAAAATCATCACTTCTGGGCCAAGAGAAGTTCACTTCCGGGTCAGCAGAAGGTCTGAAGGAAGTCCATCCCTTGTTGCCTAGGAAACTGATTGATTGGCACCAGGCTGTCTGCAGTGACGAACCAAAAAATTAACCAAACGAACCAGCTTAAAGTTCATGGCGGTTCATCAGAAATGGGATCTGATGAACCACTGGTTCGTGAATAGATATGGGCACGATCCGCATTACGATCGGAAAAAACCCACGATAATGGCGATCGCGTGATCATGAATCAGCAGATTGTGCTCATCCACGGCCAATGACCCAGCGGTCAGGAGGGGCCCGGATCGGGGCTGCATCGGGGCGATCGTGCTCAGATTGGGAAGCCAGACACTCAGGCGCCAGCAATCTATTGCCCTGGCAACGGAGCCAGGGGAATGCCTGAGCTGTGTTTGCCCTCCTTCTGTCGCCCTGGAAACCCGAATGGAAGCCCAGCTTTCCTTGATCAGCAGGGCTTCCTTCCAACCACGGAGCAGCAAAGCAGTCACCAGTTGGGAGAAGCCACCCAAGGGAGGGAGGGGGAAGGGGGTGTTCTGTAGCCATGGGCACTCCAATCTCATCCCTGCAAACCCTGATAGGCAGCTCTGACGGCCAAACACAAACACAGATGCTGCCGGCATCACCCACCGTTCCTGTATCACTGGAACAGCGGGGCACCTCTCCACTTTTGCCTCCACGATCCATGGCTCGGGAACGGGAGATGATCGGCGCGGATCGTTTATTCGGGATCATCGCCGGCGCCGATCCACGATCAGCTGGATCGTTAATTTTTTTGGGATCGTGCCCACCTCTATTCGTGAAGCACGAACCGGCCTGGTTCATGCTTAATTATGGTTTGTATTTCGGTTTGTGCCCATCTCTAGTTGCAACTTGACAGCACTTAATTATTATTATAATCTAGCACACCCCCGTTTTGGAAGCCCTGTGGAGATGCAGCAGGTGTCCTCACGTGACCCAAAACATCGATAGGAAACTACTGAGCACATCATTGAAAAGTGGGGTCTATGTCATTGATAAATATTTCGGAAAAATATGTATAGCTTCGTCACAAGAATCACTTGTGATCCATATTTTTTGCTGAATATTTGTAGATTGTGTGTTTGGTTGCAGATTGCGGTGAAGATATGCTGCAATGTCTGTTGAGGAAGCCAGATATGGGCGCATGCCTGCACACACACACGCAGCCCTTTCCTCTCCAGACCTATCAGAACCCCAACGTTGAGAGAACCGCCGCAATGACAGTCCTCGGGCAGCTCTCGGCCGTCTCCTCCTTGTCACCTCTATCAGAGGCAAGCGCTGAGGAGATGCTGAAATATTTAATGTCAGAAATTCAGTTTTATGTAAGAGGAGCCCTGCTGGGCGAGGCCAGCAGCCTCTCCACTCCAGCATTCAATTGCACACAGCAGCCAACTAGATGCTCCTGCAAGGCCTGAAAGAAAGACACAGAGGCCAAAAGTGCCTCCTGTTTTCTCAGAAACATCCAGTTGCCCCTTGCAGCCACACACATGCCCCCCGCCCCGCTTGAGTCCAGGTGGTTTGCTGATCTCTCCTCTCCGCAGAACTCAACTCGCTTAGCCTCCTACCTGACAAGTCC
This sequence comes from Eublepharis macularius, assembly GCF_028583425.1. NCBI lineage: Eukaryota > Metazoa > Chordata > Lepidosauria > Squamata > Eublepharidae > Eublepharis > Eublepharis macularius. The sequence continues at coordinate 7,733,828 of NC_072791.1, read as the reverse complement.
AGGGCTGCTGTCTGGATCTCTTCCCAGCTGCTTCTGAAATACGCCGTTGTCTTTTGCAAGAGCTCTTCCTTCATCTCTGGGTTGGCCTTTACCTGTAGGGAGCCACAAAGAAAATGTCCCACACCCCTAAATGGGCCAAAGATTGTCAAAAGAAGGCAAAGGGTATGAGAGTTTCTTTTTTAAAACCCACATCATGAGAAAGTGGAGCTGTCCTGTTTTATGGCCGGTTTTGTTGTCCTTTTTATTTCTAAGCACTGCTTTGGACAATTTCAGGGGAAAGCAATAAATAAATAAATTAGAAAGGCTCCCTGTCTCATCTTTCATGCATCAGACATAAGTTCACTGTCTAGCCTAGGGATGGCTAATTTCCACATTCTGTCTGCTTGTAAGTTTTTACTTACTTACTTATTTATTTAATGTCATTTGTAGTCTGCCTTTCTCTCTGAGACGCAAGGCAGATAACATAGTGTGAGATTAGTACAGTTAATATCAAGGACATTTCAATAAACGCCATAGGGTAAGCAAATGCAAGTTTACAAAGACATAACATCAGCAAAAGTCCAATACGGAGTTGAAGAAATGCTGAAACAGAGCATAGGCAATTCTAGGACTGACATTTGACAACATAGAACTACCCAGGGCTCATTTTGAGGGGAAACATGCCGGAACACAGTTACCCAAAGAGGTCACATGACAGGTGGCCCTGCCCACCCGACTCTCAGCCATTTTGGGTCCGTTTCTGCCTGGATTGGGGCCGAAACAGCTTGGATCGGGCCTCTGACAGGTGGTGGATCACTCTCCCACTCAGCAGCAGCCCAATCCTGACCATTTTGGGCCCCTTTTCAGCCATTTTCAGCCCCTTTTTGCCATTTTGGGCCCAATTTCGGCCCTGAATGGCCAGGATTGGGTCCAAAACAGCCAGGATAGGTGATGGCAGAGGGTGTGGCATATGCAAATTAGGTATGCTAATAACACACTGCCAGTATTGTCAAGGGGTGTGGCATATGCTAATGAGTTATGCTAATGAGTTCCTCCAGCTCTTTTTCCATGAAATGACCCCTGGAACTACCCCATAGGATCATACTTAAAGCAAAAGGTAGTACTTAGGAACTCATATTATCCAGTCTTTTCCCCTGGAGTTCAGAGCAGTGTACATGGTATCCCGTTCCTCATTTTATCCTCACAACAACCCTGTGAGGTGGGCAAGGTGGAGACATGAACCCAGATCTCTCAGATCTTAGTTCAAAACTCTCACCACCATATAACACAAGGCAGCAACCTCAAGATATGCACAATTCTGTAGACAATCTGTCTACTCCACTGAGCAAAATCTGAAGCTTTCCTCCAGCCAACAGAGACTTCCACCCATTGTGGCTTTTCCGCAGGAGGAAGAGCCACTTAAGTTGAAAGAAGTTTCCTTAGGTTGGAGGAAAGATCCTTGGATATCTTCACGCTATACTTGAATTAACAGGGTCTCTCTCTCTCTCTCACCAGCTGCCTGCAGATATACACATGGAGATATGGGAGGTTGAAGGGGGTGGTGGAGTGAAGCTCTTCAATGCAGGCTCTCAGTTTCCTCTTGGGTAAAAACCGCACCGACTGCAGAAATGCCGCTCTGCACGCCTGCGAGACAGAACGTTTCCCAAACATTCAGGGAGGTTCCTCCAGAGCAATGAAGAAGAAATGAGACAGTTGCACAAACAAAACGAATGTGCACATTCAACAGATGCAGATGGGAGATTCCAAAGATCTCTCCCAAAGTCAGAGATAAGCTAGGCTTGCTTTGGCTGAAGATGTAGAAAAATTCAGTTCCTCAACCCAGCCTGATTTCATTTTGTTTATTTATTTTCTTTATTTATTCCCCGCCTTTCTCTCCCAATGGGGACTCAGAGGGGCTCACATTGTTTTCCTCTCCATTTTATTCTCACAACCACCCTGTGAGGTAGGTTAGGCTGAGAGGGTGTGACTGGCCCGAGGTTACCCGGCGAGCTTCCATGGCAGAGCGGGGATTCTATTAAAATAATAATAATAAAAAAACTGGACCTCCAAAAACTAGTAGGAGGGTAGCAGAGTAGCATCAATTGCAGAGAGAATGTAATGGGTGTTTGGAGCTTACTAGCTGGTGTGAGCGTGAGAGAGAAAATAACAAACTTACACTTTGCTTAGGTTTAGAATGTCAGGTTCAGTGGGTATCTGAGCTGTACTGTCTCCATTTTCTAATGCTTCTAGTGTTTAAGTGCTTTCCCCACAGGTGCACAAGTTCCCAAGCAGACTTCTCACCGAACGAGATTGTTTTGTCTAACAACGTTCCATCCCAGATTGGCCTTGACAGAGTCCAACTTCCCAAGACTGAAAGATGTTGTTTTGAGAACTGTGGGGGGAGGCTGGCTCAGCTGGGAACTGTTACTTTGTACCTCATGATTTGCTCTTCATTGGTAACAATGCTCTTGTACCATCCTGGATCCCTTATCCAGGACAGTGGACTATAATGGGTCATTTCTACAGTAAAGTTTCCTTATTCAAACAATGGACTCTTGTTTGCTTGTAGAGGAGAACCTGTAGGAAGGATATTATTTAGCCACAGTCTGACATTTTGTTACCAATCATGTCTCAGTCGGGCCCAGCGGAATCCAAAGCCGTCCCAGACAGGGATCCTTTGTTTGAGCCGTATGCGTCTCCCGACAACCCACAAGTGCAACCCCAAGAACTTCAAACACCTGCACCAGCAGGGAACGGAGCTTCAACTACTACTCCGCCTCTAATCGATCTCGGCAGTGGGGAGGAAAAACCGAAGGCCTCCAAGCCAACGGCCACCACCATCCCCTTGTTCTCGTTACCTACACCTTCGGAGTGGGGACCCAGACCCCGAGAAACGAGGGAGCGCAGGACCAGTGGGGTGCACCAGCAATTACCCATGGACGGGCGTCGAAGCCTAGAGACAGTCCCTGAATTGGACAGTAGCCAACCATGGCTGTTTTGGAATAGGACGACCGAGCAAACAGAATGGGACACGTCCCGCCGCGGTATCCTAAGTTGGGATTATTCGGAACTCACTCCGTGGTCGGAGCAACCAGAGGTTTCCGAACAAAGTTGGGTGCAGATGCAACATCGCACCCTTGCTGTGGATTCCGGCATTTCGGCAGTTACGGGACTAGCCAAAGGGATTCTAGCAGCGAGATCGCAAGGCGATCAGGGAGACCCTCCACCTTGGGGGCCAATTTCCCCGGTGGTAGCAGTCGCAGGGGGCTCCACGACGGACCAACCGGGTCCCAGTAGAGTTCAATTGCTGGAAGCTAGGTTGGTCGATATGGAACAAAGCCTAGCCCATGCTATACATCTACTCTCATTGATGGTGGCGGGAGAGAGACCATCACCAGAAGAGATGGCTATACAAATAGCCACCCTACAAAGTGTAATCTCCAATCCGGGGGAACCTGCCCCGTTGCAGCCGCCGCCCTCAAACGAGTCTCCCGTGCAGCCCCCAGACGAGCCTTCCGAACCGGAGGAAGAGGGGGAGCCCTGCCCTGGAGAGCCGGGAGAGACTCCAACGGAAACCCCTAGGCCGGACGAGGTTCCGCATTCCGGGGATACTCCAGTGGAAGTTCCAGGAGGGAGTGGAGAGGAGCCAACCCGCCCGACAGAGTCGCCGGTGGTACCCCCTCCAACTTCCCCGATAACGGTCCGGCCGGACCAGCCAGAAGAGCCTCCAGCTCCCCCAAGGGAGGGAACGCCACACCAAACTCCAGTAATCATCCCCATACAACAAATCCTAGGGGAGGATCAGCCAGTGGAGGTCGTACCACGAGAACAACCTCCAGGTCCCAGACCAACGACGCTGGGAGGGGCAAGCCCGCGCGGCCCAGCACCCATCAGGCCTTCGCCGCAGCGGCCCCTCCCGCTTCGACCACAACTAATACCACTACAGCAGCCGGTAAGACTACCTCCAATGCAACCTGTATTCCCACCTCCCGATCAACTATTACAGCCTATACCACTTCGACCCCGCCGACCCGCACCGCAGCGACCAATCATGGCCCAACCTGTTCGGCCACCTCCAGCCCAACCGGTGCTGCCGCCGCCAGCACAACCGGTGCTGCCGCCGCCAGCACAACCGGTGCTACCGCCGCCAGCACAACCGGTGCTGCCACCGCCAGCACAACCGAGGCTGCCGCCGCCAGCCCACCCGGTGATACCGCCGCCAGCACAACCGGTGCTGCCGCCACCGGCCCAACCGACGCTGCCGCCGCCAGCACAACCAGTGCCACCACCACCAGCCCAACCGGTAAGGCCCCCTCCGATACGCCCCGTCCCGTATCTACCACCGCCGCCGGGGGCCCCCGGGCAACCATTACTGCCGCAACAGCTATGGCCCCAACAGCCTCCTCCCGTGCAGCCAGCGCCACTGACCATTCTGATGGACTATTACCCCGCACCAGCCCCAAGGCAAGACCTTCCAATGGGCTGGGTGAAACTGGAAGCTACTTTTGACGGAGATCCCTCGAAACTGGGATTTTTTCTGGTACAAGTAGTACAGTTCTTCAATCGATGGGGACATCTTTTTGGGAGTGAGGCCAGCCAGATTGAACATCTCGGTTCACGGTTACAAGGCAAAGCGGCAGACTGGTATGTAGGACTATACAACATTGGGGCCCCGGAACTTAATACCTTACAAGGATTGGTGGATGCTATCCGGGCTCAATACGAAGACCCCTTAGAAGAAACCAGAGCCCGAACAGAATTGCAAGCCATTAGGCAAGGCAGCATGTCGGCTAGAGACTATGTTACAAAATTCTGACAGCTAGCCGCTAAATGCCCTAGATGTGAAGAATCCACTAAAATAATCCTGTTCAAACAAGGGCTGAACCCAAAACTTCTGGATAGAGCCCTCATGCAAGACAATCCTCCTACTCTGTTGGGATGGATTCAACTCACATGTGAAGTTGAAAATCGGATATTGGAGGTCCGCTTAGTTGAACAACAACAACAAACGGGACAAAGACGCCCCTTAACTTTGCAGAAGGGAGGACGAGGTACTGGATACGCGACCCGCGGAGCGAGGGATGCTAGATGGCAACAGGGTTTGTGTTTGCAATGCGGGCAAGCCGGCCACTTTGCGGCACAATGCCCGTATCGGCCTGTGCAAAGACCTCCGCTCCAACTAAGGCGTCCAACCCCTGCTCCATTCCCCACGTTACAACGCCCAACACCCGCTCCCCGATCGGGTAGAGGCCGTGGCATCTCCCAGCGACCTGCCCCAGACAGAGGATTGGAGGCAGAAGAGCTTATGGAATACGACTCTGCTACCCCAAATATAGAAGGGAACCCAGAAAGCCCCCAGTCGGGAAACGAAATGGATCTGTCGTAAAAGGGCCCAAACGACAGATCCACTCCCGACCCGTCCCAACCAGGGACCGGCCGCATGGGTCCATATTATTCATGCCAGTGACTTTGCTAAACCCCGAAAGGAAGATGCACATCCGTGTACAAGCCCTCATTGACTCAGGCTGTTCAAGAGACATCATCGCCCCAGCCCTAGTCAATGGACTAGTATTGCCAATCCGAGAATTACAAAACCCAGTCATTTTCGAGCAAATGGATGGCACCAACATGAACCCCGTCACTACAGAAACAGTCCCAGTGGTGACGGGCATGGGCCAACACTGGGAAAAAAGGTCGTTTGTCATCAGTACAACAGCCAAATACCCGTTAATTTTGGGCAGCAAGTGGCTATGCGATCACAACCCCTACATAAATTGGGCAGAAGGTAGTATCACCTTTTGCTTGGTCCCCTTTATCTTTGGTTTTTAACAGTTCTGTTAAGGGGAGCGTGATTTGCGCGAAGTTTGCAATAAAGTCTCTATAGAAGTGGTGGTGTATCTTGATGATGTATTAATTTACTCAGACTCTGAGGAGGACCACATTCAACTAGTTCAAAAGGTCCAGGCCACTCTAATGAGTAATAAATTGCCCATCAAGCTATCCAAATGTGAATTCCATAAAACTGAACTCACTTACCTTGGTTACTGTATATCTCAAGAAGGTTTAAAAATGGATCCAACCAAAATACAAGCGATCCAAGAATGGCAAACTCCCACTACCCGTAAAGAACTGCAGTCTTTCTTGGGATTTGCCAACTTCTATAGAGACTTTATTGCAAACTTCGCGCAAATCACGCTCCCCTTAACAGAACTGTTAAAAACCAAAGATAAAGGGGACCAAGCAAAGAAACCCTCCTCCAAATTACAATGGACACCCGATTGCCAAACAGCCTTTGAATGTCTGAAAGGGCAATTTGTAACAGAACCCATTCTCTGCCACCCCAACGAAAACTACCCTTTCATAGTACAGGTCGACGCCAGCGATACTGCAATTGGAGGAGTCTTATTGCAGAAGGGGGAGGATGGGAAACTGCGGCCTTGTGCATTCCTATCAAGGAAGTTTTCGGAGGCTGAAAGGAATTGGAATGTGTGGGAGAAGGAAGCCTTTGCAGTAAAAGCAGCCCTCACTAACTGGCGGCATTGGTTGGAGGGGGCGCGCCACCCCTTTGAGGTTTGGACAGACCATAAAAATCTGGAGGCCCTTCGAAGCCCCCGCAGATTAAATGCCAAACAATTACGGTGGGCAGAATTCTTCTCCAAATTCAATTTCACTTTGAATTACCTCCCGGGCAAAACTAACTTTCTTGCGGACGCCCTATCGCGCATGCCCCAGCACAGAAGCAAACGGGAGGAGACTATAGACACTGTCTTCTCACCTACGCAATTGGGAGGCGTGGTAACTACACGCAGCCGCGCCGTCCAGCCCCTCCCGCACAGTCAAGAGTGGAAAACGAAACTTAAGGCTGAGGTGGAAAAGGAGGGGGATAAAATGCCCAAATCCAAGCTGAATCAATCACCACAGGGGTATTGGTTATCCGGAAATAGATTTTATGTACCCGACAGCCTACGAAAAGAGGTCTTACAGCGGTGTCATGATGCCCCCACTGCAGGACACTATGGGTACTTGAAAACGCTGCATTTAATACAACGGCAATTCTGGTGGCCGGGCATGCGCAAAGACATTTCCCAATACGTCGCCTCCTGCCCCATTTGCCTCAGCGCCAAAACCCGCAAGGGAAAACCTCCGGGGCTATTGCAACCCTTGGAAACGCCCAACAAACCTTGGGAAACGATATCCATGGACTTCATCACTGATTTGCCAGTATCCAAGGGACATAACTGCATTTTAGTGGTAGTGGATCTGTTTTCCAAACAAGCCCATTTCATTCCATGTACCACTATACCTACCGCTCGAAAACTGGCAGATCTATTCTTAAAACACGTTGTAAAATTACATTCTTTTCCGTCCAAGGTAATTTCGGATCGCGGCGGACAATTCGTTGCCAACTTCTGGCGGGAGCTTTTACAGATGTTAAATATTGAACAAGGAATCAGTTCAAGCCACCACCCACAAACCGACGGGCAGTCCGAAAAAACTAATCAAATCTTAGAGCAATTCCTTCGTTGCTACATCAACTTCCAACAAGATAACTGGGTGGACCTCCTCCCTCTAGCAGAGTTTTCATACAACAACAGTGTACATGCCTCTACAGGAGAAGCCCCTTTCAAAGTTGTGTACGGAGCCCACTTTAACCCTTTTCCACTGGACGCTCCCCCTTCCTTTTCCCCGACTTCACCAGATGTGTCTTCTTGGTGGGGGGAGGCAGCCCAACAATGGACTCTCATTAAAAAACACCTCGAGAAAGCCAAACAAGATTACAAAAAGTACGCCGATCGCCACCGTGCGGCCGAATGGGATTTGCAGCCTGGAGATCATGTTTATATATCCACCAAAAATCTAAAACTAGCACAAGTCAGCCGCAAACTAGCCTTAAAATTCCTCGGACCTTTTACAGTGTGCAAAGTGATCAACAAAGTGACTGTTGCTGTAAATTTACCCAAAAATCTGCGCCATGTACATGATACATTCCATGTCAGCCTGTTGAAGAAGGCTCCAACAGATGATAAATGGCACGTCAAAGCTCCACCCATTCCAACGTTAATTGATGACCAAATACACTATGAAGTACAACAAATTCTAGACTCTAAAATCAAACGCAATCAGTTATTTTACCTCATCAGGTGGAAGGACTTTGACTCTGGGTTTGATGAGTGGGTGAATTCTGTACATGTTCATGCTCCTAGATTAACCAAAGCTTTTCATACTCGCTATCCATATAAACCTGGGGGGGATTTATTTTAAGGGGGGCAGAATGTCAGGTTCAGTGGGTATCTGAGCTGTACTGTCTCCATTTTCTAATGCTTCTAGTGTTTAAGTGCTTTCCCCACAGGTGCACAAGTTCCCAAGCAGACTTCTCACCGAACGAGATTGTTTTGTCTAACAACGTTCCATCCCAGATTGGCCTTGACAGAGTCCAACTTCCCAAGACTGAAAGATGTTGTTTTGAGAACTGTGGGGGGAGGCTGGCTCAGCTGGGAACTGTTACTTTGTACCTCATGATTTGCTCTTCATTGGTAACAATGCTCTTGTACCATCCTGGATCCCTTATCCAGGACAGTGGACTATAATGGGTCATTTCTACAGTAAAGTTTCCTTATTCAAACAATGGACTCTTGTTTGCTTGTAGAGGAGAACCTGTAGGAAGGATATTATTTAGCCACAGTCTGACATAGAAAAGAAACGAGAGTTCTTTATTATAGGGACTCCATAGGAAAGAGGAGCGAGAGCTATCTATCTATTTAGTCTAAGGATGGACATGGATGGCAGGACAAGTCCTGCATCAGTGGTGCAAGATGGAGAGAAGACCCAGTAGTGTGATGAAGGGAGGAAGAGAAGGATGTCACGAGGAGGAAGTCCTCAGATTAGCAATCTACACATCAAAGGATAGTTCATGAGGATTAAACAGATGCCCTGACCTCTCTAACTTTTTAACTTTCCGGTTTGTTCCTCTCTAAAACCTGAGGACAGTGGTAAATCCTCTTCTTCTAACAGATTCAACCCTGAGTCTCCCAGATCCTAGTCCGAGACTCTAACCACTATACCACACTAGCCAAGTTAGGGCCACCGAAGCTCATGCATGATATTAATTTAATTTTGATGTCTGTCTTCCGTCACGGAGTCGAGGGTAGCATGCATGGATCGCCTTCCCTCCGTTTTATCCTCACAACAGCCCAGCAAGCTTCATGGCCCTGCCTCCCCATTCCTTGTCCACCACTATCCCGCACCCACGTTCCAAATCTCCATCCCTGGCCACTGCGCTCCGGCTAGTTTTTTCAGAGTGGGTGGGAAGGCTGCCTCCATGCTACAAGTGCCACAGTCTGCCAAGATTAGTCAGTTTTACATGTCATTGAACTCCATGAGAGAGAGAAAGAGTTGAGCATAACAGTTTAAAAGGACTTTAAAAAGCCTCAGACTTAAAATGTCAGCGTTCTTAACCTGGCCTGGATTGCACTCTTCATTTGCACTAGACTTCAGGATGTGCTTGGAAGGAAGATCTTTGGGACGCGTGAAAGGCTGGCCACCCCATCCCTCTGGTTTATGTGTTTGGTAATCACAGCATGGCATCACAATGTGTGTAGGGCAAGCAAATGGGCTCAAGCAAATGGCTCTGCAGCCCGCCTTACTTCCTACGTTAAGCCCTCACTGGCCTCAGGGTAGAAATACAGGTTACAAAGTACCTGCGTGAACCTCATTTCACATGTCCCCCCTCCAACTTTCCATGCATTCGCTCACACAGTCACACTTCAATTTGCTCTGCATGAGTACATTTACATATTTGATATAGGTTCCTCCTCAACTGCTTAAAGTATCTCATTTTCCCCCGCCTCCCACATCCATTCATTAGAATGCAGATCTTGACACTGGCTGATTCCGCACACGTTGGATAATGCGCTTTCAATGCACTTTATCAATCGTTTGAGGTGGATTTTTTGTTCCGCACACAAAAAAATGCGTTCCAAATGATCTATAAAGAGGATTGGAAGTGCATTATCCAACGTGTGCGGAATCACTCACTTTCTCACTCCTTAAAGAAATGCAAATTGGCAAGACAAAGGAGCCTACAGGACTTGTTCTCGCAGCGAAAACAGAGCTGAATTGGCGCTCTGCCTTCTGGACTCACTTGCAAATGCAGTCACACAAAGGAGCTCTCGTGAAAGCGGCGTGCATGTGTGCCGAGCAAGAACAGCCTGCATGTGAATTGAGGACCACACCTAAAGGCCTGCACTTGAGCAGCCCCAGGTAATTTGTAATGTGTATTTCCACTCTCACTGGAGGGCTTTAAAAGCAGCAGGGATGTCTCCCTAATGAACAGAAACTTTCATGATTGCCGAGCTGATGGAAGCAGTGCCTTAGGTGGAGCCATGCATTCACCTATCTGGGCCACACCCCAGATAAGGCCTATGAGATGTCCCCCAGCCAGAAGGAACACATCCCTTTGGGATTCAAATATGCAGAGGAGAACATGAGTTCCAGGTCATACCTCTGACGCTTGGGGACTAGGATCTTGCTGGTGAATCAGGAGTGGCACCAGATTCCTCCTCACTTGGTCAGCAAAAAATGCTTGGAATCTGGAGTTTGTCGAAGTGGCCAGGACACCAAAGAGGCACAGCGCAGCGCTGCGAAGATCAGCATCGTCCTACAGCCAAGGAGAAACAACTTCACAACATGTTGGTGAAGCACAGACGGGTTGCATGTATCAAACACAGAGCTGGATTAATCATTTAGACAAGACCAGGGCTTTTTTTCAGGGGGAACGCGGGGGAACATAGTTCTGGAACCTCTTGAAAATGGTCACATGGGTGGTGGCCCCGCCCCCTGATCTCCAGACAGAGCGGAGTTGAGATTGCCCTTCCCGCCGCTCAGCGGCGCGGAGGGCAATCTCAACTCCCCTCTGTCTGGAGATCAGGGGGCGGGGCCACCACCCATGTGACCATTTTCTCTGAGGGCAACCCACAGAGTTCCACCACCTCTTTCCCCAGAACAAAAGCCCTGGACAAGACATACACTGCTTAGGCTTGACCTCTATGTAGGATATGAAATTTGAATGCTACAAGTCATAAATCTCATATTGGTAATTGCATAAAGATACAGAAATCAATTTTGGGTGTCAAAACTGATTCTGCAGATGAAGTGGTAAACCTGGTTCTGGGCTGAACCATTTCAGACTATATGTGGAAGCACACAGCACTGTGATGACCGAATGTTCCCCCAGGCAAAAGAAATCCTTGCATTTAGAAAACAGTGCGCCGGGGGAAGGGTTCTACTTCTATCCTATACTTCTCCCGGGCAGTCCAACATTTTTAATATGTAGGGACTTTTTAAAAATATCATTTAAGTGCAGCCTGGGCACAGGTTTCTCACCTTCCAGCAGCGTCCTGTGATATGACCCCTTTTAGTGGGTGTGTGATGACTACAAATCTTGGGCTGTACAGAAAAGGGACTGCAGTTCATACATCTGTCATGAGCTCATCTCTATATTCCTGACAAATGAACATCGAAGGAAGGGAGGAAGGAAGGGTTGGAAGAGGAGGATTTAATGCTTTCCCATTCCTCAGGTTTCAGAGGGGGACAAACCAAAGAGTTAGAAAGATAGAGAGGTCAGGGCACTCTGTTTCCTGTTACTGCTCTGACTGCCCTTTGATATGTAGATTGCTATTCTCAGGATTTCTTCCTCCTGACTTCCTCCCTCTCACTTCTTCTCTTCCTGGCATTGTTCCAGGCAACATCTCTCTCCTTCTCCTCCCTCCATCTTGGAACCATGGATGCAGGACTTGTCCTAGCATCCATGCCCATCCTTAAACTAGATAGGTAGTTAGGATATGTCTCTTCTCCTTTCCTATCAGGCTATGGAGTTCCTACAATAAAGAACTCTAATTTCTTTTTTAAATAGAAAGCAAGTGAATGAATTTATTCTTTTCATTCCTGCACACACATCAGCCAGCAGAACGAGCTCACAACCACCTATAATCACACTTCCTATGCTAACAATAGACTATGCTAATGGCCCAACCATGGAATCCTTTAATTAGGTTTCTGGGGCCTATATAATGATGTATTGATAAGGAAGGAAGGAAGGAAGGAAGGAAGGGGCGACAGAGGAGTAGAAGGGAAAGGACCCAAAGTATTCTACTCCTAGGGAGATTCATCTATCCCCCTCTGTAATTGTCTTCTGCCACTGGGTGAAGTCTTACATGTTTTGTTGGGGGTTCCCTCATATTCTCCTTTCTTTCTAAGTGTTTACATGATTTATTTAATCTTTGGGTATACATGCACTTTAAATATATAAAATAATTTTATTTTATACACACACACGCACACGGGTTTTTAAAGTTTAATGTTTTTGATTGTTTGTTTGTGGGCTTGCGGACCCTGAGTTGGGTGGCATAAACTTTTTAAAACAGATTAAGGAAGGAAGGAAGGAAGAGGCATATAGCAGAAAAGCCCTCCTGAGAACTAGTGAAATTGTAGATGAAATATGATGGAGAGGCACAGCTCGATTCATTGGCTTACATCATCCAGGTAGTTTAAGGTCTGCATGGTGATGTTTTTAAAGAGGGAGCCCACGTCCTTCTCCTTCAGGTGAGGAAGAACCCGGGCAAGAACCTGGAGGCTCTCTCGCACCACCTGGGCATCTTCCAAAGCACCCAGAAGGATCGCCACGATGGTCCTCTTCTCTTTTTTGACCTGGAAGGAGGACCCATCATCAGAAGCGCTGCTGGGACCTCAACAGGCAGACAGCAGGTTGGGTCTTACAGGTGAACTGTGCTAACTATCCCCCAGTGCAGGGAGCCTTTCTCTGAAACAAGCTGGACAAACTGAGACACCTGCTTATTACAAGCACTGGCAAAAACACTGCAGGGATTTTATTTATTTAATTTATTTATTTTCAATTTCTATTCTGCCCTCCCTGCACCAGCAGGCTCCGGGCGGATTACATTCATAGACTTTAAAGTTTACATTTCACAATTTAAAATCACAATACATACAATTTAAGTATTTAAAAAAACAGAGCAGCACAAAAATAGTTTAACTGAGTCCAACACTCAAACTGTCACTGACAATATGTTAAGAAGAAGATTTTTGGGGGTGGATGCTCTAATAGGGAGGGCCCCGTTCTATTTAATTCGACTGGTGGGGGTCCTGCCTAGCCTCAACCATACACCTGGCGGAACAGCTCCATCTTACAGGCCCGGTGGAAGGATAACAAATCCAGCCGGGCCTTGGTCTCATTAGACAGAGCATTCCACCAGGTTGGAGCCAGGACCGAAAAGGCCCTGGCTCTGGTTGATGCTAGGCGGGCCTCCCTGGGGCCAGTGAACATTAATAGCTGTTTAGCAGTTAATTATTAATAGCAATAAATAACATTTAATAACTGTTTTTCTCCAGATCGAAGCGTCCTCTGGGGCGCATATGTGGACTCTTTCCTCAGGCCTTGTGCCCTCCTCACCCCCAGCTCCATGTGTGACACTACGGAGAATGCTGCAATCCATCAACTATCTCCCAGAAAATACCATTTTGGCCACTACAGCAGGGGGAGGTCTATGTACCAACATCCCACCCAAAGATGGGCTACAGGATCTGAGGAATGTTATGTCCGATAAAAGCATCACACCCTATGCCAGCCAGTTTTGCCACTCTCTGCTCACCCATGATAATTTCAGATTTGGCAGCCGCTTGTACCTTCCAAAAGATGGCACAGCTGTGGGTTGTCTACAGCCAACCGCTATGTTACAAGTGCATTTGCTCCAGTTCTCTCAGACAGGAACTCGACCTCCCTTTGCAGCCCTGAGGCTTCAGGAGCTGGCAATTTGCATTTTACAGATGGAACGAAAGGTGCGATCTTTCTCTAAAGTGCGTATCAAGGTTGAGTCCCAGTTTTCACTCCTTTCTCTTGCATCTTGGACCTGATTGGATTTATTCCTCCAGGACAATATTCCGCTGATTCCTCACCAAGTGTGCAGAATGCAGATCCCGTCGGTTTATCCTGCACCTGACAGCTGCACCGAGATCGTATAAACTTTAAGCAACGAGATCTGACCTTGTCAGGAGCCACAAGGAGGATGTTGCCAAGGCCTCTGACTGCCATCTGGCGGATGCTGGGATGCTGGTCCCTTGCCCTCTCTATCAGGATGCGGAAGATGGTCTGCAGTTGCTCCGTTTCGGATAATGTGGGATCCCTGATTGCCTGCCATATGACAACATGTTCGTTATGACTAGGTTTTGTACACGTATTGCTCCAACTTCCTTATCCTACAGGGATAAAGTAGTACGAATGAAGAGTACAATTTGGGGCATTTCTTTGGCAAAGAGAAGCCAATGAAATGGAGTCTTCCGACAGCTCGGTGGAGTTATGTCTGATGAGAAAGAAGCCTTGATCAAGTACCAAGGATTTAGTCTGTTTTGTGCCATATTTTCTCCCCCACCTTTAATTAATTTTTCCATCTGCAGTGACTTCAGCATTATGTTTATTCACTATTTATTTATATTATATCTGTATTTATATACTTCAAGTTACTGGATCTTATTCTCTCTGGGTGATACCAAGCAACTGGAGTTCATGTAGCAAATAGGAAAACATCAGGTGCTATTTAGCCAATCAGATTTGGCTATGCCACTGAAAACAAACAAAACTGATGGAGACTGAGAACAATGTTTCCTGCATCAGTCACATCAGCAATCCCAACCAATCAGGAAACACATAGTAAAAGGGAATAAAGTTCGAGTCCAGCAGCACCTTAAGGACTAATAATTTTTTCCAGGGTTTAAGTTTTCATGAGTCAAAGCTCAGGTCATCAGATAATAAATGGGAAGATGCTCTTTTTGAGAAGGCACAGAGAAATCCCAAATAGCAGCCCTTCTGTATGGTGTTTCATGCCTCCACGTGTAATTTTTGTAAATTGTCATCTATACACTGTTGGTATTGGGCTCACTTTTACCCCCACTTGAATGAAAGGGGCATATAAAGTGAAATTAAAACAATGGTATTGCCTTAATTTTCTTAGTACAATTGTCTTTGTACATTGGAAGGAGGAGTGGTCTTTAAAATACTGCAGTTTTCAGACACAGTAATGGAATGTTCAGTCACCACGGCTATGCCTCTTACCTCTACAAAGAAGGCAGTGCTAGTTAGACGCAGTTTTTTAGACTCTGAATTCATCCAGGGTAGAACATGTTCAACGATCTCCTTGTCAAGAAGGCCCCTCTGAACCAAATAACTGAAACACAAAAGGAATTATGGCAGGAGAATAAGAGAAGGTGTCAACATCTACACCTGTCTGGGTTGAGAGATCAAGTCATGATAACAGTGCTAACAATGGGGATTACATTGGGATTAACAATGGGGTTTATTATCCCTGTAGAGAGAGAGACAAAATCTTGTCAAACCACATGCATACAGGTTGTGTGTGTGTTATGTGTCATCAAGTCGCCTCCGACCTATGGTAACCCTATGAACGAAAGACCTTCAAAACGTCCTATTGTTAACAGCCTTGCTCAGATCTTGCAAACTGGAGGCCGTGGCTTCCTTTATTAAGTCCAGCCATACAAGCATAAGACGCCTTTTTCAGATGTTCCAGTCTCTCTCTCTCTGTGTCTCTCTTCCTTTGTGCATCTGTGTAGAAATGCCCTCCACTTTGGGCTACATCAGCTTACAGGGAGTTTGGGGACAGCAAAACCCTGACATTCTTTTGCAAAGTTTCTCTGTCAGTAAATGAATAGGATACAGGAGAGAGGTTGGTGGCTCTCACAAGCACCCAGGACTTAAAGTTTCATTTTGTAAATGCATCTAGCCAGCAGAGAACAATCAAGTGGCCATCTCATATCCTGGTAGGAATGCAACACCTCGGAGGCGACAGAGACATGGGGATGCTCAGTGCTAGATCATATCTCTTCCTAGGAACAACAGGAAGAAAATGACTGCCTGCAGGGGGATGGACAAAGAGAAGAGGTAAGTTTCCTGGAATATAAGTGGAACAAGGTCCATTTTGACTGATTCCATCCAGGCATAACCTGCAGTAAGGAGCTTTCACAACTGGGCTCCATCTTTTTTTTTCTCTTCAGAATAAAGAGGGGTACAGAAAGAAGGGGGGGGATAACAGGGTCATGGGAACAGTACGATTTTTCACTACAAGAGTTATTAAAATACAGAGTACCCAAAACATATCTTAATCAGAGTTTCGCTACAGGGGTTCTTAGAATACCGAGTGCACAAAAACTCAATCTTTTTCAATATTTATCCACATAGCAATAGAAATTGCAACTGGGCTCCATCTTGATGGCTGCCATTACCATGTGGAGCTAACAAAGGGCAGGCATCCCAGACAAAGACTGAAGGTAACGGATAACCGATAAACACATTAAGTGTAAACAG
The DNA here is from genome assembly GCF_028583425.1 of Eublepharis macularius. Taxonomy (NCBI): domain Eukaryota; kingdom Metazoa; phylum Chordata; class Lepidosauria; order Squamata; family Eublepharidae; genus Eublepharis; species Eublepharis macularius. The sequence goes on along the minus strand of NC_072791.1, from coordinate 7,717,459 downwards.
CCTACCCTAGAATAAAAACAGTCAGGGTACGTATAGTGGTGGGACAGAATTACTTTGCCTTTATGCTCAATCGGCTGCTGTGAATAGAATGGATACGGATATTTCTGCACATGAATTTCTTGTTACTTTGAATGCTGGAAGTTTGTTCTCTGTGACCACATTAAGCCCCTCTTGAACATGTTACTAAAAGGGTGCGGAGAAGAGATAACAACAATGACAACAACAACAACATTCGATTTATATACCGCCCTTTAGGACAACTTAATGCCCACTCAGAGGAGTTTACAAAATATGTCATTATTATCCCCACAACAAAACACCCTGTGAGGTGGGTGGGGCTGAGAGAGCTCTGGAGAGCCGTGACTAGCTCAAGGTCACCCAAGGTCACTCCACTTCAAGTGGAGGAGTGAGGAATCAAACCTGGATCTCCAGATTAGAGTCCCGCGCCCTTAACCACTACACCAAACTGGCTCTCAGTTATTGGTTGAGAGATTGCTAGATCCCCTGAGTATCAATGAGTGGCAAGCTATCCCTGCTATAGCTAATCGGAGATGTAGGCACTAGATGGAGCCCGTAAATAGCGATCTCGGTGGACTGCTTTGAGTACTGACCTTCACCTTAGTAAGAGACACTCTAAATGACCATTTGGTATCAGCGTGGATCCCCAGAGAGAAGCGAGGAACCCCTCGAGGATGTTCAAGTGAAGGGAGACTCAATGTTAGCTGGGAAGTGTAGTTTGAATTTCACTTCTCTCTACAGAGCTGGCAAAGATGGCTCCTCAGAGAGTTTGTTAATTTCCTCTTGGCCTCCCTGAAGGCTCTGTCAATTGTTAACAAACCCTCTGAGGAGCAATCTTTGTTGACTCTGTAGAGAGAGGTGAAATTCAAAACTACACTTCTCAGCGAACACTGCACCTCCCTTCACTTGAGTGTCCTCGTGTAATTCGTCTTGTGTAGTTTAGCTCTTTGTCTGTGCTTGATGAACATGCTTCGGTCAAGAGCGGGGCTTGCTCTTGTGAACTCAGTGCCCCCTACTGGGCATTCCAAATGTTGAAAATTCAATAGTTGCTGAGTGAATTAATTGCACAGCAGAAATAAGTAGCACAGACACGTGTGTGTTTTAGCTTTGAAAAAAAGGTTTACTACATATTTGGGTAAAAAAAGGTTATACCAGTAAGAAAATAAAGAACAGCTATCTTAGCTTCTACATCTTTACTTCTCGATGGTCTAACAACAACTGATTAACTGCAATGGTAGCGACCTGAGTACATGCTGGAATGTGAACTGCACCGCAATAAAACTGATCAGCCGATAATCAATCCTAGGTCCCTTTATTAAGCATGCAATTCCCGCAAACTACTTGACAGCTATGTGGCCCTGATGTCAGGGTGGCTCCTGCCATGCTTTGAGGGGTTCCTGGGGTTCATTGGGGGGGGGTTACTTTTGCCAGATCTGTGCCCTGCTTTAAAAGTACCAATGCACTTTCCCCTGATGCCTGGGAAATGTTATCTGTGAGAGAAGCTCTGAGAATGCAGTTATCTATGTTACCATGGAGACCAAGAGGATCCGCGGGCCTAGTCAAAACAGTAACTTTGCTTTTCATTTTACTTTCTGCATCTTTCTTTCATTTTACTTTCTGAACTTAGAGCTTAGTTTCAGGGGGAGTAGAGTGGGTAATGCCTGAAGGGGTGGGTAGTGCCTGAAGAATTTAATGCTTAACAGGGGGAGGGGACACCTGTTCCTATCAAGAAGGTTCTTCTGTACTGAACTCTTAGAGCGGGACCACAAGTGACGCTTGACACAGGTTGGACACTTGCCAGCTTCCCTCAAGTTTTGATGGGAAATGTAGGCAGCTTGGCGGAATGTTGGACAAGTGACAGTTGAAAAGTCCATTGGACAGCAGTCGGAGAGCCAAGCTGCAAGACCAGGATGCCTCCATTTCCCATCAAAACTTGAGGGAAGCTGACTAGTGTCCAACCTGTGTCAGGCGTCACTTGTGGTCCCGCTCTTAGTTTATCAATAAAAGCTTTAACTCATGCATTCTTGGACTCATGCAGTGTAGTTTTTGAGATCTAAGCTGACAGACTCTGACACCTATGTAAATCTCTATGTAAACACAAACAACAATTTAACTCTTTCATGACTGAAGGGTTGACACTTGCTAAAAATCCCACACATCCCCATCCCCCTCTAGAATCCATGAAAAGGGCTAGAATGCAATGGGAAGAGACTGTCCAGGGAAGGGTTTCGTAAGCCTCAAACCCCTTTACCTGGTCAGCAGACAAACCCCCTCGTGGTGGGTGCTGGGGTCCCTCAGTAGAATCCAGATACTCATCCTCCCGCTTTCTGCCAGGGAGGGCTCCAAGGTCAGCTTCAATAGCAGGGTCTTCAGGCTGGCTACAGAAAGTCTGCAATGGAAGAGGAGACACACAACGGCATCAGAACTGTAAGCAGATAAAAGCCATCGAAACCCTGTGTTACGACTCTTTCTTTCTCTTGGGTAGATTTGATCTTTAAGCCTTTTATTCTTGCCCCCTCTTGGTAGATTGCTGCCACCAGGAATTAAATTCCAGAATAACTTAAATTTCTCCTTTTAGTGATGTGCCCAAGGGTCAGGCTCCTTCATGGTACTATGTGGCTCTGAGGAAAGGAATGGGATATAGGAATGACTCAGGCACACGCACAGTTTGCCTGCTTTCTCCTGACTGAATGTTCTTTCACAAACACACAGTTCAGGCTTCCAGATAGGTCATATTTGTCTCCAGGGGTGGCACTAGCATTTCTGGTGCCTGCGGCTGCCCCTACATGCGCACGCACAGAGTGTGCACGCGCACCACCCGGACTGTGTGATGACATCACTGCGTGTGATGTCATCATACAGCAAGCCAGCCCCATTGGCCGGCGAGTGGTTGGGATGGTGCGTGGAGGCTGGGGAGGTTCTGCATGCCACCCTGGACACCTGCCATGCCTGGCCCGTGGCTGCCGGCGGTGTGTGATGGTGGCGGCAGCAGTGCAGGGCTGGCCGGCTGCAGCAGCTGCAGGCCAGGCACACCAGCTCTGTGGCATGCACCCTCGCCCCCGGCATCCCCTCCGGTGCCCCCTTCAGTGCCTCAATCGGCACGCCAGCCCTGTTTGTCTCAGATGTTCCGGGTCGTTCCAAGGGAAGGTAAGCCATGTGGAAATGGCCAGGGTTAGAAAGGATGCTTCCAAGAGGGAAGGGGGACTCTGAAAGCAGGGCTACCAAAGATGGGCCTCTAAAATATGCACAACTGTCACATACACATTAGGGGACTCACTGCATGCTAACACATCTTTCATTTGACCATAGGACTCCTGTTGTAACACATTTCTGCACCATATCCATGTGAGAACAGGCATTCTGGGGGGCTGTGATGTAGAGTTGCCAGGTCCCCTTACCGTCCCAGTGGGAGGCTGGGTACCTGGAGCTTACTTTTGTTGCATCCCCAGCATTCTCCACGAGCGGTGACATCACTTCCAGGTGACGCCATTGCGTGGGTGCAGGAGCACACGTGCACTTTGTAATGGACCAGTTTGGGCCACCAATGGGCCCAATTCAGTCCATTTGGGCCCCAAACTGACCCGCTGCAAAGCGTGCATGTGTTCTTGGGGCAGCAGTGCATCATCACGCTGCTCCCAGGAGCATGCCTGGGAGGCCTGTTCCTACGTCCTTCTCCCGCACCAGCCAGGTGAGTGCTGGCGGGGGGATGTAGGGTAAAAGCGGAGGATCTCCCGCCCCCACCAGGGGAATGCGATCCCTACTGTGATGGTGCAGCTCAACTAATCAAGGGGCAGGGGAAATCTGATCTATCGACCATACTGTGCCGCATTATTTCACTGCCACATTTCCCCCTTTTGATGCCTGCCGATGCCTTTGGCACTGGCTGGAGAAATTTGGAGGAAGGAAGGAAAAGACCTGGTATGCCAGTATCACCTACAGTTTAAACTGCAAGTCATAAGGGACGCTCTGTCACCCTCTTGGGGTAAGAGAATTCAGCCAACAGCAAAACCGAACCGGCGTCACTTTCGTCGCGGCCGTTCTCTCCCCCCGCATATTACCTGCAAGGGTTGCCTTCGCTTAGATGCTGCTCTCTCCGGAACAGTCTTCGGCGGCCTTCGTAAGAAGGCATCCTCTGCCCCAGGGTTCTGCTGACCTGCTGCAGGAGAGCGCAGAACAGGGACGGGAACACGTCCTGGATGACTTCCCCGCTTGGCAGCACTGACACGACTTCATAGATGGCACAGGTGGCCTGCAGGGAGAGAGAGGAGCCTTGGGGGGAAGCGAAACTGGGCCCAAAACAGCCCCATCCCCTTAGAGAGGTGGAAGAACTGGAAGTCTGGAGATGTCCACCGAGTGCAGGACTTCCTGATCTCCAGCAGTCACGGCAGTATGGAAAAACATCCATGACTGGAGGCAGAAAGCCTCTGAAACCCGATTCTAGGAGGAAACACCAGGGAAGGCTGTGGCCTGTATGTCCTCTTTGCTTGCCCCCCAGAGCAACCACCTGGCCCCAATGTAGGGCTGTCGGGTTCTTCTACCTTCTCCGTGGAGGGAGCAGCGCTTACCTTTCCATTGCTCACGTTGTGCTCTTTCCCCGTGCTTGCATGATGACGTCACTTCCCGGAAGTGACGTCATCATGCAGGCACGCTTCATAGCAGGCTGATTTGGGCCCCAAAAGCCTCGATTTGGCCCATCTGGGGCTCAAATCAGCGTGCTGCAAAGCACGGGAGCACTCTTGGGACAGCATGATGATGTCACTCCCAGGAAGTGATGTCATCTCACCGCCTTGCAATCGCACCCAGGATGCCCGTTCCCGCATCTTTCCTCCCTACCGGCCAGGTAAGTGGGGGCAGGGAGTGGAGGGTGGAAGATGGGGATCCTCTGCCCCCACAGGATATTGGACAAGATGAACCTCTGATCTGATCCAACAGGGCTCTTCTTACATCCTTATCATCCACCTAAAGGGAACCAAAGCCCAAGCTCACCGTCTTCTGGGATACCTAGCGCATCACTTCAAGTCAAATTCCTTTAATTCCATTTTTATTCCATCCTTCCTTGAAGGAGCCTAGGGCACCATATGCTGTTTCCCCATCCACCGTTTTATTTTCACAACAACCCTGTGAGGCAGGTTGGGCTGGGGGAGAGAATGACCAAACCAAGGTCGTCCAGTGAGTTTCACGAAAGTGGCAATTTGAACTGTGGTCTCCCCAGTCCTTTTCCAACACTGACCACTACACCACACTGACTGCCAACGTGTAGTTTTGCTCACGCAACTGAAACCCCTATGCTGATTGATGGTCTGTACGTACATTTCCCCAGTGGAGGAAACAGCAGCTTTCTGATATCATTTCATACCCAGAAAACATCAAGGCAGAGATTTGGCCCCCTTTCTCTATGTGCCTCGGTCACAGGGTGGAAATACACGTTACGAATGACCTGGGGACACTCAAGTGCGGGATTGTGTGTGTGGTCCTCAATTCACGTACAGGCTGTTCTTGCTTGGTGCACGTGCATGCTGTTTTCACGGAGCTCCCTTTGTGTAATTGCATCTGCCAGTGATTCGGGAGGGCAGAGCGCCAATTCAGCTCTGTTTTCACTGTGAGAACAAGTACTGTAGGCTCCTTTGACTGGTCAATTTGCATTACTTTAAGATGTGAGAAAGTGGATGTGGGGAAAACTGGGATACTTTTAGCAGTTGAGGAGGAATTGATATCGAACTTGTGAATGTGTTCACATGGACTAAATTGAAGTGTGACTGTGAGAGTGAGTGCATGGGAAATTGGAGGGGGGGGGACACATGAAATGAGGTTCACTTGAGTGTCCCTGGGTACTTCGTAATATGTATTTCTGTCCACAGTCCAATTTGGGATTTGAGTCTTCCATGGCCTAGTCTGACACTTGAACCCCATACCATATTGGCATTGCCAAAACTGCAAATTGGGGCTCCCGCCATCGCAGTATCTTTTCCTCTATCCCTCCCCCATTCCTGTTTTTTCCCCATCAGCCTGAAAGAAGAGTTCTGGAGAACTTGAAAGCTCGTACGCTATCCTGTCATTTGTTAATTGATTCCATGAAAGGTACTCTTTTGAAATCCCTTTATGCACTTTTCCAGAGCTGGTTAGTAAACTGATGAAATGAGAAACCTGTTACATGTCAGATGGGAATGATTAGATTTCCTCCGTTTTATTCCTTTAATCATCAGGAAATTCACTGGGTTGGATCCTGTGGGATCATTTTGCTAGCGGAGGCACTTTCCTCTGGCAGATAGAGAGCCCCTGATGCAACACGTGGATCCAGCTCTACGCATAGGAGACACTAAAGCAATTACATACTTCTGGATATGGCACAGTCCGTAAGAGGACACAGAGACTCGCAAAAGATATTATGTGCATTGTAATGCAGTTCTATTAGTTGCCTCCTAAGCAAACAGGCCACTCCCTCCTTCGAATTTAGCCCAGTGCTTCTTGATCTCCGCTGAAAGGTCTCCTGCCTACACTAAAAAGGAAACATTCCAGAGATGTTTTTGATGCCAACTTACTTTGAGCGGCTCCTCATCAGTGAAAACCGAGGTTTCGTTACTGCCCGAGCCTGATGTGGTCTCTGAACTGGGTGGCTGCATTACTGTGGCAGCTAACCGGTAAAGAATGAGCACGGCCAGGAAAGCGTCCCTGCCTAAAGACCTCCAGAGTTCCCCTGTCTCACTGCAATTGAAAAATACAGAAGGCACAGGCTGCATCTTGGATTCTCCTTTGCGCTGCTGGAGGTCAGCAACTAGAAGGCAAGGCAGGCCAGTCTAGGGGGTGGAAATACAGGTTATGAAGTACCCAGGGATGCTCAAGTGAACCTAATTGCACATGTCCCCCCTCCAACTTCCCGGGCACTCACTCGCATAATCACACTTCAATTTGCCCCTTGTGAGTAGATTCACATGTTAGATATCAGTTCCTCCTCAACTGCTCAAAGTATCCCAGTTGCCCCCACCCTCCACATCCATTCATTGAAATGCAGATCTTGTCACTTTCTCACACCTTAAAGAAAGGCAAATCGGAAAGTTAAAGAAGTCTACAGTTCTCGCAGGGAAAACAGAGCTGAATTGGCGCTCTGCCCTCCTGACTCAATTGCAGATGCAGTCACACAAAGGGAGCTCCCGTGAAATCAGCATGCGCATGCGCCGAGCAAGAGACAGCCTGCACGTGAATTGAGGACCACACTTAAAATCTTGCACTTGAGCTTCCCCAGGTACTTAGAAATGTGCAGGGGTCATTTTGTAGAAAAAGAGCTAGAGGAACTCATTAGCACAACTCATTAGCATAACTCATTAGCATATGACACGCCCCTTGACATCACTGGAAATGTGTCATTGGCGTAACTGATTTGCATATGCCACACCCCCTGACATCACCTATCCTGGTAGTTTTGGACCCAATCCTGGCCATTCAGGGCCGAAATTGGGCCCAAAATGGCAAAAAAGGGCTGAAAATGGCCGAAAAGGGACCCAAAATGGTCAGGATTGGGCTGCTGCTAAACAGGAGAGTGATCCACCACCCATCAGAGGCCCAATCCAGGATGAAATGGGCCCAAAATGGCCAAGAGTCAGGTGGGCAGGGCCATCTGACATGTGACCTTTTTGGGGAACTGCCAGAACTGTGTTCCGGCGCGTTCCCCCTCGAAATGAGCCCTGGAAATGTGTATTTCCACTCTAATTCTCTAACTCTTATACAACACTGTGCTGCCTGGTTTTACAACTTGTTGTCAGGATGTCTTCCTAACACTGCAGCATTATGGTCTGTGACCTCTGACAAGCAGAGGAAATCAGCAGCCTCTCGTAAGTACAACGTTGCAGACTGGGCCATTCATCTCCTTGATTTTTCTTGGGCTCTGGTAGCTTAAATCCCAGAATTCCACTGAATGGGTTCGCAACGCCAACACTGAAGATGGATCCACCCCAAGCAGCTAAGAGCCTTTGCTAGACTCCAGCCCTCACCTGTCCATCGGGAGGCGCCGACACAGGAGACTGCTGAACACGGCATCCAAATGATAATGCGCGACAATGGAAATAGCATCCACCACGACTTGCCGCAAGGACTCATCCTTGATAGTAGGCAGGCGGCTATAGAAGACGTCAAGAATCTTTGACACCTGGTAGAAGCACGAATGTAGAGAACTCAGTGGCAACCCAGACCTTGTGACAGGTGCAAACAAAGACTCGCTGGACAATGGAAGCATTGGCAGTTTTCTGTTATGATCTCAACTCTTAATTTTTAAATGCTATTAAAATCTGAAACTGGAGTCAAATGGACAGGGAGAAATGGAGATGGGTGGACAAAGCTTTGTTTTCCTTCTTCTGCAACTCCACATTCCATGTATCCCTCAACCTTAATGAGGTTCGTTGCTCTGTGGTATTTCATGCACATACAATTTCTGTAAATTCTTGCAATGTTCCAATGGGGCTGGGTTCCTTTTTAACCTCTCAGCTGCATCAAAAGGAAGCAACTACGTCAAAGATTTTCTTAAGTGCCCCTTCTTCTTTCCCCATTCATCCCTCTTCTCTTCCAAAGCAAGCCCCTCAGTTGCATTTGCCAAGGAAAATAAAACGGGGACAAAATGTAACATGTAATTTGACCTTCCAAACCAGCCTTTCGCCATATTATAAACTACATTAAGCTTTAGGAAGGGGCTAAGACTAAAAGCACAGACAAACCCTGAGGGAGAGAGAGAGTCAATATATAATTATAGATAATAAGTAGATTAAATAAATGAAATTTGCAGATTTGTCCCTTGTACATTAAAGGAGAAGTCTGAAACTGTTTATCCCTGCTGGGCATGAAAATGTACTTAATGTTTGTGCCAGAGGGGGAAAAAATCCAGGCACAGTTTGGAAAGCTGCGATGATAATCACTGTGTAGGCAGCTGACTTTATATATGGATATGGCATAGAAAAAGAGCCCAAAGAGTATAATTTACCAGCTGCCTCCTGAACTGAGATCAGATATTACTACTACTACTACTACTACTACTACTACTACTACTACTACTACTACTACTAGATTATTTAGGTGATTTCTGTGCTGCCTCATTAGAGTTCTTCTCAAGGTAGCTTACAATTAAAATAATGTTATCAATATACCCCACTCCTCCTCTTACTACTACTACTACTAGATTATTTACGTGATTTCTGTCCTGCCTTATTAGACTTCTTCTCAAGGTGGCTTGCAATTAAAACAATGTTATCAATATACCCCACTTCTCCTCTTACTACTACTACTACTACTACTACTACTACTACTACTACTACTACTACTAGATTATTTAGGTGATTTCTGTGCTGCCTCATTAGAGTTCTTCTCATGGTGGCTTGCAATTAAAATAATGTTATCAATATATCCCACTTCTGCTCTTACTACTACTACTACTACTACTACTACTACTACTACTACTATGTCTATTCTGTGACCTGTATGTATCCACACATTCTGAATACTTAAATGCACCTTTCCTGAACAAAATACTGATACAAAAAGAAAAAAGGGAAGGGGGATAAAATTCAGAAAAAGAATTTAAAATGCGCAAATTATTAGGACCATCCAAAATGTGATAAACATATAACATTTAAGATGCAAATGTCAGGTATACAGCATATTCATAATACTCCAGAACATTTTTTCTCTCAATCCTAATGAAACTTGCCATTAAATCAACAAGCATTTAATGAATTATCTAAGCAAGTTGACTTGAAATAATTTTTTAATGTGAACTATTAAATAATGAATATTTGAAGTCAAGACAGCAATGTATTAATTCTTGAATAAATTTAAAACATTAGCATACTTATAAACTATAATTGCTAAAATCAAAAGAAGCGAGGAAAGCATTTTAAAGATATTTCAAAAAAGTGTAATAATAATAATCTAAACATTCATCTGAAAAACTAATTATTTATAAAATATTTCAAGATGGGTAGCCGTGTTAGTGTTAGTCTGTCTGTAGCAGTGGAAAAAAGCAAGATTCCACTAGCACCTATAAGACTATAGCAGATATCTGAAGAAGTGAGCTATAGCTCACGAAAGCTCATACCCTACTACTAATTACGTTGGTCTTATAGGTGCTACTGGTCTCTTGCTCTTTTCCACTGCTATAAAATAATTGTCATGAAATATTTGTAATACTAATTAATGTTAATTATATTAATCACTTCGCTAATATACATAACTCTAATTAAAACTATAAGAAAATCTAAAGAAAAACAGCATTTCAATGACAGATCAAATAACAGAGGTAGACTGTATCATTTATCTCTTGTCTTTATCTATAATAGGTGTAATATGCTTCCCATTTCCTTTCAAATTCCTTACTCGGTATTTTATTTTATGTAATTTGTTAATTTGGCCATTACACCATATTCTGCCATTTTATCTTTCCAAGTTTTACTCGTTGGGCATTCCTCCGCTTTCCATTTGTTTACTACTCTGGCTGCCATCAGCATATATCTAAACAGTTCAAGTAATATTGTCGAAGGCTTTCACGGCCGGAGAACGATGGTTGTTGTGGATTTTCCGGGCTGTATTGCCGTGGTCTTGGCATTGTAGTTCCTGACAGAGATCTCTCAGTGTCAAACTGTGGAGAAGATGTTGGCAGGTAATTTATATCTACTCAAGAAGGTGGGCTTGGGCTAGTAGATATAAGGTGGGCTTGGGCTAGTAGATATAAATTACCTGCCAACATTTTCTCCACAGTTTGACACTGAGAGATCTCTGTCTTTTGGTGCTACACCTCTGAAGATGCCAGTCACAGCTGCTGGCAAAACGTCAGGAACTACAATGCCAAGACCACGGCTATACAGCCCGGAAAATCCACAACAACCAAGTTCAAATAATGTTCTTTCAGTGTTATCTGGCAAAATTCCCAACAGCATAGTTTCAGGTTTCATAGCAAAGTTAATTTTTTAAATCTTCTGAATCTCACCATGTATGTCTTTCCAATTTTTAAAAAAATCTTAAATGCATTTTTCTTGAGAGGGGACAATTATTCTCCCTTCAGTCTCCCCTCCTGCTGCAGACCTCGACTTTTACCTTTTGCGCTGTTCCTAGGAATCCAGCCCCTGACCCCCCCCATTGTCGCTCGATAGGGCAATGGGGAGGGGGGATGCTGTGAAAATTATTTATTTAATTTATATTCCACTCTCCCTGCAAGCAGGCTCAGAGCGGATCACATCAATTTAAAAGACATAAAATAAAAGAGATAACCCCGGTAGCATAAAAGAGCAATACAATACATCCTCAGCAGCGCTCATTGCACAGTCCCGTATACAGTCATTTTGGGCTGCGGCAGCCGCTGACAATGAGCAGAGGAAAACAACAAAAACCTGGAAGAGGACAATCCTCAGTTGGAGGCCGAATTGGAGGCCTGTTGCCTCAACCACTAAAGGCCCAGCGGAATGATAGTAAATCCTGCTGGGCCCAAGTTGTCATAGAGCAGAACCACAAGTGACAAAAGGCACAGATTGGACACTTATCAGCTTCCCTCAAGTTTTGATGGGGAATGTAGGCATCCTGGTCTCGCAGCCTGGCTCTCTGACTGCTGTCCAACGGACTTTTCAACTGTCACTTGTCCAACATTCCGCCAAGCTGCCTACATTTCCCGCCAAAACTTGAGGGAAGCTGACAAGTGTCCAATCTGTGCCTTTTGTCACTTGTGGTTCTGCTCAAGACAGAGAGTTCCACAGACAATCTGACAGTGCTGTCTCCAGCTCACAGAGATCAGTTTCCCTGAAGAAAATGGCTACTTTGGAGGGTGGACTCTATGGAACTACAGCCTACTGAGGTCTCTCCAATCCCCAAACTCCACCCTGTCCAGGCTCCACCCCCAAATCAACAGGCATTTCCCAACTCAGAGTTGGCAACCTTAGGCCTATGTCCAACTCTTTAGTTGTTCTGAAGCTCAAACAGAGCATCGGTAGATGGCCATCCCAGCCCATAATAAACAATGGCGCAGAATCTTTGTTCATGAGTCACCCCTCTGACCTGCGCTTCCATCATAGCGCCACAGTCTTGCAGGATTGTGAGCAGCCAATACCCAGCTGCAATGGCGCACATTTTGTTTCCGGACACCAGCTCCTCCAGGATATCTTCGATGAAGTCCAGAGCTTGATCCGGTGGGAAATAGGCACTGACCACCTGTCAAACAAGCCAGCAATAAAGGAGGGCACCAAAGATCATTGGGTGAGCTCTTATGACACCACATCAAAGCTCAGTAGTGTGTTCAACACATCAGAATTCTCCTTACAAGACTGAACTAAGGGTTCCCAGCAGAGAAGGAGATTTCCATTAGCTATGACTGGCTCCATCACCTTGAATCTGGACACAATTTTCCTTTGGAGTTGCATATGTGAGGGTTCTGCCGCCTTGTTGAAGTTGTGGGCACTTGGAAAGCAGCTGGTGGGCACCAGCACAAAATGGCTGCTGGAGGAGGTAGGTTCGGTTATGAAACGTTGGGAAGTTCCAGAAAATATTGGGAGCTTCCAAGCTAAGCATCTTCCTATGATGAGAAAAAACTGTTTCCAAATAGGTGTTTCCACAGAGTCTCTCTACATGAGATGCCTCGATGTGTGCTTGTCAAGTGTAGGGAGAAGCAATGTTAGCCGAGAAGCGCAGTTTAAAAATACAGAACCAGCAGAGATCACTTCTCAGAGGGTTTGTTAATTTCATCTTTGCTGACCTGAAAGCTCTGTCAATTTCACCTCTCCAGTCTAAAACTGTGTGGGATCAAAACCAGAGGGCAGTGAGGAATGTAAATGGGCTGCAGCTGCCTTCCAGAGCTGGGCTTGGACCCAGAGGGGTTCTAATGGGCTGAAGTTTCCCCTTCTGGCATTTCACAGCTCCTTCACACAGCTCTAGTGTATAGCAAAGCCTTTGCCTTCCGCTGGTTCTTTCTTTTTAAACTACCCTTCCCGGCTACCATTGCATCTCCCAACACGTGTTCTTCACGTGTCACATGTCTCGTGTAGAGAGACTTTCAGACACAAAGGCTCTGGCCTCTTCTGGAAAACCTCCTGCTTCAATGAAGAGGAGGAAAGCCAGAAGAAGAAGGACGTGGGCACCAGGGGCACCACATTGGGAACCACTGTTGTATTGTTATGTACAATCAATACATTTAAATGGTGGGAGAGCTAGGAAGGAATGAAAGAATGAGACAGATTTATTGAATTTTCTTTAGTTCATTTGTTTCTATACTGATGTTCCTAAAAAAACTGAAAGCGGAGAGTGTAGGTCACACCCAAAAATGAAGTGAAGCATAGAACATGAGAGCAAACTTGAATCTAATGATTTTACCGAAGAAGCTGAAAATGCAATTGTGACTCACCCCCGAAGAAATACAAACACAGCCAAAGAAATACAAATTCCACATTTTATGCATGCACTTAACTGGGAACAATGAACACAAAGGTCAGCAATTTAAGAATGTAGTCTTATACTCTTAGATGCATTCTTTATATTCTAAGAATTTGTATTCTTAGTCTCAGTAGAGTCTTTCTACACAAGACATCTTACACGGAAACGCTCAAGTGTAGGAGATGCAATGTTAGCCAGGAAGTGTAGTTTAAAAGACAGCCATCGGAGATCGCTCCTCAGAGGGTTTGTTAATTTCATCTTTGCCTCTGGGAAGGGAAGGTGAAATTGACAGAGCCTCTGGGGAGGTGAAAATGAAATCAGCAAACCCTCTGAGAAGTGATCTCAGCTGGCTCAGTCTTTTTAAACTACTCTTGTGTAAAGAGGTGAAATGGGTCTGTCTTTTTAAACTACGCTTCCCGGCTAACATTACGTCTTCCTACCCTCCAGTGTCCCTGTGTGAGATGTCTCATGCAGAGAGACTCTTAGTGAGAATGTTTAAGGTAGTTAGTCGTGTTGGTCTGCAGTAGAATAGCAGGATTTGAATCCAGTGGTACCTTAAAGACCCCCAAGATTTTCAGGGTAACCGAAAAAGAGATCTTTGACTCTCCAAAGCTTATGCCTTGAAAACCGTGTTGGTCTCTAAAGTGCCACTGGACTCAAATCCTGCTAATTATTGAGAATGGGCATGTCATTCTCAGGGACGCAGATCCCTCCGGCACCCGTGGGACACCCTGTACTTACTGGTAGGGTTGCCAACCTTCAGGTGAGGCCTGGAAATCTGCCCGAATTACAACTGATTTCCAGATGACAGAGCTCAGTTCCCTTAGAGAAGATGACAACTTGGGAGGGTGGACGCTATGTCATAGTACTTCACTGAGGCCCCTTCCCTCCCCAAACCCTGTTCTCCTCAGGCTTCACCCCCAAATCTCCAGGAATTTCACAACCCAGAGCTGGCAACCTTACTTAATGGGCTGAGAGGCTAGGAGAGAGGAAGAGAAAGGCAAGCGCGTTTTGGCCACTCTCGATCTAGGTGATGCTGAAGGGCGGAACACATTGATCTAGCTAGCTCCTTCCCCCTCACACTGAGCTGCATCCCAGGAAGTGGGGAGGTCTTCTATAAGGGCGGGAGGGACATACAAGAACCCAACCATATATGTTCACAAACAGGACCAGCACCAACTATGGTCTGCTTGATGCTGGCTGGGATTTGTAGGATCATATACACAGCTGGGGTTCATGAAGGACCTCCTCTTCGCTGCAGAGTAGGGTTGCCAGCTCCAGGCTGAGAAATTCCTGGAGATTTGGGGGGTGGAGCCTGAAGAGGGCAGGGTTTGGGGAGGGGAGGGACCTCATGAGGGTACAATGTCACAGACCCTACCCTCCAAAGCAGCCATTTTCTCCAAGGGAACTTATCTCTATGGCCTGGAGATCAGCTGTAATTCTGGGAGATCTCCGGTGAACACCCTGAAGGCTGGTAACCTTACTGCGGGAACTTGATTGCGGGACCTAACAATGAGCTGGGGTGTTTTTGTGCTTGGAGACTCTCGCCTCTTTAAAAGGCAACAGGTGGAAGGACTGTGTCTTGTCCTTCTATCTACAGGATTTGTTCCCTATTTTTTAAAAAAAGGACAAGCGTGTTCACATCAACTTAATGAAGTATCCCAAGAAAAAAATGTAGATCGTCATGCCAATTCACTGTGAGCCAGTTTAAATTGGAAAAGGATGGCACAGAGATGCTCCATGTCACCTTGGCCATTCTGCAGGATGCTGTTAACAGATCCTTGGGACAGTCAGACTGTAAATCCTGGCAGGCAAAGATCATCTCTTGTTCCTCCTCTGGTGTGACTCTCGACTGAGCTGGAACGGGGGAATGAAAGAGAAATAGAAGAATGGAGTGAGTGTTTTGTAAACCTGAATCTCTGATCAGCACGAGTCCTGCTTTCAGAAAGAGGTAACATAAACACCTACTTTTTCACTACCTCTCTTGAACTAGGGTTCAAGGCAGTATACTGATGTGCTGTCAAGCCGCTACCTTCTTATGGCAATCATAGAATCAGACAGTTGGAAGGGACCTCTAGGGTCATCTAGTCCAACCCACTGCACAATGCAGGAAATTCACTATGTTCTCCTCCCCCCCCCCACACCTCCAGTAACCCCCGGCTCTGTGCCCAAAGATGGTAAAACATTGTCAGGATCCTTAGCCAAACTGGCCTAGGGAAAATTGCTTCCTGACTCCAAAGTGGCGACTGGCATTACTTAGAGCATGTAAGAAGGGGCCACGAGAACTAAGCACTGACGTAACCCTTCCTGCCCTCCCTCTCACGCTCTGCCTAGGTTCAGCATTGTTCTCAGATGGCCATCTAGCCTCTGCTTAAAAACCTCCAAAGGAGGAGAGCCCACCACCTCCCGACGAAGACTGTTTCACTGAGGGACTACTCTAACTGTCAGGAAGTTCTTCCTAATTTTTAGCTGATTAATTTCAAGCCATTGGTTCTGGTCCAACCTTCTGGGGCAACGGAAAACAACTCCGCACCATCTTCTATATGATAGCCCTTCAGGGACTTGAAGATTGTTATCATATCACCTCTCAGTTGTCTCCTCTCTCCAGGCTAAACATACCGAGTTCCTTCAACCTTTTCTCATAGGACTTGATCTCCAGACCCCTCACCAACTTTGTTGCCCTCCTCTGGACTCGCTCCAGCTTGTCTATATCCTTCTTAAGTTGTGGTGACCAAATCTGAACACAATACTCCAGCAAGGGGTTTTCTAGGCAGGAGATGAGCCGAAGTGGTTTGTTCTGCAGAACATTCCTGCTCTCCCCTGGTTGTCTCCAAGCCAAGTTTTCACTGGGGCCAACCCTGCTTAACTTCTGAGATCTGATGGGAGTGGTCTATGTCATGCTGCCTTCTAGGGATCCCAGACCTCTAGTGGGGGTGGGGGATCTCCTGCACCCGCTCCCTACACCCCACCCCCACTTACCTGAGCAGCAGGGTGTGTGTGCACCTTCCTTGCGCACTCCCCCATGGCACGGCACACTCCTGTGTGCTGCAGCCGCCGGGATCGGGCCTGTTTGGGCCAGGATTGTGGCTGCTGCAGAGCGCAGGAGCGCTCCTGCGCTCCGCAATGCTCAAAACGGGCCCGATCCATGGCAAACTGGGTCTGTTTTCAGCAGCTGCGGAGCGCAGGAACACTCCTGTGCTGTGCAGCACCTCAAAACTGGGCCCAATCTGTGGCAGAATGGCCCGTTTCGGGCGCATTCTGCAGCGCCCGGCCGCACAATGTTGTCACCCCCAAAGTGACGTCATTGTGCCTGTGGGGCACGCGCGCGCGCTCCGCACACATGCACCCCCTCTCCCTAAAGGTAAGTGCCAGGCCCCTGTCCCCTGCTGGGAGATTGAGGGGGCCTGGCAACCCTACTGCCTTCTCTCCCACCCAAGCAGTTTACACACATTTTTAAAAGTCCTAAGAAACAAAGCCTATGATCCCCAAGCCTATTCAATTCAAACATAACAAAATAGAACTGGTCTGTCAAGGGCTGATTCCACACACGTTGGATAATGCACTTTCAACACACTTTCAACGCAGTGCCGCAAGGGAGCGTGCACAGAAGGTGTCCCCCCCCCACTGGCCAGATAAGTGGGGTGTGGGGTGTGAGGGTATGGTATCCCTAGACTAGTCTGAAGCCTAGGTCAGGGCCGTATTATTCATAAGGCTGACTAGGCCGAAGCCTAGGTCAGGGCTGTATTATTAATAAAGTGGACTAGGCTGAAGCCTAGGTCAAGGCCACATTATTCATAAGGCTGACTTATGCCATATTTTGGGTTGCCAACCTCCAGGTGGTGGCTGGTGATCTCCCAGAATTACAAGTGATCTCCAGATGACAGAGATCAGTTCCCCTGGAGAAAATGGCTGCTTTGGAGGGTGGCCTGTATGGCATCATACCATTCTGACACCCCTCCCCTCCCCAAACCCCGCACTCTACAGGCGCCACCCCCAAAATCTTCAGGGATTTCCAAACCTGGACCTGACAACCCTAGCCTTATTATTAATAAAGTGGACTAGGCCAAAGCCTTTGTCAGGGCTGTATTATTCATATGGCTGACTAGGCCGAAGCCTAAGGGCCCCGCAGGGACTAAGGGACCATCAAATTTTTTTTGCTGAGGCACCCCCCCCATAAATTACAATTAATTGATTCTCTTTATAACCTCAATTAATAAGATAATTAACTGCTTCCTTATTGAAGTGATACAAATTGTCTCATATGGATAATTGTCACTTATCCATAAATTATATATTTTTAATAAATAATAAAAATTGTATTCACTTCAAAATATTACAGTATTGAACAATTATACCCACAAAATGTGCTTTCCTGAAGAATTCTACTTGCACAATAAAAATATTTTTAAAATTGTGACTAGAATTCTTCAGGAGACCCTCAAAATGGATATAGGGCTATGTACTGTGGTCTAGTAACTCCCATACCAGGTTCAGGCTGTCAGCTGTAATGGGGTGAAAGACTGAAGTGCTGGAGGGGCCCCGAAATACCTGAAAGCCTAGGGGCCCGGCCATGGGTTAATATGGTCCTAGGAGGAAGCGGCACTTGCCTTGTGCCTTCTCTCTGTGTATCTTCCTGTGCGTGCAAAGCATGCTTGCCTGATGATGTCACTTCCAGAAGTGATATTGTCATGCAGCCTGCTGGAGGGCTCCTGTGCTATGCGTGGGGCTGACTCTTTGAGAATTGGCCCCAAATGAAGCTCAGGATCACTCCTGTGGCCAGTGGAAGTGACGTCATTGCATCTGTTGCGATTGTACACACTGCACGTGTTCTCTGGGTGCCAGCCGGTGGTGGGCGATCTCTGGAGAGCTTGTCACCTCCCACCAATTGCCAACAATTGGCGGGCAACAGGGCAACCCCCCCAGGAGATTGACCACCACTGGTGGGCAACTGGGAACCCTAATTACAACCCTACAAGAAGGAACATGTGGCAAGGCCTGACATGATAAACAGCTGCTTTGCAGGTCTATATCGGGGAAGTTATGATGGTCCTGGGTAAGGAAGAGAAAAGCTCTTTTGGGCACCGTATTGAATTACTTTGGGGCAAAATCAAGGGACTATTCGTATCACCACAATCCGTTTGTTTCAGCGGGCACTACTTGCTAACAGCAGTTGTCATCATTTCTTTGCCTCTGGTCTGGGACATCCGTCCTTGGAAAGGGAGACAAAAGTCAGAATGTTTCCACTCTTTTCTCACCTTGTATGTGCATAAGGCAAATGATACATCTGCCTGCCCAGTGCCGGCATCTGGTGGAAGAATCGCAGGTGAATGGGGCAAGTAGGGCAACTAGAGTCCCGAAGTGTTGAAAATTTTCCTCACTCTAAAAAAAAAAAAAAAAAGGAAGGAAGGAAGGAAACTGTTTATTTCAAAAAATGTTGGTGCCTTTGTTGGGCATTGGGATGCAACCCTTTTGCAATTTGGTCTTCCCTGAGATTTTGGTCATATGTATTTTTTAGCTTTTGGTGCTTATTTAAATAAAGACTCGCTTAAAAGTCTGTTTCCGTGATCCAAAGGACTTTATAAAATACCTCCTCAATTTTCCTCTTTGGGACAAGCAGATTCCCCTTGTACCAGTCCATTATTCTGAAATATTGCTCTGCACAAAGTGCCACACTTCCTTAATTTATTTTATTTATGTTATTCATAGTCTGCCTTTCTCATTGAGACTCAAAGTACATAGCACAGTATCAGTCAATATGAGCAATGGCTGGGTTAGTTAATAAACAATACAATAGCGTATGGATTGAAGACATTTGAAAGCAAGCATATATCCAGATATAGAGATGAAATATTGCTGAGGGGAAAAGTAAGTTTACGTGACATATTCAACGACTTGAAACACCCAGTAGAAGCCTGAGTAAAAAAAGCCTTCCTGAATAATTCAGTTTTGCATAGCTTGTGAAAGTAAAAAAGTAGGAGCTTTCCTGACTGGAGGTGGGCACGAACCAAAATGCGAACCAAAATTTGTCATGAACCAGGTTGGTTCGTGGTTCGCAAACCGGCAGTTCGTCAGAGCCAATTTCTGACAAACCACCACGAACTTTTAGGCCGGTTTGTTTGGTTCATTTTTTGGGTCATCACTGCAGACAGCCTGGTGCCGATCAATCAGTTTCCTAGGCAACAGGGGATGGGCTTTCTGCAGCCCCGGAAATGACCTGCTGCCCCAGAAGTGATATTTTCACAAACCAAACAAACCAGTTCACAAACCCGGGCAAGTTCATAAAAGTTCGTGGTTCATGAAACACTACGAGCTACGAACCACACGGTTCTTCCCCCCCCCCCCCCTGGTTCATGCCATCTCTATTCCTGACCTCTTCAAGCAGGGGCAACCCAGACCTCTCGTACCCAGGAAGGGCAGCAGCTGGCTCAAAAGCCAGAGCTGGTGAAAGGCACCCCTGGCCACCACTGTCACCTGTTTATCCAACAGGAGACCTGGGTCCAAGAACACCCCAAGCTATGAACCTGCTCCTTTAGTGGGAATGCAACACCCTTCCAGAAGAGGAGATGTCTCCTTTTTGTGGTCAAACCTTCCCCCTTTTAGTAGCACCTCCATTTTTTATGTGTGTATTAAGATTCTTTTAGTGCAGTGTTTTACTGATGCACACATGTGCTCCGGCACAGTGGTCAAATACAGCACAAAAGTAATTCTGATACAAGCCTTCATATAATCACTTCAGAATTGTTTTTCCTAAAATCAGTGTGCAAACAAGTAACACACACAGAAAGGAGGAATGGGCAGAAGTAGCAAGCAGCTCATTGCACGAGACCTGGGCAAATTCTGGAAATTAAAAAAAAAAAGAACAGCGGTGAAAAGCCCTGACTCCCCTCTGGAAACAGGGCCAGGCATTTGGAAAACTTTTTGAGAACTTTTGAAGCATTCCTTGGTGAAGCCCTGTAAGAATTTTTCATATGTTCCAGAGGACTTTTAGCACTTCTCCGTCTAAAAAAGCAAAAAGCAGAAAAGCAGAAAGCAAAAGGCAAAAAGAAGAAAAGCAACACACTCACCAAGATGCCGACACTTTCTTGGAAAGCAGCAAGCAGCTGATAGCTGGCATACAAAGCCCTCTCTCTGCTGCATTCAGTTTCAGTAAACCAGGGGTCTATGAGCTGTCGATGATGCAAGGACACGGACACACACACACACACACACACAACAAGAACACAAAAAGTTGTACTAGACTGAATCAGGCCACTGCTCTATCTAAGCCAGTATCGTCTGCTCTGCTCCAACCAGGATTTCAGCAAGAGATCTTTTTCATAACCTGCTACCTGAATCGAGAAGCAGAGATGCCTGAATCGAACCTGGGACCTTTGCATTCAAAGGAGGCGCTCTACCATTGAGCCATGATTCTGACTGAAAATGATAGAAGGGCTGAGTTTTTAAGATGAGGGTTTGGAATTAAATTGTGTCTTAATTCATTTCAGTTTTATCCTGCCATCTTGCAAAGAGTAGCATGCATTGATTTCAGGGGTCTTAGACTACAGTAACCATGCAGAAGCTTTGCACCTCAAAATGGTGTTCTCTGTTGATGCATTATGGCAAAGCATTTCAGGATAAATAGTTACTCTTAATCTATAGATATATATTAAAAAACTGAAGGAGGAAGGGTTCATCATCTTAGAATAAGCATTCCTCCAACCCAGGAGGGGGGATGCCCTCTTCTGGGTGGGGTGCTATGACAGCCACGTGCATTCTCTGAACACAATTTATTTTTATTCCTAAATTTTCTTAATTTACACCTTATATTTCTTCACAATGGGACACAGAACAGTGTGCATTCCCCTTTCCTCCATCTTATCCTCACAACAACCCTGTTAGGTAGGTTAGGCTGAGAGAATGTGGCTGGGCCAAAGTCACCCACTGAGCTTTCATGGCAGAGGGGGAATTCGAACCTGGATCTCCCAGGTACTAGTCTAATACTTCTAACAACTATTCCACGCTGGCTTCCCACAGAAGGAAGCTTTTTAAAAATAACATCTTTAGATTTGTGCAGATTTAATTAATTAGTTGATTAAAACTCTGATTCATTTACTCAAATTTCTTTAGTCAAATGACAGATCCAATTGGAGATATTCCCTTAAAAAAACAGAATTAGAATGTTTGCTTATGTGGAACAAAATACAAATGAAAAGTTCAATCAGACACCCTGCAAAATTGTCATTTGATGCTGGCTGAGAGACAAATCCTCTCGGACGAAACCTGGCCAGTGGGAGTCAAGAAAGGCTTTGCTCTTTTTAAACACAAAAAACCATAGAGCTGGATAGGGCTGGAAGAACATCTAGTCCTTCACTGCAAAGTACGGCCTGTTGATTAACCCAAGCAGGGCTTTCTTTCAGCGGGAATGCGGTGAAACGGAGTTCCAGCACCTCTTAAAAATAGCCACCGGCCATGTGACCATTTTTGCCGAGGGCAATTTAAACTTTAAAAAACTCCCCCCTTGTTCCAGCTGACCCAAAGTGACATCATTGCGCGGTCTTGAGTTCCACCACTGAGTTCCGCCACCTCTTTTCCCAGTAAAAAAGCCCTGAACCCAAGGAATCACACCCGAGGAAAAGACGTCCGAGCTGTTTCCAAAAATGGATTTTCTCCCGGCAGCCTCAACAACTCACCTGGAACATTTCATCCACCATCTCAGAGGTCGGCTCTTCCTGCAGGATGCTTTTCATGAGTTTTCCAAGGGCATCCACAGAACAATTGTGCAGGGACTGAAAACGAAAACCCAGTTAGTGAACCCCTGAGAGTTTTGAAACTTGTGACAAAAATGCCCAACATTTATCTAGTGTGGTATTAATCCCTTCATAACAACAGCAACAACAACTTTTGATTTATATACCACCCTTCAGGACAACTTAATGCCCACTCAGAGCAGTTGACAAAGTGTGTTATTATTATCCTCACAACAATCACCCTGTGAGGTGGGTGAGGCTGAGAGAGCTCTGAGAGAGCTGTGACTGATCCAAGCTGGCTTCAAGCGGAGGAGTGGGGAATCAAACCTGGCTCTCCAGATTAGAGTCCTGCCGCTCTTAACCACTACACCAAACTGGCTCTCATATTGCACAAGGGACAGGAGGAACTGAAAAAAATGGCGCTTGCTTAAGGAGCAGACTTGTGCCATGTTAGGATGTGTGTACTGACATGCCATCAGATTTTTTAAAAGAATAAATAATAAGAAATAGTTTTTAAAAGAGCATGGTTGGAAAGCTGTGGTTTTGAGTAGAGGAATGGAAAGGACATCGAGCCCCAGCTTCTTCACCAGCTTTCTGTTGTCTTAAATATGTGCTCCTATGAGCTACCTGTGTGCCTCATGTGGTCTAATGTCAGCCCTAGAATTGCTTATGTTCCGTTTCAGCATTTCTTCAACTCTGTATTGGATTCTTACTCATGCTCTGTTTTTGTGGACTTGCATTTATTTACCCTATGGCATTGTTTATAGAAATGTCCTTGATACTGACTGTACTAATCTCACACTGTGTAATCTGCCTTGAGTCTCAGTGAGAAAGGCGGACTATAAATGACATAAACAACAACAACAGCAACATCCCATGGTTGCTGTCATGGCCCAGTCTGAGGGTGGGGTCTCCTCAGGAGGAGAGGAACCTCATGTAGCCAGCCAGGACTCCTCAGGAGAAGAGGAGCCCTGTGTAGCCAGCCCTAGCCCTGATTCAGCAGAAGCTGGCAATCAGGAGCAGCAGCTGCTGGCTGATCAGAGCTTACAGCCAGCAGCTGAGACACCAGCACCCTCTAGCTCCTACACCACAGGGGAAGCTCAGCCAGGGACTTCTACAGGTACAGCACAGCCAAGAGCCTCCACCCCCCCAGGTTCACCCACGCCCAAGGCAGCGCCAGAGACTGGAACTGCAGGAGAGACGGCGCAGTGCTCGCCTCTTGAGCCAACGCCAGCTGCTGGAGGGTGACGATGAGTAGTGGCAGGATAGAGCCCCAGCAGCTGGCTGAAAACCACGCCTGGCTATAAGAGCCAGTTTGGAGGAACTGCTGGGTGTGGAAGTAATGTATCAATTACCTGTAACCACTTCCTGGTACCTTGCATCTCACTCTTGCCTGCACCTTGCCTTGATACCCTCATGCTCTGACCTATGGACTGGACTTGGCTTGGCCTTTGGATCCTGGACACACCCCTGGTGTTTACCTTGTGCTCTGACTGTGGACTGGACCTGGCTTGTGACTCTTGGACACTCCTTGGCTTCGTGTTAGTACCTGGGCTACCAGCTTGGGCGGGCCCAGCCCATGACAGTTGCATTTAATTCCTTTTTAAAGTCAGAAAACAGTTGAGGGGTCTGCCGTATTACTCTAGTTTTTCCGCGAGTCCACGGTCTCTCTGGCTTTGTCAGAACAGCGGACAGTTTACCCTCCCCTCTCGCGACATCCTGTTTTTCAATCCCAGTTCCTTCCCCTGACTCACAGCCCTGTCTGGGTAACTTATGCGGCAACTCATCTCCGGCCAGGGCCTGTGTTATTATTTCTGTCTCATAGACAATGCCAGAAAAATGTTGTTCTTGCCCTCGAGGATATAGGTAAAAAGATGACACATTCTGCCGGCAGCTATGAATGTTTTAAGATAGCAGTGAGACATTCCAGAGATCAGCAGAGAGAGATAGGATTAGTCAGCCAGAGACGGAGCACAAGGTCAGGCATGAAAAGATGAGTTATCGATGTAAACACGAGAACTAAAAATATATCCCTGAATAAAAGATTCCATGCAGAGCCCATCAGAAGTGTCTGGTATCATCAGACCAAAAGTCTGCCTAGTTGATCCCCAGGTGTCTGAAGAAGAATCTCTGACTCGTAATGTGTAGTTCCACCAAAGAAGAATGAAAGAAGGAAGTTCTCTGAGAATCATTCTATTCATCAAACGGATAACATCAGAGCAGAGTGTCTTCTTCTTTCTCTATCTCTATATTAAGCCCCCTCTGTAACCTGAGACCAGGAACAAGGGATAGCATACAAGTCCTTCCCTTCTTACAAAAATCTTGTTGGGCTTTAAGGTGTTGCTGGACTCACATCCCACTGTTTTACTGCAGACCAACATGGCTACCCATCAAAACTAGTTCAGCCTCTTTCCCACTGGACATATGATTCTGGGAAGTCTGCAAGCAAGTCAGAAAAGAAGGCCCTGAAGATGCCACATACCTCTACGTAGGCAGAGTCCTTTCCCATCTCCCCTTTCAGCTGTTCCAGGGGAGGGAGAGGGAACAAACTTTTGATGCTTTGATCAACGAGGTCCCGATTTTCCTCCAGAGTCAAAAATGGCTTCAGTTTGCTGGCAGGAAAGAGATGGATTGAGGGACCACATTTTAGATTCATCAGGGTTAGTTCTGGGCACTTCGTCTCTCCATCAAGATACACCTATTCGTATAGTGCCAACTCTTGTACCTACGCAAAGTACCACCTGCAGCCAGGTCTGCTGTGCCCCTGACAGCACCCGCGTTGGTCATGGTGAGCAACCAGGAGCTGATGAGCATTTCCTTCTGACTCAATGGTGGCTGGATGTGAGTAGAGTCCCTGTGGTGGATTGGCACCCTCTTTGTTGTCCTGTCCCAAGTAGTGGCTTGGGTGGATTGTGACTCGGAGCGGAAATACATATTGCAAAATATCAAAGGATGCTCAAGTGCAGGATTTGATGTGTGGTCCTCAATTCACATGCAAGCTGTTCTTGCTTGGTGCATGTGCATGCCGCTTTCATGCGAGTCCCCTTTGTGTGACTGCATCTGCAAGTGAGTCTGGAGGTCAAAGCGCCAATTCAGCTCTGTTTTTGCTGTGAGAACAAGTACTGTAGGCTCCTTTGACTTGCCAATTTGCATTTCTTGAAGGTGTGAGAAAGTGTCAAGATCTGCATTTCAATGAATGGAAGTGGGTGGTAGGGGAAACGGACACTTTTAGCAGTTGTGGAGGAACTGATATCAAATGTGTGAACGTACTCATGCAGAGCAAATTAAAGTGGGACTGTGCAAGAGAGTATATGAGAAGTTGGAAGGGAGGACGTGAAATTAGGCTCACTTGAGCATCCCTTGGTACTTCGTAACATATATTTCCACCCTCACTATCAACTTAAAGAGAAAACTAGCTCAGATTTCATGTGGGTGATGTGAACTGTTTGCTTAACAGCCCAACTTTGAAACTGTACACCAAACTTCTTCAAGGACGGTACTGGTTGAATTGCTCTTTCCTCCTTGGTTGCTAAGCTCTTTCATCAACCTTACAGTTACTCTTCCTCTATCAGGTAAAGGTTGTAGTAACATCCAAGGAAATGTAGAAGAAAGCAGACTGCCCTACCACCAAGACTGATTGCTTCTATCTGGGGCTGGCTTTTCTTTTCTTTTTAAATAATAATTTGTATTAAAAAGAAATTTTCAAGTGAATAAAAAGACAACGCAAAAAAAGAGCAAAAAGAAAGAAAAAAAATTAGGAATAATTACCAATTTTCACTGTGAAAAGATAAATAAATATTACATATTAGATCCTATCTCCAAATTTACCCTTACCATCAACATTATACCTTAACTCTAAATTAATCCTAACTTAATCCTAAACGATTGCATCTCCTTCCCCTCTAAAACATTTTTCTCCACATTTTCAAACGCATGAACTATCAGTTCTTTTCTATCTGTTTCCTTCAAAAAGTCTATAAGGAGCTTCCAGGTAGCAATATATTTATCCCCAGGGCCGGCGCGCCAATAGAGGCCAGGTAGGTGGTGGCCTCAGGCGTGAGGGCCCTGGAGAGGCGCCAGAGGGGGTGACAGGGGCAGAGGTGCATGCCACGGAGCTGGCATGGCTGGCCCACAGCTGCTGCTGCCAGTCAGCCCCATGCCGCTGCCGCTGCCGCCACCACACGCCCCCAGCCGGGCACAGCAGCCACAAGCCGCTGCTGGGGCAGCGTGCGGAGCGCGGAGCAGCCTCTGCCCGCTACCCCAGCCATCTGCCGGCAAATGCCCCGGCTTGCGCTGCATGGTGATATCATTGCGAGATGACGTCATCGTGCAGTCTGTGGCACACGCGGGCTGTGCGCGGCGTGGGGGGGGAGTTTGCCGCAGGCGCCAGAGACCCTGGCGCTGGCAGTGTTTATCCCTAACCAGAGATGTAAGTTTAGTCATCTCAGCATACTCCATCATCTTCTCCAGCCATTCCTCAGTTGTAGGTAATATTATAGCTTTCCATTTCTGAGCATGTAACAGTCTCGCTGCTGTTGTTGTATACAAAAAAAGTATACCACAAGTGACTTCAAACTGTTTGTCCATTAGTCACAACAAAAAAGCCTCCGGTTTCATTTGTATATTAGTCTTTAGAATCTTCTGGATAATTGGATGTACTTCTGTTTTAAATTTTTGGGCTGGGGCTGGCTTTTCTAAAGTTATTCAGCAGGCTTAGGAAGCAGAAATTGGCCTGCAAATGATGTTCACTAAAGGAACAGTCCATTTTGGGCTCTTTGGTTTTTTTGTGCTAGGGGATGATAAGGATATGAGTTTGAAGAACAGAGAGATTTACATCCCTCCCCAAGGTGGCAGACCATCTGCTTGGCATGCAGAAGGTCCCAAGTTCAATTCCCCCACATCAGGGTTTTCAACTTCCAGGCAGCAACTGGAGATCTCCCAGAATTACAACGGATCCCCAGGCCATAGAGATCAGTTCCTCTGGAGAAAACGGCTGCTTTGTAAGGTGGACTCTATGGCATTATGCCTGGCTGAGGCTCCTTCCCTCTGCAAACCCTGCCCTCTTCAGGCCCAACCTCCAAAATCTCCAGAAATATCATAACCTGAAGCTGACAACTCCAGGTAGCAGGTGACGCAAAAGTTTTCTCCCGGAGACCCTGGAGAGCCTCGGACAATCTGAATAGACAATATTGACCTTGGATTCAGTGTAAATCAACAATATGTTCATATGTACCTATTCAGGGAAACAGGGGCAGAGTAGGTAGGGCCTTTCACAACTGGGGTGCCACCACTGAGAATGCCCTGTCTTTGGCTGATACACTCCCTCTGTAGTTGGGGCACAAAAAGCTCAGCTTAGGATAGTTTCAAGTATCTGAAGAAGAGAGCTTAGGCTCTCTCCTGAAAATCGTGCTGGTTTCTAAGGTGCCACTGGACTCAAAAGCTTAACTAGCAGGCTTTGGAGTACCATTTTCTACATTGTGTAGCATATCAGGTCTAATATTTTATGCTTCGTTTCTGACTTCTGACATTCTAGTCCTATTATATTCTTTATTGGAAGTTTCATTTTATTTATTGCATCGACTCACACTATGTAATCTGCCTTAGTCTTAGAGTGGAACTGCGTGAGATGCATGGGCGCTTGTTGTGTCCTGCAAGGTTCATTGGGAATTGTAGTCTTTTTTTAAAAAGCTGCTCCATGTGATTCTCAACCAGGGACAACCACAACTGGAGGGATTCTCTCTCTCTCTCTCTCTCTTCCTCCCTCCCTCTCTCAAAAAACTTCTGAGAGCTCATGGGAACGACATAACAGGAGGCAGGGAAAAAAATGAGTTTTTTTGTGCACAAGAGAGAATCTCAGTCCCTCCCATTATTTATCCCCAGCTGAGAATTGTATCGCAGATTTTCTCTCTCTCTCTCTTGACTTTTTTCCTGCCTCCTATTACAACCCCCTACCTCCAAGCTACTGGAGGAAAGCCAAGCTAAAGGGATTTGTGAAAGAGATAATTTCTCCAGTCGAGTGGCTATTCTAATCCACTCAGCTCAATTTTGCTTCAGGAGTTCAAAGAGAGGGGGGATGGGGAAAAGCTGAGAGAGAGAGAGAAAATCTGAGATGCGATTTCCTGCCAGGAGAAGAACAATGGGAGGGACTGGGATTCTCTCTTGCATGCAAAAAAACTCGGCATTTTTCCTGCCTCCTGTTACATTCCTCCCCCACCAGCTCCTGGAGGGGTTTTTTTTTTGAGAGAGGGAGGGAGGGAGGGAGGGAGGGAGAGAGATGGAGAGAGAGAGAGAGAGAGAGAGAGAGAGAGTCCCTCCAGTTGCGATTCTTCCTGGCTGAGAATTGCATTGTGAGACAGGTTTTTTTTAAGACTACTCCTCCCAGGTAAGCTTGTGAGACCCAACACGCGAAGAACACGTGTCTGGTGTCTCGTGTAGTTTAGCCCTCAATGAGAAAGTCGGGCTATAAAGTAAACAAATAAAAATATCATAGCTGTGACATTTCCTGTCAGGAAGCCCCCTCATGCCTTCATGAGCCAAGGTCTACAGATAGACTTCTTTGGTGGAAAGCCTAGGTGCTGAATGTATTTTTTAAAATGTATCTTCCATCTTTCTCCCCAATAGGGACCCAAAGCAGCTTACATTGTCTTCCTCTCCTCCATTTTATCCTCACAGGCCTGTGAGGTAGGTCAGTCCGAATGCGTGTATTGGCCTAAGGTCCCCCAGTGAGATTCCATGGCAGAGTGGGGATTCAAACCTGAATCTCCTAGATCCTAGTCCAACACTCTAACCACTACACCACACTGTCTCTCTCCATGAAATCTCTGAAGATTTCATGAAGTCAAATGCACTATAGGTGGTTGCTGCCATGCAGACATTACCGCAGGACCAGGAGTGGCAACTGGGTCAGAAAGAAGCTTACCTCAGGCACCCAAGGGTGATGATGGCCATCGGGCGAATTGGAGTAGCTAGCGAATCTAAGGGCTCCTCTCTGATGAAAGCCTGAAACAGAGAGCAGAGGTTTGAGGAAGGGAAGCATAAAGGAATAGAGTTGTTAAGAGAAATTCTCTTATTTCCTCTTTACCCTGTTTCTCCCTGAATCCAACAACTCATTTCTTTTTCTCTTTTTAGGAATTTGGAGTCAATTTCTAATCAATTCCCTTTTTTATCAAAAAGGAATTCGAAGAGAGGAGGGGCAGGCAGGGAGGTTTTGCAAAATCTCAGAAATTTACTCTGTAGATGCTCAGAGGCAGACAATATCTTCCCAAGCTTTCCTATCTTCCTGCTAGAGCACCACCCTAGGGTGTACAACTTAAAACAACAATAAGTGCTGATGTCTATCATGCTCTTGATTTCTTTTCAAAGAGAAATGAATGAGAAATCCTGCTCTTAAAAGAGAAAGAGGAGAATAAGAGGAATCAATGGCTATATCTAAAAAAGGGACTTTTGGAAAAAGAAATTCCTCGCCGCATAAAAACTCTACAAAAGAATGAAAGACTCACTGATGAGAGAACATAAAGATTTGCACTTAACCCACGAAACAGTTGTGGGGTTTAAACTATCTAAAAGAACACGATGGGCATAATTTATTTATTGTATTTTCATCCCACATGTCCTCCCAGGAGCACAGGGCAGCATACAGAGTTCAACTCTCCTCCATATTATCCTCACAACAGCCCTGTGAGGGAGGTTAGACGGAGAGGGAATCATGTGTCCAAGATCACTGGGCAAGCTTTCATGTTGGAGTGGGGATCTGAACTCAAAAACAGTCCAACACACCAGCCTTTGCACCACACTGGCTGCATCACCATGGCTATAAAACGGGCGGTCAACCCCAGGATAGAGTTGCCAGCTCCAGTCTGGGAAATTCCTGGAGATTTGAGGGGTTGAACCTGGGGAGGGCAGGGTTTGGGGAGGGGAAGGATCTCAGCAGGGTATTATGCCACCCTCCAAATCGGCCAGTTTCTCCAGGGGAACGGGTCCTTCTCACCTGGAGATCAATGGTAATTCCAACAGATCTGCAAACTGTGCCTGGAAGCATCATATTTTAAGACATAAAATGCTATGCACTTACGATGCTCAGGAAAAATGAGTTGTTTTGCAGATCTGCAGGAGAGGCTAGCTGTGCCCAGAACCCCGGGGCTATTGACTCACCAGCATGACTCCTACGAGTTCCTTTTTGCACGTAAACTGCATGTCCCGGTAGTCCTGTGTCTCATGGATGGCGTGGCTGATGTCTATCATGCTCTGGAGGAAGGCCAGCTTGAGATTGATGTCCTGCATTTCCGAAAGAACCCTTTTACAAGAAGAATCCAATGTTATCTGAGCTAATGTATGTTGCGCCCACCTTCCATTTTCCAAGATAACATGAAGGGGGGGGGGGCTTTCAGGGGAAGACTGGAAGGAGGGTTGCTTAACCCCTCCCAAAACTGAGTTCTCAACTTGAAATCTGCCCTCTTGGGCTGTTTTTTTCTGGAGATCTCCCGGAATTATATTATATTATATTATATTATATTATATTATATTATATTATATTATATTATATTATATTATATTATATTATATTATATTATATTATATTATATTATATTATATTATATTATATTATATTATATTATATTATATTTATACCCCGCCCTCCCCACACATGGGCTCAGGGCAGCTAACAACATTCAAAGATACATTATAATCGCAAAAACACAAAATCAATGATCTCCAGACAACATAGATTGGTTGGATCTCCAGACAACATAGATCGGTCCTCCTGGAGAAAATGGCAGCATTAGACAGCGGATTTTATGACATTATACCCTGCTGAGGCCCCTCCTCTTCCCCCCAGACCCTGACCTCTCCAAGCCCCCCCCCCCAAACCTCCAGGAATTTCCCAACCCAGAGCTGGCAACCCTAGCTCCCTTCCAGTTACAGAAACTAATTTGTAAAAAAAAACCCCTGAAAAGTACCATGGGAGGGGGTGTGATGTGCTCAGAAAAATCAGTGCACCGAAGAAGGATTAAGCTGCTACTACTGGGTGATGCAACAAGACTACAAATCCCAAGGGGCAGTGCGATGCCATGCAAGTGTGAGGCGCCACCAGCATGCAGGCACCAACAGGACACATTAGGAGAGAACTCTCGGAAAATGGGTGAGCTTTTTCTGAATGGTCACAAAGCAGGCTGATTCTAGAGGCAAGTCAAAGGAAGCAGAGTGGACTTCAGGAGTCTCAGCTGCCTTGTTTATCTCCAGACTCAGCTCAAAAGGAGCAACATGTAGCAAAACCCCTGAGGTGGCCAAGGTGGCATATTATTTACATGTAAATAATGCAGATGAAGTGTTCATCACTGACCTTGTTTGCGATGCTGACACCAAGCACCTGAAAGATG
The DNA here is from genome assembly GCF_028583425.1 of Eublepharis macularius. Taxonomy (NCBI): domain Eukaryota; kingdom Metazoa; phylum Chordata; class Lepidosauria; order Squamata; family Eublepharidae; genus Eublepharis; species Eublepharis macularius. Next base: position 7,685,949 of record NC_072791.1, on the reverse strand, counting down.
AAATGCAAACCCCGGTTGGCATTTTAGAAATCACCTTACAGTGTTCATATCGTGAAGCAAAAAACCATTTCTTCATATAAAATTTCTATTCTATGTACCACCCCATCATGGATTCCCCAGGACAACTAAGTACATGTGTGCCCTATTTTTTAAATAACAACAGCAGCAACAACAACAAATTTAATTTTAAGCCCTCCAAAAATTTGGTCTGAGCTGCATCACACTGCAACGCTATTTGCTGTCCATGAAAAGGACCCCTTGCTTTTGGCAAGCATTGGGGATCCCTCTGAACAGTGGGGAATGTTTGGGCACAGGACCGGAGCCTTGGGTGGTGGCTGTGTTGTTGTTCTTGGCCTTGTGAATGATGCAGGACGCTGTTGTATACTGACACACTGGGCTGTGACGGTTTAACACTAAAGTTCTGTCCCAAGGAACCTGCAATCTTGTTTCCCCCCAGTTTCTTTCTGCCTGCCTTGACCCCCTTCTCATTTAATAAATCTATATATAAAGACAAGTGTCCTGACTGACTCATCAATGCTCTACAAACATGAAATTTGGGGAGAACATTCCTTTCGTGGTGTAAACACCCACTAAGACGGGATTTTAAGGAATTCACCCCCTAAGGATTTAAAAAGGGGTAAAGTGTGTTTTCCCAAAGAGATACAGAGCCGAAACAGACATGACGAGTTACCTCAATTCAACCTGGGTTTCCTTGCCTCATGGTTTGATGGGAAGTGTAGGCGTCCTTGCAGGTGAATCGCTGCATTTCTCCTTCCCCTGCTTGCATGGCCTGGAGCTACATAGCCACACATGCTCTGCCTCCCCCCCCCCGTCGCACTGAGCATCACTTCATCTCCCCCCCCTCCCTCGTCTGGCCCAGTCCCTGCAGTTCTGGGCCGTGCGGCTTCTGGTGGGGGCCAAGTGAGTGAGGGGGAGATGCAGCATGCTCCAGGAGCCTTTCCTCCCGCTCTCCCAGTGCAGCCCGGTGTCGCTCTGTGGGGGCTGGGCCAGGCGAGGGGGGGAGATGAAGTGACGCTCAGTGCGACGGGGGGAGGCAACTCCACCCCCCTCGCCTGGCCCAGCCCCCACAGAGCGACACCGGGCTGCACTGGGAGAGCAGGAGGAAAGGCTCCCGGAGCATACTGCATCTCCCCCTCACTCGCCCGGCCCCCACCAGAAGCCGTGCAGCCCAGAACTGCGGGGACTGGGCCAGATGAGAGAGGGGGGGAGATGAAGTGACGCTCAGTGCGATGGGGGCGGGAGGCAGAGCACGTGCGGCTATGTAGCTCTGGGCCACGCAAGCAGGGGAAGGAGAAATGCAGCGATGCACCTGCAAGGATGCCTACACTTCTCGTCAAACCTTTAGGCAAGGAAACCCAGGTTGAACTGAGGTAACTTGTTACGTCTGTTTTGGGTCACAGTTTCCCTGTGTGGCTGGTAGGCTGCTGCCTGCTTGCACCCCCACCCTCCACTGCCAGCTTGGCCACGCTTCCCTGACTGGGCCAGCCTTTCAAGGTCATTTGCATATGCAGGCTGATTGGGGCCCACAATATTCCATACTTCACCCCCCCCCAGACAGTTGGAACACAGAGGTCATTTGCATATGCAGCCTGATTGGTCCTCAGCTCCACATTTTAAACTGTCTGCAGTTGCTATTGGGAGTCATTGAATGTGCCCTGAGGTAAAATGTACTTTCCAGTCTTCCCCTCAAAGTTCACTCAAGTTGCCAATCTCCCTGTGGGGTCTGGCTTTCTTGTGTGTGTGGCTGGCAGGCTTCTGCCTGCTTGCACTCCACTCTCTGTGTGGAACTCTGTGTTCTGAGGTAAAAATCAGGTCAAGGAAACTACAGACAGTTGAAGGAAGGCGGTAACTGGATTTAAAGTAGTTATATATTGTAGCAAAGTATGGGTATCAAGCTAGTATCTAATATGGTTGCTCCTTCTAGCCCATCTTTTAAATGAATCTTATCTGCACAGGTAGGTCTCCTGGAGATCACAAGTACAGAATCAGTCCAGGAAACATTTCTGAAGTTCCCACACTAAGCAGACAGGACAACGGGTAATACAACACTCAAGGCCAGTCTAAACAATATCAAAAGGAAAGATTCTCTGCAGCTGCCAGCTAGGCTGGGAGACTGAGAAAGCGAAAGTGGTTATTGCAAGTTAAGGAATGTACTTATCAGTTACTACATAAGACCAGGTACAACACCAAGGCATCTCTGGATCATACACTTAATATTGGCATGGACGAATGGGTACATTCAAACATGACACTTGCGAGGGTCCCTAGTGGGCTAACAAAATGCGCTGCAGTAGTCAAGCCTAGAGATGACCAATGCCTAGTTAATGATGGAAAGGAGCTTGCAGAAAGAAAACGGAAAACCGTTCTCCGAATTACCGAGCTCCATTGGGATGGGGGTCAACACTCTCCCGGCCAAGCACACTTGGCCTTTAAAGACTCTCACCTGACCACTCTGGTGGTAATGTTGCAGAACTCTCTTAATGATGTTGGTTTCCACCTGGGAGAGGAAGAGCTCCTTGGGGGCACAGAGAGCCACTCGGCCATACGTGAGCATCAGCGTTTGGTGGACATGGCCTCTCCGACCTTGATAGTAGTCCTGTACAACAGAAAGAGAGTAGGAAGGTATGGCTGCTTCTAGTTGGGCTGGTAGCTAATAGCTGCCCCTACTTGGACGCCCGGACAGCAGCACTGGTTTCTAATCTTTTTCTGATCGGTAGAACAAAGAGCACCAATTCACTGGCGGGGATGAGTGGGTTTTCCGTTGCATTCCTTTCTTTCCCAGGAAGCTCACTCTGTGTCGAGTGCTTCACTCCTCCTTAATTCCATGTGGACAATGACCATGGCCGATTCCAGACAGCCCTCCCCATCCCGAAACGTCGCGCGTCGTTGCGCGGAAAACGCAAAATATCATGTTTTCTCGCGGGAGTTTTGCGCAATGTCGCGCAAAACTCGCGCAAGAAAACGTGGTATTTCGCGTTTTCCACACGACGATGCGCGACGTTTCGGGATGGGGAGGGCCATCTGGAATCGGCCCATGTCTCAAATTAATTCTGATTGATTGATTGCAAGCAGGCTAAGGGGGCTTACAATATTATACACATCAACGTATCATAAATAGAAAAGAGCAAGAGTCCAGTAGCTCCTATAAGACTAACAAAATTTGTGGTAGGGTATGAGCTTTCATAAGCCAAAGCTCATTTCTTTAGATACAGCTAGAATGTGAGTCCATCTGTCCTTATATCTTGGAGATGGACTCACACTCTAGCTGTATCTGAAGAAGTGAGCTGTGACTCACGAAAGCTCCTACCCTACCACAAATTCTGTTAGTCTTAGAGATGCTCCTGGACTCTCGCTCTTTTCCACTGCTACAGACAGACTAACATGGCCATCCATCTTGATAAATACATAAAAGAGCAATAAAGTACTATAAAATACAATAAAACACGAGTCCACAAAAGAACCCCAAAGTGCAGCTTCCAAGAACAGACGATTACGGTTCACAGGTTACTGTGGGGCAGATCCGGCAGATCTAATCAGAGCAGCTGAAGTGGAGCAGACCCGGCAAGAGGCCAGCAGGATAATTCCCTGGCTTCTCAACCACAGCCATTCTGGACGTGTTGCATGTACAGTTTACCCCATCTTTCATGTCCTTCAATTAATGTGTCTGGTCCCCCTCTATGTTACCGATGCACACAAATCTTGGTGCAGCCCCATGTCAAATTGCATAAAGATTCTTTTTGCATAAAGATTCTTTTTGCGTGACAGTTTGCTAATGTGTGCATTCATATCTGACTTATCTTGATATATGCAAGACGATCCTGGATGTGCCCTTAAAGGGGCTTAAAAATAACACATTCGCGGGACGCCTGGCAAATTTATTGTGGAATAAATATTCAGGAGCCAAGGCCCGTTTTACAACTGTATGAAGTATTACAGTCAGTTGTCAGAGAGATTTATACCCCAAATGACAAGTTTTAGATGGGTGAGGGCAAGGGAGCCTTGAGAAAGAGAAGTCAAAAGGTCTGATTTCCTGGGACAAAATGAGTGACACCGCAGAGCACAATGGGCTTGTGCACAATGTAACCCTGTTTAGGATTGCACTGTTTTTTTAAAAAGGAAGAACTGTTGCTGTCTCCATTTGGTAAACTAGATAATCTGAGGAAGAAACCTGCTTAATGTAAGCTGATTTGTGTGTTTCCAACGGAACAAATGAGGTAGACATCTTCTAAAAGACAATCAATAAAATCCATCTTGGCAAACATCTACACTGAAAAGGTACGGAAAATCTTGACACAATCTTCACAGCAAACGTACACGCACATACCTCACATCTGCCAATTTCAAATTAAGTCTGGTGGTAGGAGAAGCTGGTCCTTAAATTTAACCTAAGAAGATGGTGTCGAGTAGTGGTTACCTATTCCCACCTCATGGAATGTTTTTGGAGGGGGTTGAGCTATATGGGTTGCTGCCTAAATGAACTGTTTGTATTGCATTTTATGCTTTTAATGCCGTTTTTATTGTAAGTTATTTATGTTGTAATCTGCTCTGAGCTCAGTTGTGGGAAGAGCAGATAATAAATCCGACCACAACATTGAACTGGAGGAGTTAGCCGTGTTAGTCTGTAGTCGCAAAATAGTATAAAGAGTCCAGTAGCACCTTTAAGACTAACCAACTTTATTGTAGCATAAGCTTTTGAGAATCACAGCTCTCTTCATCAGATGCATCTGACGAAGAGAGCTGTGGTTCTCAAAAGCTTATGCTACAATAAAGTTGGTTAGTCTTAAAGGTGCTACTGGACTCTTTACTAACACTGAACTGGGAGAGCATGGTTCAAACCTCCACTTATTGGATGACCTCGGACCAACCAACCACACACACACACACACGCATGCACGCACACGCACACACACACAGATTGAGACTCACCTACCTTACAAAATTGTTGTGAGGATAAAATAAAGGAGAGCCACAGATGTTGCCCTGCGCGTCTTGTGCTACATAGATCAGATGTGCCTATGAAATGGTAAATTCCGCTCCTTTACCTTATAGTGGCTGATGATTTCAGACACCTTCGTTTTCTTTCCCCCTCTGTCTCCAAACTTGTGCAGTGTGCTTAACGTGAGGTCAAAATGGCCCATGGCAGAAAAGGAAAGGACGTGGATGACCTTCTGCAAAGTCAGAAAAAAAATGTGTTGGATTTGCCAGTTCTCGGAGGCGCACAGAAATCCCATGGATAGAAACCAACCTGCCATCAAAATGTCAAAGCTTTGGATTCCTGATCAGGCTGTCTGTGGGTGAAGCCTTGAAGAACAGTGTTCTCCAGTCAGTCAGGAAGATGGACTTTGGATTGAAATGGTGGAAACGGCAGCAGAGGACTTGGGAATGGCAGGTGGGCTTAAGGGTTGCATGAAGGTTCTGGAGTGGAGGATTTAGGGGTGAGAGGCAAAGCGGGAGCTGGAGGGATTGCAAGTTTGCTCCCTTCATGGAGGAGCAAAAACTTGAAAATTAAGTCCAGGAGCCACTTAAAAAATGCACATCTTTCTCTGGGGTTGTGGCATCTGGTTGCCAATTGCCTGAAGGCCTAATTACCTCCGATGCTGAAAATCCCATTCAGAAAAGTGGAACATGAAGGAAAAGAAACATTCATGCAAAAGAAGCACACATAGAAAACCGTTTCCCACCGCGAGGCAGAAGATAAAATATTGGATTGTAAGGGAGGATTTGAGTTTGATTAACACTTCAGGAGACTTTGGGCCTAATCTACCTCCTAAAGTTGAGGTGAGGATGAACTAGGATGTCTCCATGGTATTTTTGCGGCCCTGGGCCTTGGGGAGGAAACGGAGGTAGGATTCACGAGACAACAAATATTTTGTGCTAGAAAACAGAGCATGCTCCAAGCTGCTCACTTTAAGAAGTGAAGAACTGTTACGCTGTCCCCCTCACTGATAAGAAAGAGTAGAGAAAGCATTGTTTTCTTTATATCTAGCCTAGGATGGCGAGAGATGTAGATGACATCTCCTGTGCCCACAGAGGCAAGATGGAGAAGAAGAGACAGAGAGAGGAAGTATGGAGCAAAAAGGAAGAAAATCAGGTTTCAGAGGGGAACTGAGTCAGATAAACAGAGAGGGTCTGTTTATCCTTCCTTTCTACTATCCTGGAGCTATTTTTGTAGATTGTTTTTCTCAGGGACTTCCTTCTTGCTCTACACCTTCCTCTCTTTGTCTCTTCTTCTCTGTCTTGTCGCCATGGGCTCAAGAGGACTAGAGATGGGCATGAACTGGAAAAATGCACGAACCATGAACTTTCACAAAGCTGCCCCTGGTTTGTGAACCGGTTCGTTTGGTTAATGAAAACGGCACATCCAGGTCAGAAAATCATCACTTCCGGGTCAGCAGAAGGTCTGCAGGAAGTCCGTCCCCTGTTGCCTAGGAAACTGATTGATCGGCACCAGGCTGTCTGCAGTGATGAACCAAAAAAACGAACCAAACAAACCAGCCTAAAGTTTGTGGCGGTTCATCAGACATGGGCTCTGATGAACTGCTGGTTCACGAACCACAAACCGGCCTGGTTCGTCACAAATTTTGGTTCGTGCCCATCTCTACTCAGGACATGCCATCCTGCATCCTTCAGCATCCTAGACTGGATATACAGAACAAGATGTTTTCTCTACTCTTTTCTATTCTCAGAGGGGTTCCTTTAATAAACGGGTTCATATTTCTTTCCTAAAGCTTAAACCAGGCGCTGTGTGCGAGTTTGGTCCTTTCCGTGAATGTCCTCTGCAATGCAGAGGCTCCCACACGCTTTTAGCACACTTGTGATACAACTCTGCTAACACTCGCCTCTCTCTCAGACGCTTCCAGATAATTGGCATTCTCTATGATATGCTGAATCTGACTTTTAACGAAGGGCACATCCTCACAGCTCGTTAGTGACGTCCCCAATGATTTATAAAGGAAACTCTGGAAGAAAAGGAACAACAGATGATATCAACCTTGGGATCCTCTGTAGAAAAAAACTTGATTTTTTTGCAGGGGGCGGGGTTAAGATGGGATTTTTTTTGGTTATAATTTTTATTTTATTCATAGAATTAAAAGCCCAATTAAAAAGGCAGAAAGCAAAAATAAAAGGAAAAGATAATTTAAAAAGCTTACAAGAAGAAAAGGAGAAAACAGAACTTAAAATATAAAAGAAAACAATCATACATATTTCATTTTCATTCTTCTCTACACTTATCTTTTTAACAAACATCATCCTTAAAATTTAATCTCTCCAAAATTTTCTTTTCCACTACCGCCCCCCTTCTATTTATTTTTTCCCAAATTTGTCTACTAAAAAATTCCACGGGGAGGGCAGAATACAAATGTGAAATAAAATAAATAAATAAATAAGTCATCAAATCATTTTTCCTTGTTTCACGCAGAAAGCCAATAAGGGGATTCCAGTTAGCCAAAAACTCTCTGATCAGAGCTGTAAGTTTAGCCATCTCCACTAACTCCGTCATTTTCATAAAGATTGGATTTTTTTGTTGGATCGTGATCTTGAGACCCGAATTTAAATCCCTGAGATTGAGCGCATGGATGATCTTGGGTCAGTCATTCCCTTTCTCTTAGCCTAACCTACTTCACAGGGTTGTTGTGTGGAAAAAAATATTGGAAGGGAGCAATGTATATTAAGCTTGGTCACCCGCCAGGGCTTTGGGAGAGACACAGACCTTTTCAGACGACTGATCGATATAGCTGGACATCTGACTTTCAAATTCACGGCTCAAATTCCGGCTCCAGTTGCTGTCAGCAATGGTCTCTAGGGATCTTCTCAGGAACTAGGGGCAAAAGAAGAACTAGAACAACATGGTGGGAGCTTGCCTTCTCTGCCCCTGCCCGGCCTTATACTTTCCTACTTGTTTTCTGCACAAAGTGGATAGATGTTCAAAGTTTCACAAAAAAGGACTGAATGTGTCCAACTAACACTGAAAATGTCACACACAAGTAAGAGAAAGACAGCTTGCAAAACCGCTGAGACGGTTGTTCACACATCACAGACCTGGGTCCATCATTACAAAGAGGCATACGGGTAAATTGGGGATGGCCTGGCCATTCAAGAGTCCACAGCACAGTGATAAAGCGTCTCCTTTGCATACAGAAGGGCATGAACTCAAGAAACTGTCTTATACTGAATTGGGCCATTGGGCCATCAAGGTCAATATTGTCTAATCAGACCAGGGTGCCCGCTGGTGGTGGGCGATCTGCCTGCCAATCTGCCAGCAATTGGCAGGAGGTAGCAAGCCCTCTGGAGATCGCTCGCCATAAACAGGCACCCTGGGAACGTGTGACACACACACTCTTGGGAGGTTAGATGATGGCTGATTCTGCACACGTTGGATAATGCACTTTCAATGCACTTTATCAATTGTTTGAGGTGGATTTTTTGTCCCGCACACGAAAAAATCCATTCCAAATGATCTATAAAGAGGATTGGAAGTGCATTATCCGGCGTGTGCGGAATCACTCATAGTCACTTCTGGGAAGTGACGTCATTGTGCTGGCCATGGTTCTGCTCCCACACTTCACTGGGACACATTTTGGCCCCAAACTGGCCAGAATTAGCCCCATGCAAAGAACAGGAGCACATCTGCGGCTGGCGTGACAACATCACTTCCTGGAAGTGTCATCATTGTGCATGTGAAGATTGACACACCAGAGGCACAAGGTAAGTGCTAGGTCCTCTACCTCCTGCTGGAAGGTTGTAGGAACCTGACACCCCTTTCCTCGTACTGCTCAGTCTCCAGACCCCTGATCATCCTCGTCGCTCTCCTCTGCACCCTCTCAATTTTGCCCACATCCTTTTTGAAGTGAGGCCTCCAGAACTGCACACAATACTCCAAGTGCGGCCTGACCAAGGCAGCATAGAGAGGGGCTGTGACCTCCTCCAGTCCCAGAGCCCCAGACTGTGGTGTCAGTCTGCGCACTGCTTCCTTTACTATGGCCGGGCAATTCTTGGAAACGAGAAACCAACCCCCTATCCCCAGCCAGGGTGCTGCCATATGCTGCGATGTGAGTTTTGGTGGGTGCCCAACCATGCCTACCCTTGATGCCAAGCCTGCCTCAGTGGCTGCCACACGGGCCCCGCACAATCCCTGCCTAACCTTGCTACAGGTTTGGCCTGCCAAAGGCATTTCTCCCAGGGAAAGCTGTTCCTTACCTGCAGCAGTTTCTGCTCCCATTCCTGACCGCTGGCCTCCAAGGCTCCTGCGGGAAAGAGGCCAAATAGTCCCGTCAATGCTGTTGGCACCGAGTGTGAGTCTGGCACGCGACATCCACTTGGCATCTCCCCACCCATCCCCATGTCTCCATTCCAATCCCTCAACCGTCCACTGAACAGTCAAACTTGATCCCATTGTCCGTGCCATCACCATCACCATATTGTGTATAAAATAATGGGCAGGGCTGATGCGCCCATTGAGGCCGGGCCGGCAGCCACCACGAGTGCTAAGGCACTGGAGGGGGTGGCAGAGGGGGCGCCGGTGGTGGGGGCACACGCCATGGAGCTCAATTGCTCCGTGCTGCTGCGCTCAGCCAGGAGAGCATGCTGGTGGCGGCAGCGTGGGGCAACTGAGCGGGCAGCCTCCCAGCTGCTCTGTGCTGCCACTGCAGCCACCGCTGCCGCCACCACCAGCACACAGCTGTGGGCTAGGTGCGGCAGGTGGCCGGGGCAGCACGTGGAGCAACTGAGCCGGATGCACGTGCGCCGCCCCGGCCGCCTGCCGCAGCTGGCTCGCAGCTGCTGCGCCTGGTCAGGAGTGCATGCTGGCAGCAGCAATGTCGGGCAGCTGAGTGAGCAGCCTCCCAGGCCTCCCACTCAGTTGCTCTGTGCTGCTGCCACCACCGCTGCTGCCGCCAGCACACAGCTGTGGGCCAGGCGCAGCAGGCGGCCGAGGCGGCATAGGGCAAGTGAACGGGAGGTCTGGGAGACCACTCCTGTACCATCCCCGCCCCACGTGATGACATCACATGCAGTGACATCATCACGTAGTCTGGGCACGTGTGCGCAAAGTGCACGTGCACACCAACACCCCTGAAGCTGCCTCAGGCGCCAGAAATGCTGGCGCCGGCCCTGATAATGGGGTGATGTACCAAAAACAGGGCCACAGGGAAAAGCCTGTTTGCAGGTTTACAATTGATAATAGTGGTGGAAAGTGCCATCAAGGCACCCCAGGACCTCACCCAGACTTCAGCTGAATAACAATTCTGCACAGAGAACTGGTCTGAGGGACTGCCGAATCAATGCTCCTGAAATACTGCTAACCGTTTTGAGGGCCAAGGGCCATTAAGAGTAACAGAGCCGGAGAGGGGACCACATTTAGGTCTCTGTCTCCTTTTACAGTTTTCAAGGTGGATGCTAGCTCGTCCTCTTTCCAGAGAAGTTCTCCAAAGCTGGCAGAGACCAAGGTTCGGTTCTGAGGCCAAACATGTTTTCCCCCTCCTCTGATCTAAAAAGACAACATTAAGAGGAAGAGGGTGAACTACATACATAGAAGGAAGAGAAAACATCTCTCAGTTTATTCTCTGCCATGCATGTACTTGTTCTCAAATAATAATGGCGCTTGTGTAGCCTGCCTGGAAGTTTCCACTGATGTAAAATGCAGCAGCAAGTTTGCTCGCTAGGAGGGAGCCCAGATTAAAATCTCCCATCTGTTATAAAGCTCGCGCTCTCCCTCCCTCTGCCTTTATGCATATGCTTTTGGCTGTTTGTTGTCTTTTCTGCTTTGGAGAATTTCAGCACATTCCTTGGTTTTATTATGTTTTTTTCCAGACGTTCTTTATGTACTTTAGTGCTTTCACTGATACAGAACCTGCCCGCAGATACTACAGAGATAATAAATGGTAGCAAACAGAGCTGCACATCACAGTATCCAAAGCACTACACCACGTTAGGGTTGCCAACGCTAGCTTGGGGAATTCCTCAAGATTGGGGGATGGTCCCTGGGGAGGGTGGAATTTGAGGGAAAAGAGGGATTCAACAGGGATGTGATGCCGTAGAATTCGCCCTCCAAAGCTGCCATTTCCTCCGGGGGACCTGACCTCTGCAGTCTGAAAATCAGTTGCCGTTCTGGGAGATCTCCAGGCTCCCCCTAGAGGTTGGCAACCCTACTACAGGCATGACCATTTGTAATGGAACCGGCTGGATCCCAGTGGCCTCACTTAAGTATATGGTGGTGCCGGAGAGTGCCATCACCAATGTTCCCTCTAAGCTGTGCAGGGCTGAAAGCAAAAAATCTACTTCATGAGCTGAAACAATAACATGCATTAAAGTTGTGAGCGCCCCCCCCCTTTTAATGTATTTCAGTCAACAAATATACAAACAATCCTGAGGTTGTCGAAGGCTTTCACGGCCGGAGAACGATGGTTGTTGTGGGTTTTCCGGGCTGTGAGAGACACTGGCGAAACGTCAGGAACTACAATGCCAAGACCACGGCAATACAGCCCGGAAAACCCACAACAACAATCCTGAGGTTACTTCCCTCTCACACCTTGTTCTTTCTCTAGGTGCCCCTTTCTCAAGATTTCATTGCCTTCTCATACCGGCATTTTCCCTTTCTTGGAAGTCTTTAAAGAGCTCCTGAAAAATATATCTCCTGTTCTGGGAAGTTGAGGCCTAACCTTTCCCTTTTCTTTGCACTCTTGTGGGTTTTTTTAGCACATAAGCCTGAATATAAAGGCCATGCTTCATTATTGCTTTTTCTGGATCTATCTGTACATTTGACATAGTAGACCGTGCCATCCTACTGAGGCATGTGGAGGCAGAAGTGGGTATCAAGACTAGTTTAAATTGTTGCTCATGGAATGAACTTAAGCCAGTGTCAGAGACCAGCTATCTGCAGAATGGAAATTATCTTGTGGGTTCCACAGGGTGCAATATTATCCCCCGTGTTATTCAACCTCTATGTAAAGCTTTTGGGAGAACTCATTCATAGCTATGGACCTGGATGCCATCAATATGCAGATGATACTCAAATCTATATCTTGCTATCCAAATCACCACACAATGTGGTAGAAATCTTGGGTCACTGTCTGACAGCTTTGGTCAAATGGATGAAAGCAAACAAACTGAAATTGAATCCAGAAAAGGCAAAAATGATGCTAACTGAGAAGGCAGAGACCTTGAAGGACATTATACTCCCCACTTTTGGTGGAATTTATCTGACCATTGCATAGAGCTCAGAACTCAGGCAATGGTTATTGCTTCAATCAGCTTAAGAATTTAGGAGTGAGCTAACTAGGTCCTTAAAAGTTCAGCTGAGATAAGATTTATAATGATTGTCAAAGTCATTTTTCTTTCCTTCATACAGAATTTCTGTTAATTTGTGTGCCAACATTCAAATTGCTTTCCGCTGCTCTATGCTAGCCAGAACTCTCCAGGAGTCTTGTGTTCAGTTCTGGCTGTGACACACTGCAAGAGTTGAGCAAATTGGCGCTGGGACAGAGAGATCGTGCGAGTGTCTGCTCAGCTCTGCAGCCTCCTCCTGCACCCAGTGCCAGGATGGGGAAATCGCATGGTTGCCCGCCCCAGTCGCCGCGGCGGCCTCCTCCTGCACCCGGCGCCGGGAAGGGAAGACCACGCGGTTGCCCGCCCCACTTGCTGCAGCGGCCTCCTCCTGCACCCGGCGCCAGGAACAGAAGATCACGCAGGCGCCCACCCCCTAATCCACCTATTGCTGCATCCACTGCGGCTGTGAACATCTTCGCCTCCTCCAGCTCCTGGCGCCAGAGAGGCTGTTGGGTGGGACCGGAGGAGGGGCAGCTCGGCCAGCCACCCAACATTGCCTCCTTCTCTGGATCCCAGCACCAGGGCTGAGAGGCTGCTCGGTGGACATGGAGGAAATTCTTTGGCAGCAGGGCTGGAGCTACACCAAGCCCTCCAGGTGGGCCTGCTGTGCGCTGAGCTTCTCAGCTGTGCGCTGAGCGGTAAAAATTCGTGCGCAATTGCGCACGAGCGCACGTTAGCGGGAACGCTGGCCATCACCCCGGTGGGGTTTCCAAGGCAAGAGACCAACAGAGGTGGTTTGCCACTGCCTGTCTCTGCAAGGTCTTCTTTGTGGGTCTCCCATCCAATTACTAACCAAGGCCGACCCTGCTTAGCTTTGGAGATCTAACAAGATCAGGCTTGCCTGAGCTATCCAGGCAGGGCCGGTGCCCAGGTTTATGGCACCTAAGGCCGGGGGCAGTTTCAGGTCTGTTGCTGCACATGCACGCACCTGGACTGCATAATGATGTCACTGCGTGTGATGTCATCACGCAGTATGCCGGTGCGAGCCAGCCCCATTGGTTCAGTGGTTGGTTGGGATGGCGCGTGGGTGGCCTCCTAGCCCTCCCGCTCGGTTGTCCCGCACTGCCCCGGCCGCCTGCCATGCCTGGCCCACAGCTGTGTACTGAGGGCGGCGCGGGGTGGCTGGGCAGGAGGACTGGGAGGCTGCCTGCTCAGACTGTTCTGCACTACCTCTGCTGGTGCACACTCCTGGCCAGACGAGGTGGGTGGCTGGGGAGGCACGAGTGCGTCCTTCCAGCCCTCCTGCTCCGTTGCTCCATGCGCCACCCTGGCCACCTGCTGCGCCTTGCCTACGGCTGCTGTGCCTGGCCAAGGGTGCATGTTGGCAGCGGCAGCAATGAGGGGCAGGAGGGCTGGGAGGCTGCAGCAGCTGCGGGCCAGGCGCGGCAGGTGGCTGGGGCGGCGTGCATGCGGCTTCCCATCCCTTCCGCTCAGTACTGCTGCCGCCAGCTCTGCAGCGCATGCCCCCGCCCCTGGCACCCTCAGCTGGACCTGCCTCAATGGATGCACCGGCCCTGTGTCCAGGTCAGGGGAAGTATATGGTAGAGGCCATCAAGCCTCTATCTTCTGGGCCCCTTGAGTCAGAAACTTGATGCCAGGTGACTTCTAGCCAGCCGTTACCCCCAGGCCACCTGCCAAAAACGACCCTCTCCTACCGTAGCACTCTTGGGACAGGAACTTGGAAATAAATGTGCTGAGAAAGAGAGGGTTGCCTTTCGTGGGTCCCCCGTGGGAAACAATGAACCCAGTAAGACCAATGCAGAAAATCCTCAATTACTGCTTTAAAATGTGCACCCACCTCACGGGGTGTTTTGTTGTGGTGATAACAATGACATACTTTGTAAACTGCTCTGAGTGGGTGTTAAGACATCCTAAAGGGCGGTATATAAATCGAATGTTGTTGTTGTTGTTGTTGGTGGTGGTGGTGGTGATTATTCAAAGTGCTCATATAGTGAATTTAATATACAGTATACTCCAAATGCATCAACTTTCAAATACAACAGATAAATATATACAGAACATATGCGCAGCCGTCCACTGGAAGACTTACGATCCGGTCGTTTGGAGTAAGTTTACAAGCACAGCGGAGTAGCACAGGGATATCTGACGAAGAGAGCTGTGGTTCTCGAAAGCTTATGCTCCAATAAAGTTGGTCAGTCTTAAAAGTGCTACTGGACTCTTTATTATTGGGTATTGTGTGCCGTCCTATTTGATATTCAAGTTTATTCATATTTATTTTGTATTTTCTATTTATTCTGTACTGGTCTTCCTGGGCTCATTGTATCCCACAGGGGGCCATCGGTCCATTTCGGTTGTGAGCATACACCCGTGGTAGCCTCTGGCAGTACTTTTTCGTGGGTTCATGGCTGATGGACGATTCCGTCCTGGGATTTCCTGATTCCGAGTGCAGTCTGGTTGGAGCACCACAACACCAGTTCTGAGTAATTCCGTCTTACCTGGGATGGATTCCCAAAGGAAGGGAATTTGCATCCCCCACAGCTTGTTGAGTGCGGCGTGGATGTTGCAGCGCATTGTGTGCAAGAGTTGCAGAGCCCTCCTTCCTCTCTGGTTGGGGTTGGAGGCCAGGACCTGTTGGCAGGAGAAGCAGCACAAGGAAGGGCTCTAGAGTCAGGATTCGCACACACTGCCTTCTGTCTGTGACCTCCAAGAATCCAGCTGACTTATCCTGGCAGAACAGCAAGAGGCTTGAAGAAGGCAGAATACACTGTCCAGAGAAGACCACAGCAGATCTCCATGAGGTGCAGATGGACCTCTTGTCCATGCATCTGCCTGGTCAAAGGAATCCTTATGACACCCTTGTAAGGTAGGCTATAAGCAGGAAAAGTGGAAAACCACCCAGGAAGTGAGAAAATATATCTATATATTAAGGCATGAGGTCAGTCAGTAATATCATATAACCGGTGTGCTCAATAAATATGCAATTATACAAAAAGTGCATTCATATATTCATAATACATCCGGAAATCCAAAGTCTCTTATCTCAGTCCAATCCAAACAAGGGACTCTATTCCAGTCGTTTTTAGAAACAAGGCAGATGCTCCAGGTATAGATTATACTTTTTGTATAATTGCATATTTATTGAGCACACCGGTTACATGACATTACTGATTGACCTCATGCCTTAATATATAGATATATTTTCTCACTTCCTGGGTGGTTTTCCACTTTTCCTGCTTATGGTCTAGACCCGGATTTGCCTTGTTTCATTGCATATCCTGTAAGGTAGGCTAGCATGATAATGTCCATATTGTGTGTGTGTGTGTGGCGGGGGGGGGGAATGACAGAGAGGGAGCAGTATGCCTAAGACCGCTACAGAGTTGCTGCAGAGGTGAGATTTGAACTCTTGGCACCCCAGATCGCATCTCCTTCTCCACTCTGCCCATCAGCTTCTCCTTAAAAGATAAATCAACTAAGATTTCTTTATCTGGTTGATTCGTTTTATACGAGTCTTGACTTTTCGTAAATCATTTTCCGCGTGCTATTGTTCTTAACTGTTACGGTCATGACCGAAATTTTTTGTAGAATGATATCATTGAACTGAGAAGGCAGATGACTGCTGTGGAAAGTAAGCTTGCATATGAGTAGCCCTTTACAGACGTGATGCCCGCAAGTACCGGGGTGGGGGGGGGCTGGAAACCATATGTATTATAAGCACAGTGGTGGTGGAGGGTGCTGTCAAGTTGTAGCTGTCTTATGGTGGCCCCTGCTGGGGTTTTCAAGGCAGCTGTGGAATTTTGCGCAAAGCTCCGGGAATGACAGCATCTTCCTGGTGCGATTTCCCATCATAACTCCGGTTCTCAAGCAAAATGGTGCCAGGAAGATGCTGTCATTCTGGGAGCTTTGCACGATGTTTTGCAGTCGGTAAGACGTGTGAAAATAGCCATAATTATGCTGCAATTATTCAGGCCACGTGATGACTGTGCGTATTGGGAGATGTATACTTACAATATGTGTGGTCAGTCTCCGGGCATGTGCAGACAGCATGGCTAAAAAGGGCTTAGAAGAACTCTGAACATGTGAATGTGTGTGTAATGTGCTGTCAAGTCGCCTCTGACCTATGGCGACCTTATGAATGAAAGACCTCCCAAATGTCCTATCATTAACAGAAACTTGTGAATACATCTCTGTGTTTAAAAGTATCTTTTTCCTAAGTGTTTCTCACCAGAAGCCTTGCAAACAGTCCTTGGGCACTTGGGAGTTTCACTGCAAAGAGATAGTAAAGAAATAGTCACTGCTAGCTTTGTGGAACAGGGCGTTCTTCTACCCAGTACCTCTGGGCCCTCCCTCAGCCCTTTTCCTGCCAGATCCTGTTCTGACATGCTTTGTAAAACCTTCCTCCGAGGACCTCAGGATGGCACTTGTTCTTTCTTCTTCATTTAACCTTACAACAACCCTGCAAGGTAAACAGGCTTGACAGGGCTCCCGCTATTGTGGGAGGCCTCTCACAAGCAAGCTCTGTTGCCGGCCACTGCCCAGAGTGGCAGTGGAAGAAAATTAAAATAAAAAACGTGAAACTGGCAACATCACCATGTCACTTCTGGGTACAACCCGGAAGTGAAAAAAGGTAGCTTTGGGGCAAATCAGTTATGCTAATGACACACTTCCGGTGATGGCAAGGGGTGTGGCATATGCTAATGAGTTCCTCCAGCTCTTTTTCTACGAAATGACCCCTGATTAGCGCTAAAGGTATATAAGGTTCTCTAATGTAACTGGTCTTCACACATATGAGCCTAAAAGAGGTAATACGTGTCTGGGCTTTATTTGAAACACAATAAAACCCATATTTTCTTGTATCACTGTGTTTGGTGTCTTGAAATAGATTGGGTAAGTGGTAATAGGAGAACTTATAATTGGCAGCAGAGTACTATTTTA
The DNA here is from genome assembly GCF_028583425.1 of Eublepharis macularius. Classification (NCBI taxonomy): domain Eukaryota; kingdom Metazoa; phylum Chordata; class Lepidosauria; order Squamata; family Eublepharidae; genus Eublepharis; species Eublepharis macularius. The sequence goes on along the minus strand of NC_072791.1, from coordinate 7,668,711 downwards.
AAAATTCCCCTACCAATAACCAGGCTGCTACTTTATGAATCAACTGAAGTTTCTGAACCATTGTTTCAGCTTCTGGCCATTAGTAATATGGGAAGTAAGTAATGTTGTCTCCAGAGCCCAGGCTGAACCCAGCAAGATCGGTGCTGTGCTCCTGGAGCCCCAAAGGGCTCCTCTTGGACCTGGCCAGTTGTCCGCAGGAGAAAGCAACAGGTGTACTTTGCTGACGCCACAAAATACCTCGAACCAGCCCTGAACAAACCTCCTTTGCAAGACCCAAGGAAAAGAGCTGAATCTCCCTGCTGAAGGACTGCCAGTTCTTTCAGACATCTGCAGAGGGGCCTCAAAGCAGGACTGTATGGAGCTGGTACCACAAAATGCAGCAGCTTTGGCCAAAGAATCTGCAAAGAGGAGGGAGTTATAAGCTGGTTCTTACCTTAGCCAGTTTGGTGTAGTGGTTAAGAGGGGCAAAACTCAAATCTGGAGAGCCGGGTTTGATTCCCCACTCCTCCACTTGAAGCCAGCTGGGTGACCTTGGGTCAGTCACAGCTCTCTGGAGCTCTCTCAGCCCCACCCACTTCACAGGGTGATTGCTGTGAGGGTAATAATTTGTAAAACGCTCTGAGTGGGTGTTAAGTTGTCCTGAAGGGTGGTATATAAATCGAATGTTGTTGTTGTTGTTGTTGTTGTTGTTATTTGAATTATCCAAAACACAATCAACAATAAGCAGAGGTCACATGTTATTATTGATTGGCCTTGCTAAGCTGATATAAGTTTCCACTGGAGACTTAAGTATCAACCAGATATTGGCGTAATCTGTACGCTGTTCCAAGTAGCACCGTCTTTTGCAGTTCTATAGGTGTTATGTCAGAAAGCTGCAGTTTTTCCATATGAATTGCAAAGTTTTTTGTGATGGCCCGATGTCAATGGGGACTACTATTGCATTCTTTCATAGTCGGGAAGTTTCTATTGCCAGATCTCTATACTGAATCGTTTTTTCTTGTTCTTTTCCCTGATAACGTTCTTTTATCCTAATAATAATAATAATAATAATAATAATAATAATAATAATAATAATAATAATAATAATAATAATAATATCATCATCCTGGGGAAGCCAGCATTGAAGAAAAAGAAGATGGAAAAATTATTTAATATAGAGATCTGGCAGTAGAAACTACCCTATTACTACTACTACTACTACTACTACTACTACTACTACTACTACTACTACTACTACTACTACTACTACTACTACTACTACTACTACTTTGAAAGGTTCAGGGCTGAATGGAATAGTCTCAAACCATCATTTCTGGAAGGAAAGGGAGCTTTGAGGAAAGGACGAAAAGTTCCACAACAGCCCTGCCTCTCGCTCACCCCTTCATCACTTCCAGTTCATGGACTGGCAGCCACAAAGTCTCTGCTCCTCACGGACGATTGGTGCCTTTTTTTGTCTTCGCTTGCCTCACCAGAGTCAGACCAGAAGAGACAACTTCCTGAGTGGGCAGGAAGTGTTGCCCACTCAGAGCCAAGCTACAAGTGACGCCTGACACAGGTTGGACACTTGTCAGCTTCCCTCAAGTTTTGATGGGAAATGTAGGCGGCCTGGTCTTGCAGCTTGCCTCTCCATTTAATTGAAGTGTACAGAAACCCCCCAACACACACCCAGCGGAGGGGAAGGAAGGCGCCCGGTGAGAGTCCAATGCCTGCACTCCCCTCCTGACCGCATGTTCTCCCTCCCATAGACTGCCGCTCTGTAAACTTCAATTAAATGGAGAGCCAAGCTGCAAGACCAGAACGCCTACATTTCCCATCAAAACTTGCGGGAAGTTGACAAGTGTCCAACCTGTGTCAGGCGTCACTTGTAGCTTGGCTCTCAGACTTGGCTTTCTGATGTCATTGTGACATTGTGGTCTTCCCTATGGATCAATGGGACGACCTACTCATTCCCAAAATAAGAAAGGACCTTATAACAAGCCTGCTAACAGCTGCAAAGAGCGTTATTGCAACTTATTGGAAAAGTAATAGTGTCCCAACATTATCTGTCTGGCATAACAAGATCTGGGATCATTTCATTACTGAATAATTGAGTGACAAAATTTATCAAGTCGAGCACTTTCCCAACAGCACTAATTTTCAGGAGAAATGGTCTCCATTCTTTGAATATCTGGAAAACAATAATATCTGGGCTGTATCAAAGTTTCACAAATCTGTTTTTGAATTGCTATAATGTAGTTCTTAGAATTTAAGCCTTATTTTAAGCCTTATACTTCACATTGTATATAGTATTGTTATTTGGTTATTGGTTGTGTTTTAGTTACCAATTGCTACTTGTTAATCTATGCTATCTTGTAATTTATTGTATGCTTTTTATTAATAAAATTTTGTTTAATTAAAAAAAAGAAAGAAAAGAAAGATGACTATGGTGAGGGGGAATACATTAGAGGCTTATAAAATTATTCACGATGTGGAGAAAGCAGAGAGGATTCTCCTATTATACCAGAAATAAGAGGCACGTCAGAATGCTGTCCAGATTTGACAGAATGAATGAATAAACTATACCAATATGCATCAATGGCAAAATTAACATCTTATATACACAATAGGTCCTTCCTAGACTTTCAGGAAAAATTGAAAGCTTTTTTTTATTATGTAGCTGAAGATGAAGAAAAAAACGAAGAACAATTAATAGTAAAAGGCAGGGCTTTTTTTCTAGAAAAAGAGGTGGTGGAACTCAGTGGGTTGCCCTCGGCGAAAATGGTCACATGGCTGGTGGCCCCGCCCCCTGATCTCCAGACAGAGGGGAGTGGAGACTGCCCTCCGTGCCGCTCCAGCTCCAGCGGCGTGGAGGGCAATCTCAACTCCGCTCTGTCTGGAGATCAGGGGGCGGGGCCACCAGCCATGTGACCATTTTCAAGAGGTTCCGGAACTCCGTTCCCCCGCGTTCCCCCTGAAAAGAAGCCCTGGTAAAAGGGATTCATTATCAACTTAGTAATTTAAAATGTTGAATATAAAACATTGAATATAAATGTATTTTATAAGTAAGGGGATGGTGGGGAGAAATATTTTGTGGTTTAGATATTCTGTTATAAATAGCTATTTTTGATTTATGCAACTACATTATATAATCCCTTTTTATTTCTTTCGGTATCCCCTTTTATTATTATTTTGTTTTTTAAAAATAAAATATATTATGTAAAGAGGGGGGGGATGACAGCAAAGAGGATTTTAACATTGTGTAGAATCCAATCAGCCACTCACTTTACTCATCCCTTCTGCAGAGGTGTTCAGATTCTCCAAGACATCGATACAGATTTCCTGAATATCGTCTTTTTCTTTCTGACGCAGGAGACTGGCTTTTGCCCTCTTGTGTGAAACATGAAAAGGAAGCACAGGGTAGAAAAGACCTCAGGGGCAGAGGGGGGGAACTGTGGAAGATAAAAGGCCAGACAAGTTTGGTGTAGTGGTTAAGAGTGGCAGGACTCTAATCTGGAGAGCCAGGTTTGATTCCTCGCTCCTCCACTTGAAGACAGCTGGGTGTCCTTGGGTCAGTCACAGCTCTCTTGGAGCTCTCTCAGCTCCACCCACCGCACAGGGTGATTGTTGTTGTGGGCATAATAATAGCATACTTTGCAATCTGCTTTGAGTGGGCGTTAAGTTGTCCTGAAAGGCAGTATTTAATTCAAATGTTGCTGTTATTATTATTATTGTATTCATCTTCTCCCGTGGGGACAGCTTCCTTGCTTCCTCCCATGCTGTCTGTGCAGACTTCAAACTGGGCTGTAAATAAATATTTATTTATAAGAAGGGGTCATTTTGTAGAAAAAGAGCTGGAGGAACTCATTAGCGTAACTCATTAGCATAAACTACAGCCCTTGCCATCACCGGAATTGTGTCATTAGCATAACTGATTTGCATATGCCACATCCCCTGACATCACCTATCCTGGCTGTTTTGGACACAATCCTGGCCATTCAGGGCTGAAATTGGGCCCAAAATGGCAAAAAGGGGCTGAAAACGGCTGAAAAGTGGCCCAAAACGGTCAGGATCGGGCCGCTACTGAGCGGGAGAGTGATCCACCACCTGTTAGAGGCCTGATCCGGGCTGTTTCGGCCCCAATCTGGGCTGAAACAGGCCCAAAATGGCTGAGAGTCAGGTGGGCGGGGCCACCTATCATGTGACCTCTTTGGGGAACTGCCGGAACTGCTTTCCTGTGCGTTCCCCCTCAAAATGAGCCCTGTTTATAAGTGAAGTATTTATTTACTTCACTTATACCCTGCCTTTCTCCCCCGTGGGGAACCAAAGCAGCTCCCATCATTCTCCTCTCCTACATTTTTTGTCGTCACAGGAACCCTGTGAGGTAGGTTATCCTGAGAGACTGTGACTGACCCAAGGCCACTGTGGGGATTCGTACCTGGGTCTCCCAGACCCCAGTCTGACACTCTGAACATTACACCGCGCTGGCACTCATTTTGTCGTTCGTCTCGGAGCTCTGAGCCAGTAGCACACAGTGCGGGGAGGGTGCAGCCTTGAAGAGGAGGAGGATAAAAATGGACTAGGCTCTTGGGGTTACTCTCTGCTTAGAGAACAGAGTCTATCACATGAGGGACTGTGGGTTGATTCCCGTTAGGGTTGCCAGCCTCCAGGTGGTAGTTGGAGATCTCCCAGAATTACAACTGATCTCCCGGCCAAAGAGATCAGTTCCCCTAGAGAAAAATGGCTGCTTTGAAGGGTGAACTCTATATCATTACCCCACTGAGGCCCCTCCCCTCTCCAAACCCCGCCATCTCCAGTCTCCACCCCCCAAATCTCCAGGAATTTCCCAACCTGGACCTGGCAACCCTAATTCCCGTGGAACAAAGCGGACCGAGGCTTGCCACACTAGGTGCTTCAGTTGAGCCAAGCAGGTTCTGGAATGGGGGGGGGGACTCTAAAGGACTGGTTGCCTTCCGATCCCCAGAGGAACTCGCCTTGGTCTCACACCCTACTTACTGGCTGGTCAACTGGCCGGTTGAACTGCTGGAAGACGTAGGCCACCATGTCCCACACGGCACAGCCCTCCACGTTCTGGGAGCGGAGGAGCTCTTTAATGAACCCCAACGTCGCCTTGATCACCTGGCATGGAGGAAACAGGGAAGCCCTTTACAAAACTTATTTTCCCAGCTTTCCCCAAATGCTGAAAAGATCCACCCACCCTAGAGAAAGCCTTTGAGTGTGATGGAGCAGATCCAACATCCTCCCAAGGAGGGACGGAGAAGAGACCTTTTTTGCTCTGCAAGTTGCCAGACTGCAGCCTCCCAACAAGCCCCTCCCAGGTCTTACCGCTTCACGGGGATCATCCAGAATGCATTTCACAGCATCCACAATCGGCTGTTTCCTGCTTCTGGTTTCACACACTGGAAGAGGCAAGAAGAGGAGAGGATGAGCTGGAGCCTGATTTTATATAGAAAACTATTTTAAAAAAAAAGATGCAATTTACTTTTTACAGACTGACAGAGGAGCCCCGTGGCGCAGAGTGGTAAGCGGCAGTACTGCAGCCCAAGCTCTGCTTATGACCTGAATTCGATTGTGGTGGAAGCTGGGTTCAAATAGCTGGCTCAAGGTTGACTCAGGGCCAAGCTACAAGTGACGAAAGACACAGGTTGGACACTTGTCAGCTTCCCTTAAATTTTGATGGGAAATGTAGGCGTCCTGGTCTTGCAGCTTGGCTCTCTGACTGCTGTCCAATGGGCTTTTCAACTGTCACTTGTCCAACATTCCGCCAAGCTGCCTACATTTCCCATCAAAACTTGAGGGAAGCTGACAAGTGTCCAACCTGTGTCAGGCGTCACTTGTAGTTTGGCCCTCAGCCTTTTATCCTTCCAAGTTTGGTAAAATGAGTACCCAGTTTCCTGGGGGTAAAGTGAAGATGACTGGGGAAGGCAATGGCAAACCACCCCATAAAAAGTCTGCCAAGAAAACGTCGTGATGCGATGCCCCCCCCCCCCCGGGTCAGTAATGACTTGGTGCTTGCTAGCATAGAGATCCATGACCTTCATCACATCTTTTAAATTGTCCCTAGTTAAAACCTTCCATCTGCCACAAACTTACGGGTGGCCTTAAGGAAGCCTCTGTCACACACACTCAGGGCCAAGCTACAAGTGACAAATGACACTTGAACGGCAAGTGAACAGACTCACGTGTATTCCTCCCTGTTCACTTGCGCTCCACTTTGATCAAATGGAGTGCAAGTGGAGCGCAAGTGAACAGGGAGAAATACATGAGTCTGTTCATTTGCCGTTCAAGTGTCTTTCGTCACTTGTAGCTTGGCTCTTAGCCCCCATGTGCAGTTAGACTGTTGTGATCTTTAACAAAATCATGGCTGTAAACAATTTCGAACACTGGAAGCGCTATATAAATGCAGGGTGTTGTCATTTGATATTTGCAAAGGGGTCGACATGTTTATCCATTTTAGCAAAATAAAACAAAAAGCCAGGGACACTTCAGAGGCTAGAGACGTTTATTTCAATATGAGCTTAGATGAGTCGTGGCTCACTTCCTCAGATATCTGAAGGGAAAATCATTCTGGGAATTCTTCTTATGGGAAAGATTATGGGGGAGGGTGAGAAGTAGCAACAACAGTAACAACAGTGAGCTTATAGAGCAGTGAACAAAGTCAGTGTTATTATTATCCCCACCGTACAGCTGGGGAGCTGGGGCTAAGGGGAGTGGCTTACCTAGGGTTGCCAAGTCCCTATACCCTCCCGGAGGGAGGGGGGACCTGGCGCTTGCCTCGTATCTTAATCCCGCGCACTTGCAAAGTCCACACGTGCTCCTGGCGATGACGGCACTTCTGGGAAGTGACGTCATTGCGCCGGCAGTAGGCTTGCTCCCATGATTTGTGCAGGTCCAGTTTAGCCTGTTGGGGGGCAAAACTGGCCCCTGCGAATAATAGGAGCATGCCTGCTGCCGGGCACAGTAACGTCACTTTTCAGAAGTGATATCGTTGCACTTACCAGGGAGCGTGCCCACTACGCTCATGCCTGGGAGGTCCTTGCCTGCAGGGCCTGTTCCCCACACCTTTCCCCCCTGCCAGCCAGGTAAACATTGGCAGAGAGCAGAGGCTGGGAGAGGGGGATCTGCCACCCCCACTGGGGGACTAGCAGCCCAAGACTTATCTGAGGCCACCTGCTGAGCTCATGGCAGTATCGGGATTCAAACCAGCAGAGTGCTGATTTGCATCCCAACCACTTAACTGCTAGGCTACAGCATTAAAACTGTAGTTTTAGTGTTTAATGTGCCAGTGGACTTCTGCATTCTTGTTGGATATGACACTCGTATGCTCAGTTCCAGTTATGCAATGACTCCTGGCTAGGGTTATATCTGGGTAGGGATGCCAATCCCCCGCCAGGGGCAGGGGATTCCCTGCTTCCACCCCCCACCCTCACTTACCTAGCCAGTGGGGGGAAGGCACCTCCTGGGGCGCACTCCCAGGCGGCATGGTGTGCTCCTGTGCACCACAGCGCACCGATTCGGGCTGACCTGGGCCCAATTCGGCTCGAATTGGGCCTGAATTAGGCCACTGTGGAGTGCGGGAGCACTCCAGCACTCCACAGCAGCTGGATTCAGGACGATTCAGGCCTGATTCAGCCCCCTGGGGAGCATAGGTGTGCTTACAGAGTGCCATGTGACCCATGTGATGATGTCACTTCCTGGAAGTGATGTCATCACACAGGCCGGTCTTTTGGTCATTATACGTGTGTAAATATTATTATGATTTTTTAAGATTGCTGTATACCTTGTTCTGAGTATTTAAAGGTGTTTCATATACAATGTTTTAATCTTATGAATCTGTGTACTGAGCAATAAATAGTTGTATTTAATTTACATGATTTTTTTGTTAATGTTTTGAATGCTCCAAAGGATTATGTGGGTGCCCAAAGCTGTCAAAGAGCCCTTTGGAGTGTGACTTTTGTTACTCACAGTTATCACTAACAACGATGGCTTTGAGGTATTTGAGTAAGACCACACGGACGTGTTCAGTGTTGTCCTTCATTTGAGTCTGTAAGAAGTCCAGGGCATCCATGGGAGAACAGCAAACTGTGAGGGAAAGAAGCCACAACTTCAGGCTAACATCGCAAGACTCGAAGAGCCAACAGTTCTGAGGAGAATCATGAGGAAACAACTGCCATTTCCACACGTCCTTAAAGGGACGTCCCACTCATTGAATACTGCCAGCTTTTCCCCTTCACTTCACACATCTCTGATTTCAAAACAGTAGCAGGCTGTTTGGCTTCCATTTTTTCTGCATCTTTTCTGAGAATACACTTTCCCGCAACCCTGAAAATGTGTCGACAAAATGGAAGCCAAACAGCCTGCTACCATTTTGAAATCGGAGACGTGTGAAGGGAGAAAGTTGGCAGCATTCAGTGAGTGGGCCGTCCCTTCAAGGACGTGTGGAAATGGCCAACATTCAGAGTTAACCAGGGTAAAAGCAAACTAACCACCCCATCTGAAGGCCAGGCTTGAAAGGGCCTAAGAGCAACAACAGTGTGTCTCAGAGCAGGGCTGGATCTAGGGTTGCCAGCGCCCAGGGCAACCCAAGTCTGGCCCCTATGTGATGTCATCACGCAGGGCGAAGCGTGCTGCCCGCACGGCAATCTGGGTGCCCTGGCATGCTGCGGAGTTGGCGGAGGCAGCGTGGGGGTCTGGGAAGCCTTCTGTGCCATTCGCCTGCCCTGCAGGACAGGGGGCGGCTGGCCACCCCCTGTCCTGCAGGGCAGGCGAATGGCATGGGTGGCCTCCCAGTCCCCTGCGCTGCCTTTTGCCTGCCCCACAGGGCAGGGGGCATGCGGCAAGCCAGCCACTCCCTGTCCTGTGGGGCAGGCAAAAGGCAGTACAAAGGGCTGGGAGGCTGCCCGCACACTCCTGGTGGCTGGCAGCTGCACCTGGCGCCCCCTCCTTGGCAGCGCCGGGGGCAGACTACCCCCCTACCCCTCTCAATCCGGCCCTGTCTCAGAGTTATGCTGGCATATCCCAAAGATACAACAGTATACCTGGAGGTGTGGCAGCAACGATCCCTGCTAACTTCAGAGTCATTGGATTTTGCCCATGTGGTTCTGATACAGTCTCTATCTGGGAGCTTAAAGCAGAAGTTCGGGATGGGGGCACTTCAGCCTAGGACTGCCAACTCCAGGTTGGAAATTCCTGGAGGTTTGGGGATGGAGCCTGTGGAACATTGGGTTTGGGGAGGGGAGGGACCTCAGCAGAGTATAATGCCTTACGGTCCACTCTCCAAAGTAGCCATTCTTCTCCAGGGGAACTGATCTCTGTGGTCTGGAGATAGTTGTAATTCCAAGAGATCTCCAGGCCCACCTGAAGGTTGGCAACTCTACTTCAACCTTTTTTTTATTGGTACTTCATTCCAGCCCCTGTTGCTTCCTTTCACTCTGGACATTATGCAAAACCAGGGTTTAATTAAACTAAGAGCCAAGCTACAAGTGACGCCTGACACAGGTTGGACACTTGTCAGCTTCCCTCTTGATGGGAAATGTAGGCGTCCTGGTCTTGCATCTTGGCTCTCCGACGGCTGTCCAATGGACTTTTCAACTGTCACTTGTCCAACATTCCACCAAGCTGCCTACATTTCCCATCAAAACTCGAGGGAAGCTGACAAGCATCCAACCTGTGTCAGGCATCACTTGTAGTTTGGCTCTAAGTATAGTCAAGGTCAGTGTCTGAACACGGCCTATTCCACTAACTGGTCACTTGGGGAATCTGTCAATTCAGCACCTGAAACCATAATTTGAAATTGTCTTATTAACAACAACTGTGGTTTTGTGCCATGTCTGAAATCAGACTTCTTGGCTTAATATTGGCTTATTCCCAAGCGTGACCCTCATTCATACCCCACCTACACAGATGCCCAAGCAGAGTGAAAGCAACGAAAGCAGTGTTTCTCATGGCCAATCAGGAGGATTCGAGTGATTGCCTGACAGTCTAAACCTGGTTCCACTAACTAACCATAATTGAAGCAAACCACGGTTGGTTTTTTGTGTGTGTTTTGCCCGAACTGAGCCCCACGGCCCAGCTATCCAGCCGCCGTTCTTACCCAAGTGGCTGAAAGCCTCCATCAACACGTCGCGATGCTCTCTGGTGAACTGCAGGTGCCAAAAGCGTTCCCAAAGAAGCCGGAAAAAGAGGACAGAAGCCACCATTCAGGTAAAGGAGCCATCTTTGGAGACCAGCTCCCAAAAAAAGTTTTTGGTTCACATATTAACACGGGGAATGGCATCTTTGATCTGTTAGCGGAAGTTGCTGATGGATGTGGATTTCTTCCACTGTCTCCTACCCTCAGCTGTACCTTCCTGTCCTGGGAGAGCTGAACTCTGGGGTTGCAAGATCTGTTTGAGGGTACACTGAGGAGGGAGAAAGGAGAGGAGTCACCCGCCTCTCGTGGAACGTGCTCAAGAGGGGGGATGATATTGCCCCATTCCTCTCCTTAGAGCAGGTCCTCGACCTGCATAGCTATTGGTCTGTGCAGTTCCCACACAATGAAGCACCTGGTGGAACTCTCTGCCTGAAGACACTCAGTCTCGCCAAGATCTGGTATCATTTTGGCAAGCCTGCAAGACGGAGATGTTCCACCGGGCATATGGTTGAGGCCAGTATTAGGACCATCATTGAGCCTCCCGTCGCCTTCTCCTATCCAATGACATCCCGTCCGTCCGGTTGTCTCCCTCTTTGTATTTGAGGGCGGGAATGTGCAATAGGCCATCCGAGTTATGATTTTATGATATGATTTTAATTGTATTTATATAATTATGTATTTTATGAATGTTGTACCCCGTCCTAAGCCCGCTTGCGGGGAGGGAGGGCTAAGTACCAAATAAAGTAAAGTAAGTAAAGGAAACCAGCAGGGGAGGCTGAGGGGAACACGGAGAGATCCCCAATTTCTGACGGTCAGGCAGGCAGGCCGAGCGAGCAGAGCCCTCAGACGTTGTTGAGGGGCTCCATGTCTCCCTTGAAGGCACAACCATCTAGCATATGACACTTATGAATACAGTTAGTCAGCACAAAGGGAAGCAGCTTCAGTGATAAGGTGAGACCCTCCATCCATTGGCTGTAAGGCAAATGGTCTTGGGAACGTGGCAGTTAAGACTTTCAAAATACAACCAAGATTTGGGTGGGGCTTTTATTTATTTGTTTGTTTGTTTGTTTATGTCATTTATAGTCCGCCTTTCTCACTGAGACTCAAGGCGGATTACACAGTATGAGATTAGTACAGTCAATTTCAAGGACATTTCCATAAACAATGCCATACGACTAGGGGTCATTTCGTAGAAAAAGAGCTGGAGGAACTCATTAGCATACCTCATTAGCATACCCCATTAGCATACCTCATTAGCATACCTCATTAGCCTATGCCACACCCCTTGACATCACCGGCAGTGTGTCATTAGCATAACTGATTTGCATATGCCACACCCCCTAACATCACCTATCCTGGCTGTTTTGAACCCAATCCTGGCCATTCAGGGCCGAAATTGGGCCCAAAATGGCTGAGAGTCAGGTGGGTGGGGCCACCTGACATGTGACCTCTTTGGGGAACTGCCGGAACTGCGTTCCTGCGTGTTCCCCCTCGAAATGAGCCCTGCGTATGATAAATGAATGCAAGTTTACAAAGACATATTAGCAAGAATCCAATGCAGAGTTGAAGAAATGCTGAAATAAGCAATTCTAGGGCTGGCATTAGACCATATGAAGCACAAGTAGCTCATAGGAGCACATATTTAAGACATCCCGTAGTACATAAGGCAACATAGTGGTGAAGTCTATGGTCCCTAACTTATTAGCGAAGCATCTGAGAGCCCCTCCCTACAATACAAAATCATTTGCAGAAAGCTAGGAGAGGGGGGGCTCTCCTGACCTCCTCAGGCAGGCTGTTCCACAGGGTAGGGGCCACCACAGAGAAAGCCTGTGTACGAGCTGCTGTTGAATTTGCCCATGTGCAGCCTGGCACCTGCAGGAGGCCCTGTTCAGATGAGTGAAGCTGCCGTGGAGGAACATAGGGAGGGACGCCATCCCGTAGGTATGCCGGGCCACGGCCGTGAAGAGTTTTGTATGTGATAACCAATAGCTTGAACTTTTAGACCCATTTGATCCCTCATTGGGGTCAACAGTAACTTGAACAGAAAATGTAGTTCGTCATGAGCATTCTCTATTGGAATCCCCATTTGAGTCTAGGTTCTCTGACATGGCTAGGACAGGGATGATGCTCATACGATCATATTTTCTCCTCCTCCTCCATTGTAACCCTGTGAGGGAGGCTTGGTGGATAGTGGTTGACTGGCCTCAGGTTGTGGATTCAAAGCCAAATCTTCCCAGCTGTCTGCCACACTAAAGCACTCCGCCGGCACAATACCTGATCCTGCGCACCTGGTCCTCCTTGGATCTGTCCCTGCAGTGTGATCTCTAGGATCTGTGGCTTTGAGCTGTGGAATAAGAACCTGTCTGTGATCCTGGGCCACTTCTTCAATTGTTGGACTGAAGTACCAAGTGGGAGAACCTAGAACAGATGAAAGAATTTCAGGATTTTTTATATTAAAATGTCCAAACCACTTTCTTCTCTGTTCAAGGTTCTTTGTGGCTAGGGTTGCCAGCTCCAGGTTGGGAAATTCCTGGAGATTAGGAGGGTGGAGCCTGGAGAAGGTGGGGAATGAGCTCAGCAGTGTATAATGCTATACAGCCTAACCATTTTCTCCAGGGGAACTGATTTCTGTTGGCTGGAGATTAGTTGTAATTCCAGGAGATCTCCAGCCACCACCTGGAGGCTGGCAACCCTATTTGTGGCCATTCTACAGTTGTGTGACTTGCCCTTCATTTCGAAGTAGGAATGAATTTAAAAGTGCTCAGAAGGTCTCGTGAGTATTGGGTTGACATTTGCTGGGCCTGGGGCTGAATGCTTTCAGAGGGCCAAATTCTACCGTAACGGGAACTCCAGATGTGTAATTTGGCCCTACAAAGCTTCCGTGGGTAGGATGGATCAAGGGAACTTCACTAAGGAGTGGGGAGGGACTCTTCTCCACCCCGTACCATTTCCCCTATGGGTGGCAGCAAGCATCAGCAGGGGAGGGGGGACATCACGTGAGTACCTTTCCTTTCTCCTACAGATATTTAAAGCAGCCCTGCGGGTGGGACATTTGCAATCTTGAACTGGCACAGGGGGAAGAGTTATGCCCCCTTTCCACAGTGCTACATTCCTGTGTGATCCAGATTCCCTGGTAGACTGATTTGCAGATTTATGTCAGAGACAAGATTTGGCTCAGAGGGATCCACTAGGCCAGCATGGTTAAAATAGCCCACCTTTAGAAGGACCACACAACACAAGGAGCTGCAGCCATGTGACACGTGTGCTTTTTTTGGACAACACTGATACAAATGTAGGATTGCCAGGCCTCCCTCGATGACTACCATTCTACGAGTGGCAGCAGGAATAAATAAAATACTGCCAGCCTCTGAGCCAGTATGACACTTCCAGGTACAAGCCGTAAGCGACAATTGGTAGCTCTTGGAATCCTCAGAAACTCTATGGTAACCGTAGAGTTTTTGAGGATTCCTAGAGCTACGAATTGTCATTTACGGCTTGTAAACTCTATGGTAACCATAGAGTTTCTGGCAATTCCTAGAGCTACCTATTTTTGACTTATGGTTTGTACCTGTAAGTGATGTAGTGACGTCAGCGACATCACCTTTGTCACATGGCCCCCTTATATCTCCGCCTCATGCTGGTTGCCAGGCAGTCTTGCACCAGCATAATATCTGAATCAGACCAAATGTCACTAAGATCTTCTGAATCAGAGGAAGTTGAGATCTTCGTTGTCTTACCTGCTTGAATACAAAGTCACAGACAGCCTGGAACGTCTTCTTTGGCATTGGGGGTTTATATTCCTCACAGACATCCAAAAAAAGGCTCAGCCTCTAAAAACAGGAAATGACATTTTCACATATAAGCAACAAGAATACATCAACAAGTGACAAATTTAAAAATGACTGAGAACACAGCAGGGTGCAGATACTGGGTTGTATCCTGTCATTTTTCTCTAGGGTTGCCATCTCCAGCTTAGAAATCTCTTGGAGATTCAGGGCAGTGCCTGGAGAGGGCAGAGTTTGGGGAGGTAGTTCAGCAGAGAAGTGACATCACATCCTGGTCAATCCCTCCAATTCCTCCCCTTCCGGTGAGGTCACTTCCTACCACAAAACCCCCAATTTAAAATGTCCTCCTCATATCAGTTCCTTCCCCTTTTTTCTCTCAACTTACATTACCTTGTAGGCTCCTGTATGCATGGGCCCTATACGTCATACAAACTCCATGATCCCAAAGGGTATAATTAGCTGCTTTCCTCTCATGTTCTACTCAACATGTTTAAAAAAAACCCTCTCATAAGCCATGTCAGGTTTTTCTCATAAAAATCCATTCTGAAGGCCCACAGGAGGAAACCAGATGCCAGCAGCCACATTCCTCTTCTAAATCCCCAATATGGTTATTGGCTGTTTGGAGGTGAAAGCATTTAAGGGTGGAGACTGGGGAAAGTAACGTAATAGCATTATGTGACGCTTTAGGAACCCCCGTATGGTTTCTACCAGTACTCATATAAAAGTTTGTATGGATTTCTACCAATTCCTCCCTCAGGACATGGGAGAGCCCTCCCCCCAAGTGCTTACTAGTGAGTACAACTATTAAAAGCCCTGGTTTTTATCATAGAGATTGGAGGAATTCCTAGAGCATCGCATGATGCAATAACATTGTCCCCCACCCTGTTTTGCTCCCACTGCTCCACTGAACAAGGCCAGGGGCTGAAGCAGTGAGAGTGGGAGATAGCTCGCTGCAGCAACCTGGAAAGTCTAGTCTCTGACTCATTTGTGTCTTTACACCTAGTCTCTACAGTATTTAAATTTGCCAGCCTGAACCTGGAAACTGGAGAGGGGGTTGGGGAAGACACATGTAGGAGTTGCCCCGGGTGCTGCAACCCACACCACACCACTGTGTTCCACCACCTCTTTTCCCAGAAAAAAGAGGCACTTACCTGAAGCTTCTTCTCACGAGCACATACTCCCGGCGTGGTATGATGACATCACTTCCGGGAGTGATGCCATCATGCAATCCCTAGAAGTGCTCCTGGGCTTCATACTGGCCTGATTTGGGCACCTAAATGGTCTGAATCAGCCCGGTGCAAAGCCTGGAAGCTCTCCCAGGGCCTGCGAAATGACATCATTCCTGGGAATCATTCCCGGACATCATTCCTGGGAATCATTCCTGGACATCATTCCTGGACATCATTCCTGGGAATGATGTTGTGCTGTGCCAGGAGTGCACCTCAGGAGACCTGTGTCAGTCCCCAGCAGGTAGACCCCTCCAGCCCCTCCACAGGGAACACACATTGGTTCCAGCAGCAGTAGCTTTATTAGGATCTATGCAGTTCAGGTCTGTTCGCCATCACGGAGCTTGGCAGAAGTGACAATTCAAACCAAGCAATCTATGTTATATGTATTGTCGAAGGCTTTCACGGCTGGAGAACGATGGTTGTTGGGGGTTTTCCGGGCTGTATTGCCGTGGTCTTGGCATTGTAGTTCCTGACGTTTCGCCAGCAGCTGTGGCTGGCATCTTCAGAGGTGTAGCACCAAAAGACAGAGATCTCTCAGTGTCACAGTGTGGAAAAGGAGTAGGTCATTTGTATCTACTCAGGAGGGGTGGGGTTGAGCTGAGTCATTCTGTAAGAGTTTCCCAGGGTGTGGAATGCTAATGGCGGGAGGCTTCACTGTAACCTGAGGAGGTTCTTTTGCATATGGATTGGTGCTTGATGTGCTAATCTTCTCTGCAGGGCTATTGTCGGGTGTGGAGTGTTTTGTTGGCCTGGTGTTTTTCAGAACTGGAGCCCATGCTCTGTTCATTCTTAAGGTTTCTTCTTTCCTGTTGAAGTTTTGCTTATGCTTGTGAATTTCAATGGCTTCCCTGTGCAGTCTGACAAAGTAGTTGGAAGTGTTGTCCAGTATTTTGGTGTCCTGGAATAAGATACTGTGCCCTGTTTGAGTTAGGCTATGTTCAGCCACTGCTGATTTTTCAGGCTGTCCAAGTCTGCAGTGTCTTTCATGTTCTTTTATTCTTGTCTGGATGCTACGCTTTGTGGTCCCGATGTAAACTTGTCCACAGCTGCAGGGTATACGGTATACTCCTGCAGAGGTGAGGGGGTCTCTGCTGTCTTTTGCTGATCGTAGCATGTGTTGTATTTTTCGGGTGGGTCTGAATACTGCTTGAAGGTTATGCTTTTCCATAAGCTTTCCCATCTGATCAGTAATTCCTTTGATATATGGCAAAAACACTTTTCCTGTAGGTGACTGTTTTTCCTTGGTTGTTTGATTCATCCTGGGTTTGATTGCTCTTCGGATTTCATTTCTGGAGTAGCCATTTGCCTGAAGTGCGTGGTTTAGATGATTAATTTCCTCATTGAGAAAGCGCGGCTCACATATCCGTCTTGCACGATCCACTAATGTTTTCATTATGCCTCTTTTCTGTCGGGGGTGGTGATTGGAGTTTTTGTGTAAGTACCGATCAGTGTGAGTTGGTTTCCTGTAGACCTTGTGACCTAACTGAAAGTTTGCTTTGCGGATGACCAAGGTATCCAGGAATGAGAGTTTTCCCTCACTTTCTTTCTCCATTGTGAATTGTATGTTCAGGTGGATGTTGTTGAGATGATTCAAAAACTCCCTCAATTCTTCCTCCCCATGGCTCCAAATGATGAATGTATCATCCACAAACCGGAACCATACACTGGGTTTGTGGGGTGCTGATTCTAGAGCTGTTTTTTCAAAATGTTCCATGTAGAAGTTTGCTATAACTGGGCTGAGTGGGCTCCCCATGGCCACCCCATCCATCTGTTCATAGAATTCGTTGTCCCATTGGAAGTAACTGGTTGTCAGACAATGTTGGAATAAGGCTGTTACATCCTCTGGGAAAATCTGATTAATCAGTGCAATAGTGTCTTTTACTGGAACCTTGGTAAACAGGGATACAACATCAAAACTGACAAGTATGTCTTGTGGATTGAGTTTCAGAGAACTGATTTTGTTGATGAAATCTGCTGAATCTTTGATGTAAGACGAGGTTTTCCCGATGTGGTCCTGCAGGAGATCTGCCAGATGTCTAGCTAATTCATATGTCGGTGAACCAATGGCACTCACAATGGGTCGGAGTGGGACTGAATCTTTATGTATTTTGGGGAGTCCATATAGTCTAGGTGGCTGTGCTTCAGTCTTGCATAGTTTTCTGTGCGTGTCGGGATGTAGTGAGGAATTCTTGATCAGCGCATTTGTTAGCCTGGTGATTTTGCAAGTGGGATCTCGTTTTAGTTTTTTGTAGGTGGAGGGGTCCAGGAGTTCCTTAATCTTCTTTTTGTATTCCTCCGTTTTCATGATCACTGTAGCATTGCCTTTATCAGCTGGTAGAATGATGATGTCTGGATCTGCATTGAGGGTCTTGATGGCATTTCTCTCCTTGCGTGTTATATTGCTGGTGGGAAGCTTTGCCTTTCGTAGAATCCTGGCTGTCTCTCCTCTTATTTCCTCAGCTTCCTCTTCAGGTAGATGACGGATGGCAGCTTCTACATTTGCAATGATGTCTTCCACAGGAATTCTGGTGGGGGTGACTGCAAAGTTTCCTCCCTTTGCCAAGATGGAGGTTTCTTCTGGTGAGAGTTGACGGTCTGTCAGATTGATGACAATGCGTGCATTGTCGAGCATTGGGCTTGTCTGTCTTTTTTCCTGTAGTTTGTTAAACTTCTGCTTCTGTCTGGATGTGTGGTTGGTAAACACTTGTTCCATCTTCCTGTAGGTGAGATTATCGACCTTGTCCCAATCCTGACGTCTCATTTTATGGCTGGTGTTGATATGCAAGCAAAATAGCTCCTTGTCTGTGGCAGCAAGTTCTCTGCGGGTAGTGTGGATTCTCTCACGTAAGAGGGCCTGTTCTAGACGGTCATAAATGCGGTTCGCCTGTGTGGTTTTGAAGATTCTTTTAGTTGTGAGAAAAGATGGAATGGTTCTTGTGTCCCTGCAGCGTAGAAGAAAGGTCAAAGAACAGAGTAGATGTGCTTTCTTGTTCCGAAGTGTTTCCAATCTTCGGGTCTGTTGGAATGTTTCCTCCCCGTAGAGGTGTTCGATGTATTGTCGAAGGCTTTCACGGCTGGAGAACGATGGTTGTTGGGGGTTTTCCGGGCTGTATTGCCGTGGTCTTGGCATTGTAGTTCCTGACGTTTCGCCAGCAGCTGTGGCTGGCATCTTCAGAGGTGTAGCACCAAAAGACAGAGATCTCTCAGTGTCACAGTGTGACACTTTTCCACACTGTGACACTGAGAGATCTCTGTCTTTTGGTGCTACACCTCTGAAGATGCCAGCCACAGCTGCTGGCGAAACGTCAGGAACTACAATGCCAAGACCACGGCAATACAGCCCGGAAAACCCCCAACAACCATCAATCTATGTTATACTTGATTTTCCTGTGCTTCAAATGACAGTGAAGGTTTTGGCGTGCAAGCCTACACGAGTTCTGTGTGAACCCATTCAGTTATGACTATGCTTTAAGTATCCAATACATAATTCCCAGCATCTGGGAAACGGAGTGAAAACTGGCATCTAGACACATCAAGGTCGCAGCTAGCCGAGACTCACATATTTCTCTAAGATAACAGGAGAGGCCCTTTCTGGGTCCCAAGGAAGTAACGTCCACAATATGGTTACAGATGATCAGAGAGAGTTACACATCAATTTAGTAATAAAGCAATATAGTTTTAGCATATTGGGACACAAGAAATATAACAACCAGACAACCATGGCATGGCTGTACACAGACATGACAACCTGTTCCCATCCCTGTTCCCCCATCGGCCAGGTGAATGGGGGAGGGGGGAGCAGGCTGGGACCGGGGGATCCCCCACCCCTACTGAGGGAACAGCAACCCCCACTTTCAATGGAGTTTGTCTACCCTGTGGAATGGCCTGCCTGAGGAGGTGAGGGGAGCCCCCGCTCTCCTGGCTTTCTGTAAATGATACAAAACAAGCAGAGATCCTAGAGCTGAAGCTTTGGATGCAGGGCAGGGGGCAGGCCTTATCATGGCATTTTTGCTTCCCATTATTAAGGGGTAGATCCCACAGGTCTGTGCCATTAATGGCAGTGTCTTCCTCTGGCCTGCGGAACTAACCCTGATGTGCCAAGGAAAGAGTCCTTCTTGGCTGCTTCCACACACGTTGGATAATCCACTTTCAATACTCTTTAGTGAACATTTGGAACTGCTTTTCCGTGTGTGGAACAAAAAATCCACTTCCAAAGGATTGCTAAAGCGCATTGAAAGTGCATTATTCAACATGTGCGGAAATGGCCCTTGCCCCAGAGGAAGGTGCTGCTATTGGTCCGATGGCTCTACAGAATTTCAACCTGAGATGTTTCATTGCAATCTGTGAAAAGATTTTTTGCAAAAGTAAGTACACTTTCTGTGTGTATTTTGAACTCCAAAGGGGGAAAGCAACTTTGAGAGCCAGTTAGGGGTGAATAAACAGGACTGGGGAACTTGTTACACTGTGGATCTAGAAAATAAGTGGAAAGAACAATGCTTTAATGAAGAAATAAGGGAGGCCATTTACTTTGGCAACGAGGAAAGAGTCCAGACTTTTGCTCACTGCAAGCAGCTGTGGGACATTCTTGACTATCTCCTCTTGCTGCTCTTGACGCCGTATCAAGACCCCTAACATTGGCCACAGAGCTTTCATGGATGCTTCCTGAACCTGTGGAGAAAACAGAAGAAAAGAGTCTCCCTACCGTTTGGTGCCCCATAATGGTTAAGTCCTCATAAGAAAAAGCCCCAAGAAGAAACTCTTCTCAAAGGCAGGAAATGTGCTAATTATTGCAATGTCCACTGACAAGTCACTGAGAGAGGGCCTCGGAATGGAATCACTTTTCACGTCGCAGCTCTACACAATGAAGATATCTGTGTTAATCACCCCCAGGGCTCATTATGAGGGGGAACGCGCTGGAACACCATTCCGGTGGAACCTCTGAAAAGAGATCACATGGGTGGTGGCCCCGCCCATGTGATTCCTTTTCCTCCCCCCAGTAGGCAGCTGCGGCGGCGGCAGCAGCACCCCAGCACCACCCAGAGCAGGCCCTACAGCCCAGCCGCTGCCACTGCGGCCTGCACAGCCCGTCCTCCCGGCCTGCAGGCCAGTCGAGGTGCCGCACGGCTAGCGGCAGCCTCTGGAGGAGGCCCTACAGCCAGCCGTCCCCCCTCCCCAGATGTAAAGTGTGCACTTGCAACATTTATTTTTAAAAATCTGTGTTTTGCTGGCATTACTTCCAGTGATGTCGCGACATATGCTAATGAGTTATGCTAATGAGTTCCTGAAGCTCTTTTTTTACAAAATGACCCCTGATCACCCCCAATGTTGTGCAGTTGTTGTCATAATTAGCACTTAGCCAAAATGGTGGGAATGTTTCATGAAAAAAAAATTGACCTCATGAAATATTCCTTTTGGCAACTTATTGAGGAACCTGTGAACAGAAGCGAAAACTATTCAGTGTCACTCCTTCCAGAGCTCCCATTGCAAATAAGGGCAACATGTCCTCCTCTCACTCTAAATTGAGTTCATGGCTGTGTGGAATTGCTTACTTACTAATTTATTGACTTCATTTATATTTTGCCTTTTTCTCCAGCGGGGACCCAAAGCAGTTTGCATCGTTCTCCTGTCCTCCATTTTACCCTCACAGCAATCCTGCAAGGTGGGCTAGCCTGAGAGTGTGCGACTGACCCAAGGTCATCCAGACCGCTTCCATGGCAGAGGGGGGATTTGAACCTGGGACTCCAGGTACTAGGCTGACATTCTAAACATTACATTACAGGGACTCCTTAAAAATATCCAGAGAGACATCAGGAAGGTTTCCAGTGGTAAAATCTGATTGGTTAAGTGGCATTCTAATCTTATCACATTTATAATAGGATCCCTGATTAGCTAGGATCAAAGGAACAAAAATGGGTAAATGGGACCAGAGCGTTAGCAGAGAGGTCTTGTAAATACTAGTGAACCAATGATTAAAAAAGAAAGGCTTGAGGCTTTGGAGGAGCATTTGTTCCTTCTCAAATGTGCTTAATTTTGTACCACAAATGGTTGCCGGAGCATATACAGCACTACTATGATGAAGAGTGGAGTCAACTGTACATCAGTGATTTCTATCCCTTACACTCTTCTATCTCTGACCTGGATAGCCCATGTGAACCTGCTCTCGTCAGATCTCAGAAGCTAAGCAGGGTCGGCCTTGGTCAGTAGTTGGATGGGAGACCTCCAATGAAGACCAGAGGCAGAGAATGGCAAACCACTTCTATTAGTCTCTTGCATTGAAAACCCCACCAGAGGTTGCCATAAGTCAGATATGAATCGATAGCACTTTCCACCACCACACTCTTCTAGGCTTTGGCACCATCAGTGCTGTGCCAGGTCAGTTCGAGGCACTCCAGCTTGGCAGTGACGTGAGGAAATTAGCAAAGAATTGAGTGAAGCAGCGGTGTTGAATGGGTAGAGCTGGACTGAAAATAACCCTTCTCCCCTCCCCTACATCCTGTTCTGGACAGTGTAAATTGCTCATCCCCCAACTCCAGCTCATACTAGAACAAAGGGGAAGGTAATGGTATCCCCGTCTGTACTGTGTGCTGCTCAGGTTTAGGAAACAAGCTACTCGCATAGTTCCAGGAATCAGCTCTCTCACACTGTATATAGAGAGTAAAACCTCTCAATCAAGAGGCATACCTACAGGACCGCCTCCCTCCCTATGTTCCTCCATGGCAGCTTCGCTCATATGGACAGGGTCTCCTGCAGGTGCCAGGCTGCACACAGGTGAAGTCAGCAGCAACCCGTACAAGGGCTTTCTCTGTGGTGGCCCCTATCCTGTATCCTGAGGAAGTCAGAAGAGCCCCTACTCTCCTGGCTTTTCATAAACAATGCAAAACCGAACTATTCAAAAAGGCTTTTTACTCAAATGGGAGGGCTGCATTGTAGGGATGGGGTCTCAGATGCTTCGCTAATGAGCTAGGGACCATAGACTTCATCACTATACTGCCTTACATTTTATCTGCTGCTTTAAATATGTACTCCTATGTACCACCAGTGCCACATGTTATCTAATGTTAATCCTAGAATTGATTATGTTCTGCTTCAGTATTTTTTTCTACTCTGTCTTGGATTCTTGCTAATACTATGTCTTTTAAATGTATATCTATTTACCCTATGGCATTGTTTATGGAAATGTCCTTGAATACTGTATTGAAATGTACTTGCTACTGATTGTACTAATCTCATATTGTGTAATCTGCCTTGAGTCTCAGTGAGAAAGGCGGACTATAAATGACGTAAATAAATAAATAAATTCCCACCTGTGGTTCTTCATCATTCACCCAGTCACCAACCAGGCGCTTGTATATAGGAACAAGTGGGCTACACAGCTGCGATTCCGCCTCTCTTGGGAACGAACAGACCTTCCAGTTTTTGTAGTAATAGTTTATAGCAGTGCAGAAATGTTCCATAACTGTGGAAGCAAAGAGACACCGGGTCTGGAAACTGATGACAAAAAAGTAACTAGCAGCTTTTGAGTTTCATAGAGCTCATGTTATAGCAAAATAGGAAGGTGGGTAAAGGCAGAAATCCTTAATGGTATACAATTGTGATAATTCCTCATTGAATGTTTGCACCAAAATGTAGAATGTTCCTTAGGTGGCCTGTTTTCTGCAATTAAGTTACCACTGACCAAGGCTCATTTCGAGGGGGAATGCACAGTTCCAGCAGTTCCCCAGAAAGGTCACATGTCAGGTGGCCCCGCCCACCTAACTGACCATTTTGGGCCCCTTTTCAGCCATTTTCAGCCCCTTTTGCCATTTTGGGCCTAATTTTGGCCCTGAATGGTCAGGATTGGGTCCAAAACAGCCAGAATAGGTGATGTCAGGGTGTGTGGCATATGCAAATCAGTTATACTAATGACACACTTCCGGTGATAGCAAGAGGTGTGGCATAGGCTAATGAGTTGTGCTAATGAGTTCCTCCAGCGATTTTTCTACAAAATGACTCCTGCCACTGACCCAGCATTAGGTGCATGCAGAATTGCATTGGAGGATCCACACATTGGTGGATATTGCTCTTCTGAAACAATTTATCTCCCAGATTCTCCCAGAAGGTTTTGTTCCCATAGGATAAATGAATCCATGTTCCTTCTGTTTTTTGACACTGCCAGAGATAACCCTTGGTAAATGTTTGAACCAAAGAGTGCTCATGACATTAGGAATACCTTGCCAGTTGCCTGAAAGATTGCTCCGTTGACCGCCCATCGCTGGCAATTGGTGCGAGGTGGCAAGCCCCCTGAAGATCACTTGCCACCGGCAGGCAACCCAAGGAAGCGTGCACTGGGCACGCTCCCGCTGGGGGCGATGACATCACTTCCTGAAGTGATATCATCATACTGGCCACAGGTGTGCTCCCACACTTTGCTGGGGCTAATTTTGGCTCCAAATGGGCCAAAATGTGGAAGCATGCCTGGGGTCGGTATGATGATATCACTTCCCGGAAGTGACATCATCGTGTAAGCACCAGGAGCGTGTGCGGAGTACAGAACACACAGGATTTGAGACAAGTGCCAGCTCCTCCTCCCACCAGGAGGGTATAGAGACCTAGTAACCACATGGGTTAGAAATTCTTTTGTCTGGTAAATTTTAAGTATATAATTCCTCTATATCTCCACTACTAGTTATACACATCCAGATGCTCAGATACAGTAGCACATAACAGAAT
The DNA here is from genome assembly GCF_028583425.1 of Eublepharis macularius. NCBI lineage: Eukaryota > Metazoa > Chordata > Lepidosauria > Squamata > Eublepharidae > Eublepharis > Eublepharis macularius. Next base: position 7,644,859 of record NC_072791.1, on the reverse strand, counting down.
GGATATTTAATACAGTAAGATATAATAATTGATAAATGACTGCATATGAATTGTAAATATATGTCATTTATGATTGTATGAATGTATAATAATTTAGAAAACATACTGAATGTAATAATTGTTTATAGATACCTATTCTTGTAAAAGTTATTTGTATTGTTGGTGATTTTGAAAACAATAAACAGGATTTGGAGAAACTCTTTTGTCTGGAGATGGGAAGCCCCCCCCCCCGCCTCACAGCCCCAAGTGGTGGTTGCCTGGTGTGAAGAAGATATTGTGTAGAGGCCCACAAGCGCTGCTGTGGTGGTGGTCAGTGCAGTTCCTGGCAAAGCACAGGAAGAGGTATTCTTGGAAGAGGTATTCTTGGAAGAGGTATTCTTGGAAGAGGTATTCTTGGAAGAGGCTATAAGCTGTAAGGGAAAGCACGTCATTTCTCATGCTGCCTTCAGAGAGCTTGGGTGGGAGGGTTGCCATAGAGATGGGCACGATCCAAAAAAATTAATGATCCTGCTGATCGTGGATCAGCGCTGGCAATAATCCCTAATTAACGATCCACACCAATCATCTCCTGTTTCCGATCCGTGGATCGTGGATCGTGGAGGCAAAAGCGGAGGGGCGCCCCGCTGTTCCCAGCGATACAGGAACGGTGGGTGATGTCGGCGGCATCTGTGTTTGTGTTTGGCTGTCTGTGTTTGGCCGTTAGAGCTGCCTATCAGGGTTTGCAGGGATGAGATTGGAGTGCCAATGGCTACAGAACACCCCCTTCCCCCTCCCTCCCTTGGGTGTCTTCTCCCAGCTGGTGACTGCTTTGCTGCTCTGTGGTTGGAAGGAAGCCCTGCTGATCAAGGCAAGCTGGGCTTCCATTCGTGTTTCCAGGGAGACAGAAAGAGGGCAAACACAGCTCAGGCATTCCCGTTGCCAGGGGAATAGATTGCTGGCGCCCGAGTGTCTGGCTTCCCAATCCGAGCATGATCACCCCGATCCAACCCCAATCCAGCCCCCTCCCGACCGCTGCATCATTGGCCGTGGACGAGCACGATCCGCCGGGTCCTAATCACACGAACACCATTATGGTGGGGTTTTTTCGATCGTAATGCAGATCGTGCCCATCTCTAGTTGCCAAGTCCAAGCAGGGAAAATCCTGCAGATTTGGGGGCAGAGCCAGGGGACAGCAGAGTTTGGAGACGGAAGGGAGCTCAGACTGGATGTGATGCCATAGAGACTGCCTTCTGCAGCTGCCATTTCATCCTGGGTAACTGATCTCTGTTGTCTAGAGATCACTTGTAACTCTGGGAGAACTGCAGCCCTCACCTGAATGCTGGCATCACTACTGGGAGGGGGCCAATGAGAGCATCTCCGGCAACCCACTCCAGATAGGAGGAGGAGAAGGAAGAGGGTGTCCACAAGCCCACTCCCCTCTTGCTTTGAGGCCATCAAGAGTAATGGAATGGGGAAACCTGCCCCACGTTAGAGGCGGGGCCATCCCTCCTTCTTTGTATGGGTTCTTTTCTCTCCTGCACTTCCTGTTTAGTACAACCATTGCTGAAGCAGGCAGCCAATCAGGGAGCCCTTTAGGTATGTTTTTTCCTCCAACGATATTCCCTGGATTAATGTTATCTGAGATGAAGAACATGCAACGAATGACCAAATTCTAACTCTCAGACTGTATGGGCTCCCCCTTTGTATGGGCTCTTTTCTTTCCTGCACTTCCCATTTAGCACAACCATTGCTGAAGGAAACAGCCAATCAGGATGGCCCTTTAGGGATGTCATTTCCTGCAAACAATATTCCCCAGACTCATGCGATCTGAGATGAAGAACACGCAAAGAACGACCACATTTCAACTCCCAGACTGATGCAACAATCGGAAGCAACAGGAAATTTCAAAATGCCCAGCGGAGATTGAACTTTCGAGTATAGTTAATAGAGCAGCAAACCATCAGGAGACAACCGAACAAGAGAGAAGATGAAGGAGGTGACTGGCCTTACCGTAGCAGATGGCCTCTTTCATTGGGCTGATGACGGGCAGCTTCAGCATCAACCAGATGTACAGGGTGGTCAGAGATAGAAAGGGGATGCTCTTGAGTGCTATATAAAGGAGGAAACGTATATAGAAATGTTTAGAGTACCTTGGCTTGCCAGGCTCCAGGTGAGTCCTGGAACTACAACGCTATCTCCAGACAACAGAGATCCGTTCCCCTGGAGAAAATGGCTGCTTTGGCCCTCCTCTCCCCAAACTCTGCCCTCCCCAGGTTCTACCTATATATCTCCAGGAATTTCCCATCCTGGATTTGGTAGCCCTATAAGTATCAGGCAATTCTCTAAGATCAATCATAACTTAATAATAAAGGTGATGTACCTTAGGGCATCAAGCTCAAAGAGTACACATCCAGGGTTGCAAGGCTGTGCCTAGTAACCAGGAAGAGGGCTATGGTCAGGGACACAGGGGTGTGTGTGTGTGGGGTGTGTGTGTCTGTGATGTCATCTGCACCACTACGTCACTTATGAGTAAAACCTGGAAGTAACATTGGGCAGTTCTATGGTAAAACCCTATGAACAGTGGCGACACTACAAATATCCGGTACACACAAAGCTTGCACCTGTTGGACATAAACCTCTTCCAATTTGGGCCCGACTCGGAAATAGTTGCTGAATGCCAGCTGGTTCAAATTAAGCCTTGAATCCTGCTTGCACAGGCTGGCTAAGACCCAAGCTACAAGAGATGAATTACACGAGGAAGAGGACATGAAGGGAGTCGCAATGTTAGCTGGGAAGCTGAGTTTTAAAAGAGATGTGAAGGCTTTGTCAATTCCCCCTCTCTACAGAGCCAGAGAAGATTGCTCCTCAGAAGGTTTGTTAATTTCCTCTTTGCCTCCTAGAGAGGTGAAACTGGCATAGCCTTCCAGGAGGCAAAGAGGAATTAACAAACCCTCTGAGAAGATCTTCCCTGGCTCTGTAGAGAGGGGATATTAACAAAGCCGATCTCTTTTAAAACTCGGCATCCCAGCTAACATTGCGACTGCCTTCACGTGCATGTCCTCGTGTAATTTGTCTCTTGTAGCTTAGCTCTCTATTACAGCCTCCTACACATTCTTTACACACACCCTTGCCTCAGCTGCATCCTGTCCGGGAAAGATGAAACCCTTTCTCCTAGACTTGGGCATCAGAATTTATTCCTTTTTCTTGCCTTTTCCTCTTGTTGGCCAGGTGAAAGGTGGCAGGGTTGGAGGATGGGAGTGGAGGAATCCCCTGTCCCCTCTGGGGAGACTAATATCCCTAGGTTCAAGATTGGACTACCTCATATGTATATGCAGGGGTCATTTTGTAGAGAAAGAGCTGGAGGAACTCATTAGCATACCTCATTAGCATATGCCACACCCCTTGCCATCACCAGAAGTGTGTCATTAGCATAAATTATTTGCATATGCCACACCCCCTGACATCACCTATCCTGGCTGTTTTGGACCCAATCCTGGCCACTCAGGGCCGGAATTGGGCCCAAAATGGCAAAAAGAGGCTGGAATTGGCCGAAAAGGGGCCCAAAATGGTCAGGATCGGGCCGCTGCTGAGTGGGAGAGTGATCCACCACCCGTCAGAGGCCTGATCTGAGCCATTTTGGCCCCAATCCAGGCTGAAATGGGCACAAAATGGCCAAGAGTCAGGTGGGCGGGGCCACCTGACATGTGACCTCTTTGGGGAACTGCTGGAACTGAAATGAGCCCTGCATATATGTCATCTAGGTGATTACAGTCTGCAATCAATCAAGAAAACTCTCTCCCCTCTCCACCTAAGGACTACAGCTTTATGCAGAGAGAGAACACAGGCCAGGTCAGAGAGAAACGAAAGCTCATGAAACAAAATGAAAGAAAATCATGAGTTTTCTTGTTATAGGCTGTTACAAAACACCCAATTTTTGTAATTATTGCAATTAATAATGAAAGAAATGCACAAGTCCATTCCTCTTCTCTTCTTTGAAATAACCATGCAGCCATGAAGTGGGGAAAGGGACTTACCATAGCGAGAGGCCAGGCTCCCTAGGGTTTGAAACACCATTCTGTGAGGAAGCTTCGTTGTTTTGACATTCCTTTGCAGCTCGTACATCACGTCATTGAAACGATGGTTCGCTAGTGCTAAAAGGACAGTGCTGGCTGCTCCCCTGATTTCCTCAGTTGCTTCCTAAGGAGGAATAAGGAAATTATTGTGAGCAGGGCTTTTTTTTCTGGGAAAAGAGGTGGTGGAACTCAGTGGGTTGCCCTCGGAGAAAATGGTCACATGGCTGGTGGCCCCGCCCCCTGATCTCCAGACAGAGGGGAGTTGAGATTGCTCTCTACACTGGCGCGGAGGGCAATCTAAACTCCCCTCTGTCTGGAGAGCAGGGGGCGGGGCCACCAGCCATGTGACCATTTTCAAGAGGTTCCAGAACTCCGTTCCACTGTGTTCCAGCTGAAAAAAAGTGCTGATTGTGAGTCAAATCATGACTTTGAAGCTTTCCTTACTCTGTACATGAGAGGTAAGGTTGGTAAGCTGTAAGTGGGGCCTGGAGATCTCTTGGAATTAGGATCGCATTTTGCAACTATTCCCCAAATACATGTCTGGAGAAATGCCCTGAGGGGTGGAACTCCATAATGTAAAGAGAACCAAGACACTAAAATAGGGTTGCCAGCCTCCAGGTGGCGGCTGGAGATCTCCTGGAATGACAACTGATCTCTAGCCAACAGAGATCAGTTCCCCTGAAGCTAATTTTTCTAAATCAATGGGACAACATAGATATCCCAAGCATTAGGAAAGAATTAATTAATGACCTCCTAATGGTCGGAAAATCCCTTTTGGCAGCTAACTGGAAGTCCCCCAAGATCCCATCTATCGACAGTTGGTTTTCCAGAGTCTGGGATTATTATATCCAGGAGAAAGTTTATGATTCTATTTATATATCTCAGCATTTTCCAAAAGAAACTGATTTTATGACAAAATGGCTCCCTTTCTTTGACTACTTATTAACCAATGATATACACCCTCCAAAGCACTTATTGTTTGTCTCATGGTGTTTCTGAGCAATATGTTGGGTTTCATACAAACTGTAAAGAACCTCCCTCTCTGCTTAGGTATATTGCAATTCTCTAAGCAAATTTTCTTTTTCCTTTGTTAATATTATATTTGAAAACTGGTAGTATATTATAAGCTATCTGTTTTTTCTTGTATTATAGTTGACTTTAATATTGTGTAATTTGTTTTCCTGTTTACGCATTGTATGTTGTTTTTTTAAAGTTAATAAAAAGTTTATTTAAAAAAAAAAAGAGATCAGTCCCCCTGGAGAAAATGGCTGCTTTGGAGGGTGGAGTCTATGGCATTATACCCGTTTGAGGCCCCTCCCTTCCCCAAACCCCACCCTCTCCAGGCTCCGCCCCCAAGTCTCCAGGAATTTTCCAAATCGGAGCTGACAACCTTACACATCAGCTCTGCATTTAGAGCTATTACATGTTTATCTCACCTGATAGTATAACTTTCAGCACATAGAGGATTCTGAATTGCACTATTAAAGGAAAATTCCTCGTTACCTAATTTTTCTCTGAAATCTAACAGTCTTTTTCTTCCCCTCTTTTAAGCATTTGGAATCTATTTCTAATCAATTCAGTTTCGTAATGCTTTCCAACGTACATAAAACCTTTGTCGCTGAAAGGCCTGTCTTCATGTCATATGAAAGATAGCACCGCGTCAGCTGTCCTTCAAGGAGCATACCTTTTCCCCCTTCCTCGTGTTTTCCTCACCACAGCCATTTAGGCTGAGAGACAGTAACAGGCCCAAAGGCACCCAGTGAGCTTCCAAGCTGTGCAGGATTTGAACTCAGGTCTCCCAGATCAGAGCTCAGCACTCTAACCGCACTACGCTACATACCCCCTCCCCTGGGCAACGTGTCATTCTATACATCAAACATAGATCGTCATGGTGTCCAGTGGAAGGTTAAATTGAGGTACATGTTGTAGAAGGCAAGGGGGAATTAGACTCAGGACTGCAGCCTGGTGTTCTTTCCATGGGTAGCTCCACCCTATGAAGAAACTTTGTGTATGATGGTCCTAGCTGGTGGAGAGTGCACCCATGCCATAGCTGATTTATGGTGACCCCCTAGTGGGGTTTTCATGGCAAAAGACTAACTGGGGTGGTTTGCCATTGCCTGCTTCTACAATGCTGGTCTTCATTGGAGGTCTCCCATCCGATTCCTAACCAGGGCCGACCCTGCTTAGCTTCTGAAATGTGATGAGATCAGGCTCATCTGGGCTGTCCAGGTCAGGGCATGATGGTCCTTAGCAGGCCAGGAAGATTAGCTCCGACTCCATGTGGTGGAATTTGGAAGAATGCACTTGAGCCAATACCCTGTTGAGTTTGTGCAAGGCGCACTGACCTCCTTCAGCATCTCCTCTGCTAAAATCCTGATGGCCAACTTGGCGTTAAGGTTGTCGACCATCTCGAGGATGTCTCCGGCAGCTTGGTCCGCATTTTGCAGGTCTCGCAAATGGCCGAGGACTCTGCTCTGGATATCTGAAATGTAACAGGACAGCCTTCTGGAGTTCTATTGCTGATACTCAGGGCTTTTTTTCTGGGAAAACTGGGACTCAGTGGTGGAACTCAAGACCGCACAGTGATGTCACGTTGGGTCAGCTGGAACAAGGGGGGAGTTTTTTAAAGTTTAAATTGCCCTGGGTGAAAATGGTCACATGGCCGGTGGCCCCGCCCTCTGATCTCCAGACAGAGGGGAGTTTAGATTGCCCTCCATGCTGCTTGGTGGCACAGAGGGCAATCTAAACTCCCCTCCGTCTGGAAATCAGGGGGCGGGGCCACCAGCCATGTGACCATTTTTAGGAGGTGCCAGAACTCCGTTCCACCGCGTTCCCACTGAAAAAAATCCCTGCTGATACTTGTCTCTGTTGTACTGGACACCAGGGGAGGTTTCTCTTGTCCCAGTTCAATTGGATAGACCCCTCCCTCTTTCAGAGAGAAACTTCTCATGCATCCATTGTAGTACAGGGATTTGTTCCAAAATGATGGAATATCTGAACCCAAATAGTCCAGCGTTACACCTTACTGTTCACTGCAGCTAATGCTAAGATCGCCTTACCAGCTTGCGGACGGGGCCTGGCGTTCTCTTGGAATTGTAACTGATCTCCGGACAACAGATCCTATTCCAGCTGAGCGCTGTTCCCTTCCCCAAACTCCAGCCTCCCCAAGCTCCACCCCCAAACCTCCAGGAACTTCTCAAACCAGAGTTGGCAACCTAATCTAGCACAAAGAGTCTTCTTCTGAGTTTTCTTCTAGTATCAATTGGAGGTAGTCTCCTTCTACCTGGAGGAAGACACTTCAAAGCAATAGATGGAGGGGCATTTTCTGAATGACTGTAGGTATTTTGCCCACCTCTGTTCACAAGGGGCTCATCCATTATGAACCACTGAGAAGGGCGTTGATCAATTCCTTCTCAGACTCCCAGGCCCAAATGACGCCTCCAAGGCCGCTTCAGGTCTGTCCAGCCAGCTGCTTGGCTGACCAAGAACTCTGAAGTTCTATTATGATACGTGTGATGGTGTCACACTTCACTGGTGCTACTGATGCTGACCAATAAGCACGGGTCTTCTTTGCCTAGGGGAGGCTGACCACTTGCACAGGGCTGTCATCCTAAAGGAAACATGAATGGGAGGCAGAGCTATGCAGGGAAGTAGGTGGCACACCCCGATGAATGTAGCAAAGATTTCTTTCTTTCGTTCTTTCGTTCTTTTGTTCTTTCGTTTGTTCCTTCCTTCCTTCCATGAAACGAAGCTGCCGTTTTCAATCGAGCGCGTAACTGGTTTTTTTATCCTGTAACTTGCAGCCTAGTCAATCTTTGTGCAATTCCAGGAACACATTTAAGCCTTCTATGTCCGGGGTCTGAGCCCCAGCCCCCAGACTTGACAAGAGGGAACAGCAGGTCAGCCGGGCCGACGGGCAAACAGAGGGGGCAGCCAGCAGCCAGCAGGTCAACTGGTCAGCCAGCAGACAGCAGGTTAACTGGTCAGCCAGCTGACAGCAGGTCAACTGGTCAGCCAGCAGACAGTAGGTCAACCGGTCTGAATGGCAAGCAGAGGGGACAGCCGGGGGACAGCAGGTCAACCCCTCCCATGGGCAAATGGAGCCAGAACCTGCCTGTGCCAGGGGCAAGGGGCAAAGACCCAGGGCCTCAGGAGGCAGGGGGAGACAGAAGGAGGCCAGTAAGTCCCACTCCCCTGGGGAAGGAAAGGGGACTAAGCAAGGCAGAAGGGGGCAAGGGCAGAGGGATTGGGGGCCCAGCAGTCACCCACCCAAAGACCTTACCTGAGGAGGAGAAGCAGCAGCAGCCCCAACAACCCAAAGCCACGCCCCAGCTAGAAAATAGTAGCCTGGCCCAGGAGTTGCCAAAAGCCAAGCCACTCCAGGTGGGGCTATTGGAGGCACTCTGCAGGAAGCCCTGGGCAACCAGCCAAGGAGCCACAGCTGGACCCACCTTCAGCCATCAGCTCAGCCAGGGAGGCCGGGCTGCTAGCCAGGGGACTGCAGCTGGACAGGCCTTCAGCAATCAGCCAAGGCAGGGAGGCTGGGCAGCCAGGGAACAAGGCACAGCTGGTGCTGGTCAGTGGGGCCAGATCAGCTACCCCAGCTGCAACTGCTTGGTGCAGCCCAAGACCAGGCTGGAAGAGGGGTGGGACAGTAGAAGGAAGCCCTATAAAAGCTGGCTGGGAAGAGCCCTGTGGTGGTGGGTGTGAGTAGGGAGTGATGATGTGGAGTGAGAGCAGTGTGATGCAAGCGTGGAGGTTTAGAGGAGAGCTCTGGGAGGAAAAAGTGAAAGAGGATGCAGAGGGTAAGCAGGCCAGGTTGAGCAGGCCAGCGAGTGGACTGAGAGGGAGACTGGGTGAGGTATACCGCTCCTCCTTCCACAGAGCAGGGTCCTGCAGAATCCCTGGCCCCCCTATGATGTCAGAAGCAGACTGCCCAGTGGCAGCGGCGGCAAGCCCTGACATTCTAAACATACATCTGCAAGCTTTGTTGTTTGGGGTGCAGTTCTGAAGAGATTAAAGTCTAGCAGGGAAAGAGTTAAGCTAGCATCTCCTCTGCCCAGATTTTGGTCTCCTGAGGCTGCTTTTCATTTTTTTTCAAATGAAAATTTGATTATATGCTTTTGTGAATCATACGGCAATTGCCATTGTACCACACACTTGAACTTCTCGAGAGAGAACCATGGAAACAGTAGTCTTGTGAGGGAAGATAAGGTTCTCTTTAACAAATAATTCACAACTCCTCACAAAATATCATTCTCAGGATTTGTCAGGCTGGCATGAAACCAGTTTCGATCTAACCTTCTTTAGTAACTTTCTGAGGACATCCATTGGTCCAGTTGGTGCATGTGTTGACATTCTGAGAGCCAAGCTACAAGTGACGCCTGACACAGGTTGGACACTTGTCAGCTTCCCTCAAGTTTTGACGGGAAATGTAGGCGTCCTGGTCTTGCAGCTGTAATGGAGAGCCGAGCTGTAAAACCAAGACGCCTACATTTCCCATCAAAACTTGAGGGAAGCTGACAAGTGTCCAACCTGTGTCAGGCATCACTTGTAGCTTGGCTCTCAGTTGTATCTTCTGGTTCTGCAATTCTTCAATTCTTTGACATTGTGTACATTGTGTATACAAACATGCCATTGAGCGAGTGGCCACTGTGCATGGAAATTGACATGTAACTTATCTTTGATTCATCATCTCTCTTGGTAACTGCCAGGAGGAAGGGGATATCGGAAAGGGGATTCCTCGCTAGCAAACCCGTTGCAGTTACTATTTATCCATTTAGAGTTTTCTATGTATGAATTGTTGGCTGTATTTATGAAAAGCGTTTTGCTGTTATTGGAATCTGGATTATACTTCTGTACTTCGGTTTGTTACCTATGTTTTTAGGGTTTGTACTCTGTGGTTTAGGGAGCTGTGGTTCTTTGAAGCTAACCTCTGCACTTTAAGACAAGGAATCCATAAGCAATCTTGCACTTCGAACTCTATTATGCTGTGAGCTGCTTCATGTACTGTCCTTTCTACATATTGACCGTTGCCAGCAATATAACCATTTAAGAGTTTTTTTGAACTGACGTTGATTCAATGATATAAAAGACATTTTTGTTTATTTTGTTAGACGGTTTCCTTAAATTGGTATAGTAAGTAGGTCACGGTTTGCTCTTGTTGTTTGATACGTTCTTCCATGACTCTTTCTGTATTGGGTATACAAACCAGGGCTACGTGTTGCTTCATTCACGTGGGAAAAGGGATCAATATGGTCTGCAGTTGGGTTCTGTAACATCTGAAACAGGTTTTTGAGAAAGGTGGCACCTCTGTAATGAGAGATCACCTGACCAGTTCCCACCATGCAAACGTGTGAACATCCCAAACTGTGTGTAACTTAAAGATGCGTTCATGCAAAACCTGAGCTAATTTGGTCGAGCAGAACAGACGTGTGACTGCCATCTACTGGACATTGTGTTGTAAGACACTATAAAAAGTTGGCTTATTTAAAATAAACGGTTTTATTAAAGTGGCTTTTTTTCCTGCAATTGAACAACATGGTTATTACTCAGCTCCGTTTACTGTGGCTTGTGGCTTTTATACAGGACTCTATTTCTATTTATTTGATTTGTACATGTCCCACACGAGTAATTCAAATGTAAAACCAGAAATGGATTTTCTTTCTTTCTTTCTTTCTTTCTTTCTTTCTTTCTTTCTTTCTTTCTTTCTTTCTTTCTTTCTTTCTTTCTTTCTTTCTTTCTTCTGGTCTATTTTTATCCCACCCTTCCTTCAAAGAGCTCTTGGTAGAATGCTATATCTTTCCCCCTTTCAACCTCGCAACAACCCTGTGAGGTAGGCTAGCCCAAGACAGTGTGACTGGCCCAATTTCACACAAGCAAGCTTCGTGGCAGCTTGAAGTTCTTGCACTGAGAAGCTCCTGCATTACCAATATTTGCATGATAGAGAAACGTTTTGTGTGTGTGCATAGATTTTAGGATATCAGGTGTGTTTTCTATAACCTCTGGTCTTCGTTGACGGCAGAGCTCCAAGCTTTCTCATTGAGGGGTGCTATCTACAGTCTTTTAACTGTCAATCAAGCTGGGACCTTGTATCTAGTAAGGGTAAGCATAAATGTATTCTTCAGGACTTTGTTTGTTTGATGGCTGATGCCGGGCAGTGCCCCCCCGTGAAGGGGGGGTTAAATCATCGCCCCTATGCGAACACAGAGGCATGTATGAACCACTATGCAGCATGAATTGTAATATTTAATGTTTTTAAATGTTTTTAAATGTATTATTTAATGTTTTTAAATGTTTTTAATGATGTTTGTATTTGTTATCCGCCCTGAGCCTGCGAAAGCGGGGAGGGCGGAATATAAATATAATAAATTAAATTAAATTAAATTAAATTGATTGTCGAATGTTGCTGTTTCATTTTGTGTTGACCTGTTGTAGTCTTTGCTTTCTGCTATGGTGTGTTTATTTTCAGCTGCTTTGGGTGTTGCTACATCTGTAGGGGAAAGAAGGGAAGAGGTCATTGCCATGATGTTACTTCTGGGAAACTCCAGCAGTGATATCAGTCCTCTTTGGGAATTGCTGAGAATTCTATGGTTTTACCATGGCATTTCGGCCAATTCCTTGAGAGGTGCGATGTCACTTCTGGAAAAACCTGGAAGTGATGTCACATCATTGGCCCTGAGAGGGGCAGGGCCCTTACACTGACCCTGGGGGTAGACATAAGGGGTTGCCTTTGAAGGTGGATGGATACAGAAGGCCAACTAAGGTGGCGAGGGCTTGAGAGTAGAAGCCTTTGCCAATCTCCACATCAGGGAATACATTTGAACGAAGAGCATGCTACCTCCAAAGCATCCTCTCTGTGTATGCTACGGTCCATACTTCTCCTGGATATTTCAAGAATAATTTTTTACTTTAAATTTTATCAAAGATTTTATATAAAACAGCAGGTTGAATCCCATGCACTTAAGAGCTCTTCCCGCACATAATAGGCAAGACTTTTGCATTAAATGAAGGTAGTTTGTTCCAGAGGAAAGGGCCACTGTCGACAAAACACATTTTGCATGAAATGAGACTTCCTCGTGGTATTTGAACACCTTTCTAGCCAGACCGTTTCTTCTAATCCCACAGTGCCATGGTTCATGCCAAGCCCATTTAAGCGCTTTCAAGCTGCCTTCCTCAAATCCCCTTTCCGTCAAACGGATCTACCTTCCAATGATCAACATGCAACCTTTGATAGATGCCTTGAGAAAACGGAAAGTGAAGATGGCGCTGCTTTTTCATAAAGACATTTTTTGTGCTTCCACAGGGTCACCATAAGTCGGAGGCGACTTGATGGCACATAACACACACAGTACAATATAAAAGAGCAAGAGTCTGGTAGCACCTATAAGACTAACAAGATTTGTGGTAGGGTTCGAGCTTTCGTGAGTTACAGCTCACTTCTTCAGATATCTTATAGGTGCTGCAGGACTCTTGCTATTTTCTACTGCTACAGACAGGCTAACGCGGCTAGCCATCTTGATCTATCTCCACAGTACAATATATTTCTCTGGGATGGTTCTCTGAATTGGTTCCCTACGTGTCAATCGCATGGGTGCTATATAAGTTGCTGTATAAGTTGCTATATAAGTTTTCCAAGGTTTCACCTGGTTACTTCATTATTGTTCTAACGCTATTCTGGAAGAATACAGGTCCTTTACCACTACGTGGAGCTTATTATAACAAAAAAGAAACAATCACTTCTGCTTAACGCTTCAGTTTAGCTTCTAAGGGGGGAATTGTGAGCAAAATAAGAAGCAAAACGGACAAGCCAGAGCACAGCCATATTAACTAGCATGCAATTCGAACTAGCTCAGCATGTTTAGCCTTGAATGTGTAGAGATGCTGAGACAGGGAGACCAAAAGGAGTAAACAAAAGCTGGTTGGAACTAGCAAGATAAGGGAGTAGAAAAAATTCCCCTCAGGGCTAAAAGGCAGGCAAAGAACGGAGGGTGGGCTTTGCCTCAAACAAGCCAGGTAGAAAAGATCTCTCCTCTATGTTTAGGGTGGCTTCAGAGCTTTTGTTTTGCCTATACCCTGTACGCCATTGATTCCTAGAATAAATGGTTTTCCCCTTCAACATTCTCTGGACTTGGGCGAACCACACCAGGTTAAAACGAGAGCCAGTTTGGTGTAGTGGTTAAGAGCGGCAGGACTCTAATCTGGAGAGCTGGGTTTGATTCCCCACTCCTCCGCTTGAAGCCAGCTGGGTGACCTTGGGTCAGTCACAGCTCTCTCAGGGCTCTCTCAGCCCCACCCACCTCACAAGGTGATTGTCACAAAGATAATAATAACACACTTTGAGCTTTCCCATCTGATCAGTAATTCCTTCGATATATGGCAAAAACACTTTTCCTGTAGAAGGAATTACTGATCAGATGGGAAAGCTCATGAAAAAGCATAACCTTCAAGCAGTATTCAGACCCACCCGAAAAATACAACAGATGCTACGATCAGCAAAAGACAGTAGAGACCCCCTCACCTCTGCAGGAGTATACCGTATACCCTGCAGCTGTGGACAAGTTTACATCAGGACCACAAAGCGTAGCATCCAGACAAGAATAAAAGAACATGAAAGACACTGCAGACTTGGACAACCTGAAAAATCAGCAGTGGCTGAACGAAGCCTAACAGGGCACAGTATCTTATTCCAGGACACCAAAATACTAGACAACACTTCCAACAACTTTGTCAGACTGCACAGGGAAGCCATTGAAATTCACAAGCATAAGCAAAACTTCAACAGGAAAGAAGAAACCTTAAGAATGAACAGAGCATGGTTTCCAGTTCTGAAAAACACCAGGCTAACAAAACACTCTATACCCGACAATAGCCCTGCAGAGAAGATTAGCACATCAAGCACCAATCCATATGCAAAAGAACCTCCTCAGGATACAGTGAAGCCTCCCGCCATTAGCATTCCACACCCTGGGAAACTCTTACAGGATGACTCAGCTCAACCCCACCCCTCCTGAGTAGATACAAATGACCTGTCAACATCTTCTCCACACTGTGACACAGAGATCTCTGTCTTTTGGTGCTACACCTCTGAAGATGCCAGCCACAGCTGCTGGTGAAACGTCAGGAACTACAATGCCAAGACCACAGCAATACAGCCCGGAAAACCCACAACAACCATCAATAATAACACACTTTGTAAACCGCTCTGAGTGGGTGTTAAGTTGTCCTGAAGGGCGGTATATAAATCAAATGTAGTTGTTGTTATAAACATTGGTCCGATCGCTCTCACAATGCCAGACTAGATGTACCACCATCTGTCCCAGGAAGCAGTTCTTGCTCTGCAAACTCTTATCTTCAAGGCCAGTTGGTGTAGTGGTTAAGAGCCCGGGACTCTAATCTGGAGAGCCAGGTTTTGTTCCCCACTCCTCCACTTGAAGCCAGCTGGGTGGCCTTGGGTCAGTCACAGCTCTCTCAGAGCTCTCTCAGCCCCACCCACCTCACAGGGTGTTTTGTTGTGGGGATAATAACAACATACTTTGCAAACTGCTCTGAGTGGGCATTAAGTTGTCCTGAAGGGTGGTATATAAATCGAATGTTGTTGCTGTTGTTGTTGTTCAAACCTACCATTTCTTATGTACTGCAGCAAGCCCCCCACCCACCCGTACTCTATCCATTTCCCCCTCCTCCAAGATATGCCCTTCCCACAAATTCCCCGAGTTGACCAATTCACCCTGAATTGTAAAGACACCAAAGTTCGATAACACATCTTGGAATTGGCTGTGAGGTCAGCTGTCCCCTGGCACTTGCCAGCAGAAAACATCCTAGATGCCGTTTCGGTTTACTTCGGCAGATGCTCAAAATTAAAATAAAAAAAGGTCCGGCAAGATTTGACTTTGTAGAACCCCTCTTTGGAATGTCGCCGTCCCATCTTGCAGCCTGCTGTCCAACAGAAGGTCATGGCAGCAAAATGATTTAAAGGCCCACCAGTTTGGATTGAAGAATTTTTAAAGGAGGGGTCTTTGCGTCTGCCTTCCAGTATCGATGAAAGAATTAAATCATGACATGAAAACATCGGGTTGCTGTTTTCATTGGCAAGAGCCAAAATGATCTAATTCAAATGCCACGAACTCTCAACCCATATTTGTTCCCCCCTAAGTGAATAAATAACAAGACCTTTTAGCAGCCAAGGACAGTAAATTTAATAAGGTCCATGATTTGATACTGTTTGAATCCTCAAAATGAAGCAATCTGTTTTAAAGCTCCCACTCCCTGCCCCCCAACGTTCACGGTACTACTGTCAGGAAGTTTTTTGTGCCAAACAAGTCAAAAGAAGTAGGTTGGAATTTATCAGTCACAGATGCCCCAAGTTACCCGAAGTATGAATATCCACAGCAAGGCACTGGCTCACAGGTGGCCAGCATTTGTGTACAGCCAGGCCCTGCAAGGAGATTTAATATTTCATATGTACTACTCCATCTCAGGGCTCCATTATTGACGCCACATGGAAATCAGGAAATTGCTTCTTTCTGGGAACAGAAGTATGCAGTCCGTCAGCCCTTTCTCAGGGGTACATTAAGGAGAGAGGCTCGCGGTTTGAAGCCAGAGAACTTTCTCCAGATGTCCCCCACAAGCCTGCTCCAACTTTCTCTTTCGATGGAGAAGATTTGCTTGACAAGGTGGATTACGGGTGGATATAATAGCACCATCTTTCCAGCAAGAAAAACCAAAGTGAAAATTCCCCTCCCACTCGGGCTGAACCTTCCGAAAGGGTTGTGGAAAAGAATCGTGTGGTTTATTTTTTGCTCAAACATCACCCCCACTTCCACCGCCAATGAAATGAGAACATAGTGAAATCCCACCCCAAACGCCCTCCCTGCTGCTCTCACGGCTACGCTCGGTCCCATGTTGCTTTAATTCTTCCTGCTTTCAGTCCTGTTTATGTTACACACATTAAAGTAAGGACGTTCCTTTAATAGGATGGAAATTGGAAGCGAGGTCCAAAAAAGGAAGACGTTGGCTTCGGGCCACATTTAGAGAGCACAGTTGGGGAGCTCGCACACGTGTGCTCGCACACAAAGAGAAATAAAGCAGATGGGATAAGGCAAATAAAGCACCGAGGCCAGGTTTGTAGGGTTGTTTTTAAAGCAGGCGTATGTGTTTGATTATGCATTTGATACCAGGACTAAGCTAAAACGAACTTGGTGTTTTTTGTGAGCATTTTCAGCAGTGCTGAAAAATGTCTCCTTTGAGTGACTTTTGATGCTCCAGGTTAAATGGTTTGCTTAATTCCTTTAACTTGCCCTCACTTGCCTTTAGTGATGGCACCATGTTACTTACCAGGTGACTTTTGATGCCCCTGGCTAAATTTTTTGCTTAATTCCTTTAACTTGCCCTCACTTGCCTTCAGTGATGGCACCATATGACCATATCTGATTGGTATCATCGATCCACATGGTTTACTTACCAGGGTGACTTTTGATGCCCCTGGCTAAATTGTTTGTTTAATTCCTTTAACTTGCCCTCACTTGCCTTCAGTGATGGCACCAAATAACCATATCTGATTGGTATCATCGATCCACATGGTTTACTTACCAGGGTGACTTTTGATGCCCCTGGCTAAATTGTTTGCTTAATTCCTTTAACTTGCCCTCACTTGCCTTCAGTGATGGCACTGTATAACCATATGTGATTGGTCTCATCGATCCACATGGTTTTACTTACCAGGATCCAGAGATGTCATGAGGATGTCTCATGCACTAAAAAACTTCCATTTACCTGGAAGCTATAGGTTGTGCCATTGAGTGACTCACTAAAAACCACCCAGCATGACCCATAGCTTCCGTGTTGTGTTGGAAAATGATGTCATCTTCTTGCATGATGTAGAAGCATGCACATACTTTGAACACATGCTTCCCCCCACAGGTGTCTTCCCCCCTGCCAATCAGGTGAGTGGAGGTAGGGGGTAGAGGGTGGGGTTAGGGGACCCCCTGCCCCCAGTGTGTTGTCTGCAGCTGTGTTTGGAGGGTAGACACTGTCTCTCTACATGAGACATATGAGGATGCTCAAGTGTAGGGAAACACAATGTTCGCCAGGAAGCATAGTTTAAAAAGACAGAGCTGGTGGAGATCACTCCTCAGAGCATTTGTTAATTTCATCTTCATCTCTCTACACAAGAGCAGTTTAAAATACAGAGCCAGCAGGGATTGCTCCTCAGAGGGTTGGTTAATTTAATCTTTGTCTCCCTGAAAGGGGAAATGTACAGAGCCTTCAGGGAGGCGAAGATGAAATTAACAAACCCTCTGAGGAGTGATCTCCATTGGCTCTTTTTTTAAACTGCGCTTCCCGGCTAACATTGCACCTCCCTACACTTGAGCATCCTCGTGTAAGATGTCTCATGTAGAGAGACTCTCTATGGCATCACCGCCTAGCTAAACCCCCTCCCCTCCCTGGACTTTCCCCTCCCCCGTCTCTGCCTCTCTTAGAATTTTCCTGCCTTTGCTCAGCTCCCTTCATTTCCACGGGGCACATGGAGGTTGCAAAAGAAACCGATTTCAAGAGCAAGGGGATGGAGAAGAGGGCGAATCCCAACCCTTCCAGGGGCAGGTGGGGGCAGGAGGAACAGCTTTGGAGAATGGGGGAGGCACTTTCCGTTTCAGCCCCGCCCTACCCCTCCAGGGCCCAGCTGCCTGGGGATGGGTGGCCTCCAACTATTGCCATCACCTCTTCCTCTTCTCCACACAGAGATGGGAAGATCCAGGCAAAAAACCTGAAATGTTAGGGGGGGAATTTTCTCCCTATGACTTATTCAAATTTTCCTAGGAAATATTTTTGTTTATTGCTATTATTGTTGATTCCCCACTCCTCTGGGTGACTTTGGGCCAGTCACAGCTCTCGCAGAACTCTCTCAGCCCCACCCACCTCACAGGGTGATTGTTGTGGGGCTAATAGTAACACACTTTGTAAATTGCTCTGAGTGGGCATTAAGGTGTCTTGAAGGGCGGTATATAAATCAAATGTTATTATTGTTGTTGTTACTGTTACTATTACTATTACTTATGTCTATTCAGCTTGTGTCTGGTTCTTTTTTTCTTCTGCATACTGGTGCGGCCATTGTTTCTCCAGTATCTTTCCAAGGCAGAGAAAAGTCTTTCCCAAGCCCTGATTCCTGAGAGGCTGAGGGCCAAGCTACATGTGACGAATGACACTTGAACAGCAAGTGTATTGCTCCCTGTTCACTTGCCCTCCACTCAATCCACTTGCCGTTCAAGTGTCATTCGTCATGTGTAGCTTGGCCCTATGTTTATGGCCTTCTGCATTTGAAGTATATCCTCTCCTAATAAGTGGTAGCTCCTCCCCAGAATCTAAACAGAGCACATCAAAGCAACTGGTCACCAGGGAAAGAAGCCAGTCCGGTGGGTGGCCATATAGGTCTGCAGCAGGAAAAGCAGAATTTGAACCCAGTGCCACCTTAGAGACTAACAAAATCTTCAGAGTATCAGCTTTTGAAGGTTGAAGGTCCCTTCAATTTCAAAGACACTTCCATAAACAAAGAGCCCCGTGGCACAGAGTGGTAAGCTGCAGTACTGCAGCCCAAGCTCTGCTCACAACCTGAGTTCGATCCCAGCAGAAGCCAGGTTCAGGTAGCCAACTCAAGGTTGACTCAGCCTTCCATCCTTCCGAGGTCGGTAAAATGAGTACCCAGTTTCCTGGGGGTAAAGTGTAGATGACTGGGGAAGGCAATGGCAAACCACCCCATAAAAAGTCTGCCAAGAAAACGTTGTGATGCGATGTCCCCCCATGGGTCAGTAATGACTCGGTGCTTGCACAGGGGACTACTTTACCTTTTTTCCCATAAACAATGCCGTAGGGTAAATGAACACCATTTTGCAAAGACATAGCATTAGCAAGAATCCAATACAGAGTTGAAGAAACGCTGAAACAGAACATAAGCAATTCTAGGGCTGACATTAGAGCATATGAGGCACAATGCTCTCCAGGCGGTGCAATGACAGCACAGTTGAACTGCAACACAACAACATTAGCAGTAACAATATTTTTGAAAGACAATCTCATCCTTTAGCAGCAGATAGGAAGAACATGTTATTAGTGGGTAAAAATTAGAATCTGAGGATCAATTCACACAAATACAAGTTCGTTTCTGGCTCTAATCACAGGCCATTTTCACACGCACCTGTAAGTTCGTGTGAAACGCACGGAACGAAGCGTCTTCCTAGTGCGATTTCCTGGCACGATCCCCTTTAATGGCGCGATGACATCAGAAATTGTGCCATTAAACAGGATCGTGCCAGGAAATCGTACTAGGAAGGCTTGTTCTGTGAGTTTCGCGCCATCTTTCAGAGTTTTGGCCGTGTGGAAATGGCCACATTCTGAGATTCACATATATCTCAGACAAAAATGTCAGACAGCTAGCTTCATTTTCTGTACTAATAACTGCCCCTCATATATTTATTTATTTAACAAAATTCACACACCCCACTTTCTGCTCTCATAAAGACCCCCAAGGAGGCTAACAAATTAAAGCACACATAATAAAACAGCGTATTAAAAACAATGAGAACCCCCCATCATTAAAACGATTTAAACCTGAGCTGAAATACATACAAAAACATAAAAGCAACAATCGAAGCTATAGGCAGGAAGGAAGGACCCCTATGGGAATGCAAAACAAAACCAAAAAGCTTCACCCGCTGGCAGAAGATAACAACAGAAGGGGACAGGTGAGTCTCTCCGGGGAAAGAATACCAGAGTTTTGATGCAACAACCAAGAAGGCCTTCTCCTGCGTTGCCACCCACTTAATCTTCAAAGGTAAGGGCGCTTGAAGCAGATGAATAAAGTGCTCAGGTAGGTTGATCAGGAAGTTGACAGTCCTTCAGTTGCTGGTCCCTAACATTAGGCCACTTTAAAGGTCAGCACCTTGAATTGTGCTTGGAAACAGATTGGGAGCCAATGTAGACGGGCCAAGACTGGAGGGATCTAGACCCTATGACCCGCTCCAGTCAATGCAATAGTCGAAGCTTCAGGACAGTCTTCAAGGGCAGTCCCACGCAGAGTAATCTAACCTAGATGTAACCAGGACATGCACCACAGTGGTCATATCTTTTCTGCCCAGGAAAGACCGCAGCTGGCTAACCAGACAAAGCTGGTAAAGGGCACTCTTGGCCGTAGCTGCCCCCTGCTTTTCCAGCAGTAGGCCTGGGTCCAGGAGTACCCTCAAACTACAGACCTGGTCCTTCAAGGGGAGTGCAATCTCCTCCAGAAGGAAGGGACACCTTAAATCCTGAGTCAAACCATCTGCTCACCAGTAGCACTTCCATCTTGTCAAGATTAAGCTTCAGTTTATATTCCTGCAGCCGCTCCAAAGGTGCCTTCAGGCCCCTCACAGCAGGCGGAAATGGTGGCTCTGGCCAGCTATCAGGCCAACCAGACAACCGTTTTGCCGCAAGTGCCTGAAACCCACATCGAACTAGCCATGCAATTAGGATCGCACAAATACACCCTGTTCGTTTACCCTGTTGTGACCTCACTACATATTGACCATTATCATTGCTAGTCAAATGTGGGGTTTTTTTTTTCAGTTTCAATTTGATTTAGTTTTTGTGCTGAACCTTACACAAAAAGTGATATTTAGTAAAACTTTTAGATTACATTTCCATCGAACTACATACAGAAGAGAAAAAAAGAAAGAGAAACAGAATAAATGCTATTCCCCGCCCCCCCACACCAAATACCAATAGTGTCTAGTTCTAAAGTTGAGTTCCTTCACTCTATAAAATACAGAGAAGTGGTATCAATAAGTTTATCTAAGCATTATCAGGTCTGTTGCCCACTGTCGCTCCATATTGTTACCCAGCTTAAGATGTGTTGCAATAGCCTCATGCACCTGTTCCCTTGTTGCCTTCCAGATTCCAGGACGGTTGAGCCCTTATCTCGGATGGCTCGCCGCAGCGGCCTTGGGACAGCTCCTTCCCGTCCCGCTACTGATTATGGTCAGCTGGGAGAACTGAAGGGGTGGGAGGATATGTGGAAGGGTAGATATAATGTATCATGTCCTCAATTCATCATTCTTAACAAGAGACCTGTATACAGCCAGATGCCTTTAATTGCTTCTGTGTAACTTATGGACATACGTATGGAGAAGCCTATGATATCTCAATAAAGACCCATTTACTCAAGAGAGCTTGGATTTCTTGCTGCAAGGGTTAGGAGTCACCTTCAACATATCCTGTCTTCCATAGCCTGACAAGCATAAACAAGTAGCTTATAATAGTCCTGAGATGACATGATTTTTTAAATAGAGTCGTCTTTTGTTAAGAAATCTAAAACCGGAGTCCATTGTTCCGTATGATGTGATTTGTAATAGGGCACTTCCGATTGTTTAATTTGAGCTGATAGTTTCTCCACGATGAACTGGTCCCAAATACGGGTGAACTATTTTCAAATTGTCGGTGTTCGTTTGTCCTTCCGCAAAGAGGCTATAGCAGATTTAGCTACCAGCAGGAGATTTGCTATTAAGGTTTTCCTTATAGTTGGAATAGATTCATTTTGCTGGATGTTTAAAAGAATGATCTCTGGTTTTAGTGGAACTGAATAGCTTAACATCATTTCAATACATTTGATGACATGAGACCAAAATTGCTGTATATGGGCACATTCCCACCAACAGTGAAAGAATGTAGTGCAGTTACTGGCTTATGGACACAGAGCTTTAACAGGAATCCCTGCTGTCCTCAACATCCATCCACAATTCTCCCATTTTTTCTAGGGATGCAAACATATTTCTAGGATGGCAAACAGATTCGACAGAAAAACACACCATGTTTAACAGCTGCAATCACCTTGGATCTCTCCACCTGTCCGCCTTTTGCTTCTAACAGCTGCCGAACAGCTTTGTAGTGGCGGCGGCATTTTGCTTCCTTTTGGTCGGGAAGCTTCCTTTCTGTGCCTTGTGGGGGCTTTTGCATCGAAGCAGTAGGTGAGCTCTCCAGGGTCCTGGATAGCAAAGGAGGAGACAGGATGGGGGGAAATGACACTTGCCACAAGGTTGCGTGAAAAATGCACTTGTACGAAATGACACCGATAACATGGACACTAAATGGTAAGACAGAAAAAGAACGTTCATTGATAATCAGAGGCAAATTGATCTGCTTGCTGTTTATTCATATGACTGGCTGCCAAGTGGCATGCCCCTGCGTGGGTGGAGGAGGTGGCGCTCCCGTTAGGCTGTGTGAGGATCCATATATATGTAGTACTGTCGATTACATGATACTGTACCGAACTTTTGGATGCATGAAAAGAAACCTGGTAAACAGGCTCAAACTGTCTGCAAACAACTAAACTGACTGATGAAAACTAACTTCCCCTTTACAACCAGTGAACCATTCTTTCTCCATTATGGTTTCATTTTTTCCAAGTAGCTATTTGACTTTGATATTGTTTGGGTTCCTTCCCTCCTTCCCTCCCTCCTTCCTTCCTTCCTTGAGAGCCAGTTTGATATAGTGATTAAGAGTGGCAGGACTCTAATCTGGAGAACCGGGTTTGATTCCCCACTCCTCTACTTGAAGCCAGCTGGGTGACCTTGGGTCAGTCACAGCTCTCTCAGAGCTCTCTCAGCCCCACCCACCTCACAGGGTGTTTTGTTGTGGGGGTAATAATATAGCATACTTTGTAAACCACTCTGAGTGGGTGTTAAGTTGTCCTGAAGGGCAGTATATAAATCGAATGTTGTTGTTATTATTATTCCTTCCTTCCTTCCTTCCTGTGTTAAATATAATACAAAAATATAAATTACAGTTACAATAAAAACAGTCTACAAATATAAAACACCAATTGAGCAATACTAACCACTTGATGGCATCTGTTAACAAGTCTAAGTGAAGCAATTTTAGATAAACCAGACAGTGCAGATAAGAGGGTAAAAATCCGCCAAAGAGATCTAAGGCACAGAAGGAAGCGCAAGGGAAGCCAGTAAGGATGAATTGCCATCACGTCAGCCATAGGCCTGGCAGAACATCTCGGTTTTACAGGCCCTGCAGAACTGCAATAAATCCCAAAGGGTCTGATCTCAGATAGGAGAGTGTTCTACTAGGCTAGTGCCAGGGCTGAAATCTTTCTTTCTTTCTTTCTTTCTTTCTTTCTTTCTTTCTTTCTTTCTTTCTTTCTTTCTTTCTTTCTTTCTTTCTTTCTTTCTTTCTTTCTTCCTTCCTTCCTTCCTTCCTTCCTTCCTTCCTTCCTTCCTTCCTTCCTTCCTTCCTTCCTTCCTTCCTTCCTGCAGCACATGAATGTTTTTTGTGCTACTATTCTGCGATGTTCTCTAGATGACGTGCGATTGGGCACATGTTGTTCAGTGATATGACAAAAAAGCATAACTCTGGCCATCAGCATTAACTGGTTGCCACTTTTAATTGTTGAAATTGGTGCCATTCCATCAGTGTCAATTGATACCATTTCTGTTTCTACTTTTAGGTGATATTCTCAGCATCATGTCATAATAGTGCTAATCGACTCAAACTAAAAAAAAATCTTAAAGAGGTGTAGATTCATAGACATTAGCAAACCAGATTCATTATCCTAAGGGAACAGATTTTACTGCATCGATAGGAACATCTGTGAGATAAATGGTTTCAAAAGTGCAATGTCAACCAATACATGGATCCTCAGGGGTAACTTTGCACGTGGCTAAAACCAGAACAGTAAAAACCTGACTGCAAAGAACATCCACAGTCTGTCTCTTTTTTGCCATTTTAATCTTTTTTTTCATTCTACACCATCATAACAATATTTTAAGGAGGCCCGCCTAGCCTCGACTAGAGCCAGGGCCTTTTTGGTCCTGGCTCCCAACTGGTGGAACACTCTGTCTGCTGAAATCAAGGCCCGGCAGGACCTACTATCTTTTCGCCGGGCCTGCAAGACAGAGTTGTTCCGCCAGGCATATGGCTGAGGCTGGACCTCCGCCGGCTTGGCAACAAGGGGTGTATAAAACCCTCCCTGTGAAGGCTGTCCGCCATCTTGTTTTAAATGTGTTGTTTTTAATGAATATGAATTTTTAATTGTATTTTAATTGTATTTTTAATATGTTGTTATCCGCCCTGAGCCCGCTTGCGGGGAGGGTGGAATACAAATTTGAAATAAATAAAAAGAAAATAAATACATTAATATGATTGTAGGCCATTTCCTCCCAAACGATGCATTACTCGATATCAGTGGTAGTGATAATATTTTGATCAATTTTGTGCTGTGTGGGGTTAATTTCTACTGGAATCTGCAAAACGAAACAGTGTGCGAATGAAATGTGGTCGCATTCCTCAATCGTTGGTCTGAACAGAAAGATTTGAGGCCAAGATTAGATTCCTCATGCGCACGGCTGTTGCGTCTGCTTTTTCACCAGGCAAAGACGATTCTACTGCCTGGTACACAGGAATTTGACTTAATCTGTACAGTTGTCAGCCACCAGCAGGCAATCTCCAAGAGCAAAGTGGGAAAAGTGTGTTTATTGACGTGATCCGCTCTGAGCTTGATCGCTGGGAGAGCGGAGTATACATGTAATTAAACAAATAAGTGACCACATGGCATAATATGGCGCTCTAGGAACTTACCAAATCTCTAATTTTTCGCCATAGAGATTCGGGAAATTCCTAGAGCATTGTGTGATGCTGTGATGTCACTTCCGGTTCCAACCAGTGTCACCAAAACCAATTTTTGCCCCCCACCCCCATTTTTCTCCTACTGCTCCATGGACTGGAAGTGGGGGCACAGACAGTCCGGCAGGAGGTTTTACAGTTTGTAGTGTTTGAGAACTGGCAGTGCTTAACAGTTTGTTTATAATCTAAAAACTAATGTACCATGTATGAAAAACTGTTTGATATTTATGTTCATTATTTTATATCCTGTTAATGCAGTTATCTTTATTTCATTTTAATGGTGCTGGAATGTTGCAACTATGTGCAAACTAGGATGAGCAAGAGAAAGTGTCCCTTCCTGTAGAACTGGAAGTAACGACAACAACATTCGATTTATATACCGTCCTTCAGGGCAACTTAACGCCCACTCAGAGCGGTTTACAAAGTATGTCATTATTATCCCCACAACAACAAAACACCCTGTGAGGTGGGTAGGGCTGAGAGAGCTCTGAGAGAGCCGTGACTGACCCAAGGTCACCCATCTGCCTTCAAGGGGAGGAGTGGGGAATCAAACCCGGCTCTCCAGATTAGAGTCCTGCCACTCTTAACCGCAACGCCAAATTAGCAAAGATCTGTGGAGGTATATTTTGAAACAAAAATGACTCTGTGCCGAAAGAAAAGACATCCACGCAGGTTTGCATCCTAATAGCAGTCCGTTTTGCAATTCTTTCCTGTGTTAAATATGCAGAGCGTTTGATGCATGGTCCCACATGGACTGTAACTTTCCACACCAGTGTTTTGGGGACCTCACACGATAGCCGGCACAAATCCTTCACTTCACATTTGACTCTGAGTGTTAATTCAGCGTTAATACTCTCCAAGGGCCCTCTTCTCAGCCTCGCAGATGGACGAAGGCTGTGTTATCTTCCATTTAAATCGCAACTTGCAAGGCCAGGTCCCCTTGAGGAAGCATTTGCACCGTTATCCGAGATTCTTTGATGTGGATCTTCTACGACCAACAGCATGCCTGCTCTCCAGATGTTATGGTTTAACGTTCAAGGTTTAGACACGAGGATTTCCTTGGAGAAAAGGAGCTTGCCGCAGCATCTTGCATATGCTTTCCTTCCCGTGCACTCAAGGAGACAGGATGTGGGAAAGAAGTCCCGTTAGTGAAAGCAAAGCCGTTTGCTGGGAGATCTGCTCAGTAGGTTCCAGGGGAAAGGCCTCAGGCTGTATCCTACCAAACCTCTAAGCATCTTGTGTCGGAGGAAGTCTCCATGCGCCACAGGAAGGTGCCGCCGTTAACTTAGCAGAGCAGTCAGACACAATCTACTGGAATGGGACATATATAGTAATGAAATGCCGTCAAGTTTGGTGTAGTGGTTAAGAGCACGGGACTCTAATCTGGAGAGCCGGGTTTGATTCCCCACTCCTCTGCTTGAAGCCAGCTGGGTGACCTTGGGCTAGTCACGGCTCTCTGGAGCTCTCTCAGCCCCACCCACCTCACAGGGTGATTGTTGTGGGGTAATAACTGTCAGGTTCAGAATGCTTCCCTATATGTTGTAACCAAAGAGACTCCATTTTAATTCTTTTAGTGTTCTGAGTGCTTTCTTCACAGGTGCCAAGATGTTCCCTAGCAGCTATCTCTCACAAGTGGAATGTTTTGACTACAGCTTTTCCAGCCCTGGGAAACTTTCACTTTCTCAGCTTCAAAGGGATTGTTTTGAGAACTACGGGGGGAGGCTGGGCCTACTGGGTCTTGATACTTTGTACCTTATTCTTTGCCTCTCATTCGTAACAATACACGTGTACCAGCCCAGATATTGCATCTGGGCCAGTGGACTATAATGGTTGCTTTTTTCAGTAAATCTTTTGAAAACAACGGACTCTTGTCTGATTGCAGAAGGTAGTCTGGATACAACTATTATTTAGCCACAGATCTGACAATAATAACATACTTTGTAAACCGCTCTAAGTGGGCATTAAGTTGTCCTGAAGGGCGGTATATAAATCGAATGTTATTATTATTGTTATTAAGTTGCAACTGACTTACAGCGACCCCTCAACCGGTTTTCAAGGTAAGAGATGAGCAGAGTTGGCTTGCCCTTGCCTTCCTCTGCTTAGCAACCCTGCTCTTCCAAGGTGGTCTCCCATCCAACTACTAACCACAGCCAAGGCTGCTTAGCTTTCAATATCGGACAAGCTAGGGCTAGTCTGGGATAGTTCGGCTGCTGAAACGGATCTACTGGTCTAGAAAAACATTCTCCAAACCAGCCCACTCTCGGAACACTTAACTGCACTCTGAAACCACCCACTATATAGCCAGTTGGTCTCCCAAATTATGTATGAAAAGTGGGAACCCCTCCCTCACTTTCCTATTTCCCTTCCCTGAAAGCCTCCGTAGCCTTTTCCCTTTTCCTGCCTCTTTCTTCCCTTCCTACTGGTGTAGTAGTTAAGAGCGGCAGGAGTCTAATCTGGAGAGCCAGGTTTGATTCCCAACTGCTCCACTTGAAGCCAGCTGGGTCACCTTGGGCCAGTCATAGCTTTTCGGAGCTCTCTCAGCCCCACTCACCTCACAGGGTGATTACTGTTGTGGGGATAATAATAACATACTTTGTAAACTGCTCTGAGTAGGAATTAAGTTGTCCTGAAGGGCAGTATATGTTACTACTACTACTACTACTACTACTACTACTAGTAGTAGTAGTAGTAGTAGTAGTAGTAGTAGTAGTAGTAGTAGTAGTAACCACCAGCCAACCTACCATTATCTCGTTCCCACTATCCCCATACACCTTCAGTTTTCCCTTCTTCCCTTCCCCTGGCAGCCTCTACCTGGCAAAACTATGGCCCAGTTGCGTGGTGCTTACCAGTCACACATCACACCTGTCCTGCGCCAGCTGCACTGGCTTCTGGTTGAATTCCGAATCAGGTTCAAAGTGTTGGTTCTTACCTTTAAAGCCCTGAGCGGTTTGGGACCGGCATATCTTCGGGACCGCCTCTCCCTGTACGTTCCCCGGAGATCGCTTCGATCAGCGAATAAATATTTACTTGTGGTCCCTGGCCCTAAGGAAGCCCGCCTCGCTTCAACCAGGGCCAGGGCCTTTTCAGTCCTGGCCCCAGCCTGGTGGAACGCTCTGTCAATGGAAACCCGGGCCCAGCGGGACATATTATCGTTCCGCCGGGCCTGTAAGACAGAGCTGTTCCGCCAGGCGTTCGGTGATTGAAGGGGGCGGTGCCATGTCGGCCTCCCACCTTTGGGGTGGGGGAGGGTTCTCCCCACCACTGCACTTTGTTAATTTGTTTTATTGTTTGTATATTGATTTTAGTTCTTGTTTTTATCGATTTTAACTGTTCACCGCACAGAGCCCCTGGGGATGGGCAGTATATAGATCGAAATATAAATAAATAAATATAAAAATCGCCAGCCTGGGCCCAGTTGCACATTGGAGAACCAGAAAACACTTGCATGGAGCACCTCCATTGCCCATTTGTTCACTTTCCCACACTGTTTCCTCTTTCCGTCTCCCTGGCAACCCCCATATTCTCAACTTTCCCTGCTTCCTTCTCTCCTTCACATCCACCCACCAACTAGGTTTGCCAGGTTGCCTTACCCTTCCAGTGGGAAGGAGGAAGTGGCGCTAACCTCCTCTTTGTTTTTCATGCATGCGCAAGGCATGCACCCACACCTGTGCAATGATATCAGTTCCAGTGATGCCACTTCTGGGCAATGTCATTGTGCAGGGGCGGGCACATTTGGGGCTCAAATTGGCTTGCTGTGAAGCATGGGAGCACTCTCGCAGTGGCGTGATGATGTCACTCCCAGGAAGTGACATCATCATGTCACCCCGGGAGTGCACCTGAGAGGCCTGTTCCTGCACCTTTCCCCACTTCCAGCCAGGTGAGTGGGGAGGGCAGAGAGTGGGAGCTGGGGATCCCCCACTCCCCCAGGGAGACTGGTAAGCTTACCACCAAGTGACCTACCTCTTAACTATTGGGTTTAGTTAAGGTACATTAACTAAACAAACTGCATGCAGAAAGCTCTCATCCAAGTTAGAGAACCAATAACTGTTTATTTATCTAAAAAAATACATTCACTTAAGATTAGTGGAGAGAGAGAACGAATAACTGACCTAACTAGCTAAGGATGGCTTTAGATTGAATGTAGGCCATCTCTCTCAGGAGGAGACACCATGCTGCCTCTCCTGGTGCATGCAGGGAAGAAGAAGAGAGAGGAGGGGGAGAGAAGGGAAGGAAGGAAGTTCCCCTGACAGGAAGGAGACTGATAGCAGCCTGTCTATCTAACTGACTCTATGGTTGTTGCCTTCCTTCTTCTCTGCTGGCCGGCCTAAAGGCCTGAGCAAGAGACGTCGCCAGTCCCTTCTTCCAACATTATCTGCCCCACATCTTCAGCTTTATTTATTATTTCATTTACTTCCCCAGTTGGGACCCAAAGCTTGTCCATTTTATAATCAGAGCGACCCTGTGAGCAGAAGATGGGGGATGAAAAACCTTAGCAAAGGGCCCCTCCCCAACTTACCCTGGAGATATACCTCCTCCCCCCAGGAGGAATGGAGGGAGGAAGAAGAAGTCTGCCCAATCCGGACCTATACTCCCAAATGGGGGAAGAGAGGGAGGGAGGAAGAGGCAGCCTGCCTAACCAATTGGCCAGGTGCCACTTTCCTTGCTTTGCACATGGCTCGGGTGCGCCAGGTGCCACTGCTCTGGTCTTGCATGGGCCTTGGGAAGGTGAAGAGCTGCATCACGCGCTGCTTGGGTGGGTGGAGCCGAGCACCATCACAAACAGCTGGGAACCACTGTATCACTTGTAGGGCTGCCGGGTCCTCCAGGAGTCAAATCAAGGGGTGGTGTGACCGTGGGGCATTTACCTGGCATGCTGGCAAAACTGTTGTGTGTTGTGATAAAAAGCTTTAAGAACTGGATGACGTTTATGTCTGTTTAGCAGCAATTTTGTATTAGAATACCCATTGATCTTTGAGGATATTGATGTACTTTGAAATCACCTACTTGTCTCCTAGTCATTGAAAGTGGACCCTCCGTGCTCTTACTGTAGCTAATAGACTTATATTGCAACATTGAAGAGACAAATACCCATCTCCAAAAATTCAATAAATGAAAGACCGTACAACTTGATCTATATTTGAATGTATGGTATATAGACAACTGTGGACGGACTTATTCTTGTGTGTGTTATGTGCCGTCGAGTTGCCTCCGACCTATGGCTACCCTATGAAGGGAAGACCTCCAAAACATCCAATCATTAACAGATTTGCTCAGATCCTGCAAACTGGAGGACGTGGCTTCTTTGATTGAGTCAAGCCATCTCGTTTTAGGTCTTCCTCTTTTCCTACTGCCTTCTACTTTTCCTAGCATTATTGACTTTTCCAGGGAATTGTGTCTTCTCATAATGTGACCAAAATACGATAGCCTCAGTTTTGTCATTTTAGCTTTCAGGGAGAATTCAGGCTTGATCTAGTACCCACTTACTTGCCTTTTTGGCTGTCCATGGTATCCGCAGAACTTATTCTTAGATATTTGGAAATCTTTTATGGATATTTGTGTGTGGATTTCTCACTATTACTGTCATCCATTTATTTCTATTATGTGCGAGGCTTATTTTTTGTCTTTTATTTTTCTATTGAAATTTTTTTAAAACATTTTTTTTAAAAAGAAAGGAAGTATCACCTCCCACAATAAGCAAATAGACCTGTGGAACTCACTGCCACAAGACATACTGGTTGCCACAGAATTGGATGGATTAAAAAAAAATGGGGCATATTTATAGAAGATAAAGTTACTGTGAGAGACAAAGGCAGGCCCTGGGTTGTGAGGCAGAATGCCTGATTGTCAAGTGTTGGAAAGCCTTTAGCCAGAGAGACGTGCTTGTGTGTGGCTCTGTTACACCTGACTAAACATTGTTGGAAATAGATTGCTGGGCTAAATGGGCCATTGGATTGACCCAGGTGTCAGGATCTCTTTTAAGGCTCATGTTCTTAACCAGAGTTACGCCATATTTAAGTTGCAGTTGTTAAGCTTTTTCTCCCTCCAGATCCAGATGTTGTTTTGACCGCATTTTCCATGGGAGAGAATACTTCTTATCTGTCTCTTCAGCCAAAGACCTTGGCAGCCCGGGCATTCCCACGTCCACGTTCTCAGCATACAGAACTATGGGGGGAGGCTGGGAACGAGGGGTTTGATGTATTGTTGATTTCGTTTTGTATCTCATTCTCAACAATGCCTTTGTTCAGCCAAGTCCTTCTCAGGCCTTGGAATATGGACACTTGTATCAGAGCCTAGTCTTTCAATAAACCTTTGAAATCAAGAAACTTGTGCTTCTTGCAGAAGGGGGAGACGAACTCTAGATAACAGGGTTTCCATAGTCTGACACCAGGAGCACTAATTTTCCTTATGTTCTTACCCTTCTCCAGTGCATTAAGTGACAAGCAGTCAGGTGTTTGCTAGGGCATGAACCAAACTACGGCATTCAAAAATGTTTGACTTTGCTTCTGGCTTCTTCTGTAAGCTACCCCTCAACATTCCACCACACTCTGGCATAACAAAGGTCTCCAGGCCCCCCTTGGAGGCTGGCGACTGTTGGCCTTTGAGAACCAAACCACCAAGGCCATTTCTGTTGCCTCGTGTGCCCAAAATACCTCCAAGTGGAGCAGATGAAATGGGAAACTCTCCTCCCTCCACACACGTTCTTTTTCACAGAGAGAAAAAGGCTTGGGAGAAAGACAGGAGCTCTCCCTCCTCTGGCAGAAGCTTTCTGGGTCCATTTGGGCTCTCCTTTTTTTTATGCAAGCAATTCCCCAACGCTGCTGTGGGTCTGCACAAGCCCCAGTCAGCTTCGTGGAGAACTCGTGAAGGAAGTAACGTTTAGAGCGACCCTCAGAGTGAAGCTACAAGTGACTTTTTCCACGCGTAGAACACTTGATCGTTTTCGCAAGTTTTCCTGGGTACTGAAGTCCCAGTGCCCTTCCCCTCTCTGTTAGAATCGCTGCCTGAATAGCCAGAGAAAGCCGGCGGCAGCAGCAGCTTTTGCAAATTGTTCCTCCAGTCACAGGCCTGCTCTCAACGATCTTTGGGGGCGGGCAGCTGCAGCTTTCTCCCTGGGCGTCTTGCTCCCCGGAAGCTGCTCTGGATTTGCAAAATCTGCTGCTGCCGCCAGCTTTCTCTGGCTCTTCAGGCAGCGATTCTAACAGAGAGGGGAAGGACACTGGAGGACACTTCAGTTCCCAGGAAAACTTGCGAAAACGATCAAGTGTTCTACGCGTGAAAAAAGTCACTTGTAGCTTGGCTCTCAGAGTGCTGAAAATGAGCACTCAAGAGGTCTTCGGGCACTTCTGCAGCAAACTGTGGCTTAAGTTCAAATCGAGCAGCAGGGGGAGCTCTGAGCTTTCCATGCGCCTCCAAAATGCACTCTCGATAGTTGTTCTTAAGGTCCAAAATACAAACCAGAGACCACAGTCCTAGGAGACCTAACAAAATCAAGTTAATAATAATATAGTTTTCAATTTATACTCTGATTATATATATATATTTATTTTTAACTATAAAGTGCAAGGTGCAGAGGTGCAGTCTTATCTACGAGCAAGCTCTTATTAATCATACAGTTAATACCCCAAGTCACACCCTCTAATTCAGGAAGAAACTCACCAATGCTGGTTTAAATGTTGTTTGGTGAAGATGATGCAATAGAGGAATGGCTTGATAAAGCAATACACCGCGAAGTGGGCTGTCTCAATCGCTAGCGCACCCGTTGCCAACAGCCCGGGAGCTTTCTTTCTATCTTCTGGCTTCCACTGGACCCTCTTCGCCCTTCATTGTCTGCAAAAAAGAAAAAACAACCCGTTGGAATCGTGCGCTTTGAAATATGGACATTGCGTCTATATTGCATGTTATAATACACACGTTGTATGGATCAAATTTATGAACACTGTGTCTCTATTGCATGTCATAATACACACGTTGTATGGATCAATTCCATGCATTGGGTCTATATGTGTGTGGATAAATAGTCCCAGGCATTTTTGGAGCGTATATATATTGGAAGATTTACCTTGTACTTTTTGCACTTATTGCACTGGCACTTTTATTAACATTGGATTTATTGTTATTATTAATTAGGTCTCTGTAGACCGTTCGGTCTTTGTTGGCATACTTCTGTTTGAGACCTGTCCCTGTTTGTTTGTGTGAACAACCTCCCATTCAACCAATGCGTCCAAAATCCAGTAAGTATCACAGTTCATATCCAAGAGAGTCCTTTCCTCAATAATTCCTTTTCTTGTTCTTTTTGTAGGCAGAAGACTGTCGGTGGAGAACAAAGCCTGAATCCGACAGGGAGCAACGGTCCAGAAGAGTTGGCAACGGGTGCGCTAGCAACTAAATATCACGTTTCGCAATGATCCTTCATAAGGCACATTCAAAGAGCATCTCCGTACAAAATTAATTCATTCCATGCACTGGAGATAGTTCCAAGAACAAGAAATGGAATTATTAAGAAACGTTATAGTTAAAAATTAAATATATATATATATAATTAGAGTATAAATTGAAAACTATATTATTATTTTTTTTTTTAACGGTTCGGGGTCTCAAATACGGCTGCCCACCAGTGGCTAGCAACTGGTTGGCATCTGTGGAGGTGAAGACGTGGGTGGGGGGGACCTCTATGACACAGTATCATGTCACTTACAGGGACATGACATCACTTCCAGGAGAAACCTGGAAGTGATGTCATGCCAATGCGGCATCACTTCTGGGTTTTGCTCAGAAGTGACGTAATGTTGTTGCACCAATGGGGATTTTTAATAGAGAGGCAGGCAATGAGAGCTGGGGCCAAGAGCATCCCTGCTCCAACCAGCACCTGTCTCCTCTAGCCTCAAAGTGACCCAGGCCTGTCTGTGGGCACCTGGGTGGCCATGCTCAGATCCTGCATCCCAAAGTGTGTTCTCTGCATCCCATAGTCTCCGAGGGTCCTGGCAGCAGCTGAAGACAACAGATGTGAATGCTTGGAGCTGCCCAGGCCTTTTTCGCAGCTGGAACTCATGTCTGGTGGCCCTGCCCCCCTGATCTCCAGACAGAGATCAGTTCCCCTCATTTCCCTCTTGAGAGTGCCACCACCTCTTTTCCCAGAAAAAGAGGCCTGGAGCTTCCTTAAACTTTACTGAAACAAACCATCTGTCCATCAAGATCAGTGTTACTAACAGTCAATATTGGATATGTCTACTCAGAGGGGCGCCCTGACCTGGATAGCCCAGGTGAGCCTGATCTCAGAAGCTAAGTAAGGTCGGCTTTGGTGAGTAATTGGATGGGAGACCTCCAACGAAGACCAAGGTCGCTATGCAGAGGGAGGCAATGGCAAACCACCTCTGTTAGTCTCTTGCCATAAAAATTCCACTGGGGGTGGCCATAAGTCAGCTATGACTTGAGGGCACTTTCCACTCACTCAGACTGGTGGCAGCTCCCCAGGGATCCAAGGCAGAGGCCTTGCACATCACCGACCACCTAGTCCTTTTAACTGGAGATAATGGAGTTTGAACCTGGAACCTTCTACTTGCCAAGCAGCGGCTTTTCCACTGAGCCATGAGCACTGCATTCCACTCCCTCTAATTGGCCCTGCGGCCACCCATCTCCAATGCACTTCACCAGGTGATGGCAAAAGGCTTTGACCCCTAGCATTTGTACAGAGCACTGAGGGGAGTGCGGAGTGTGCCTGCACTGGGATAAAAAGTCATCAACTACATGCCTCCCCTCCCAGCTGATTTGTGGGCAAGGGGAGGCAGTGGAGCCCACCGCTCAGCTGAGCAGGGAGAAAGTGGGTGAACCCACCACCTTCCCCCTGCCTAGCTGATCCACAAACAAGGGGGGGCACCGGAGCCCACCACTCAGCTGAGCAGGGAGAAGGTGGGTGAACTCACCACCTCCTCCCTGCCCAGCTGATCCACAGGCAAGGGGGGGCGTCGGAGCCCACTGCTCAGCTGAGCAGGGAGAAGGCGGGCGAACCCACCACCTTCTCCTTGCTCAGCTGATCCACAGGCAAAGGGGTGCATCAGAGCCCACCGCTCAGCTGATCAGGAAGAAGGCGGGCGAACCCACCACCTTCTCACTGCCCAGCTGATCCGCGAGTAAGGGGGGGCAGAGCCCGCTGGTGGCATCTGGCAGCATCTTGCATGTCGATGTCACTTCTAGAAGTGATTTCATCATGCAGGGCATGGGAGCAGAAGCTTTGCCTACGTATGAAGACTCATCACAGTAAGTACACCCCCACACCCCCACCCTCCCAACGCTTGCCAGAGAGGCCTGGCAACCCTGCTGCCCACCAGTCACAGAGGCTGGCCTTGCTCACTGCTCCTGCCTTCTGGGCTGGAAGGGGGCTCAGCACAGTCTGATCTCAGACAGCTTCTTAGGAAAGGGCCATGAATTTTCCCAGGTTCCAATTTCTGGATCATAATCATTCAAACCCTACAAGGGCTGTAACAACAGTGGCAAAAACAGTCCTTGCAATTCGCCAAGGATCTGAACTGATTCCTTTTCTCTGAGCCAAACTACAAGTGATGAATGACACAGGCTGGACACTTGTCAGCTTCCCTCAAGTTTTGATGGGAAATGTAGGCAGCTTGGCGGAATGTTGGACAAGTGTCAGTTGAAAAGTCCATTGGACAGCAGTCGGAGAGCCAAGCTGCAAGACCAGGATGCCTACATTTCCCATCAAAACTTGAGGGAAGCTGACAAGTGTCCAACCTGTGTCATTCATCACTTGTAGCTTGGCTCTTTCTCTCTCTCTCTCTCTCTCTCTCTTACTGTGACTGTTCCAGTCAAAACGTTGAATTTTTATTTTGAATGTGAATTCTTAATCGCAGAGCACTTTATGTCAGCAAATTATCTTGGCAAACAGACAGATTGCTCAGTGGTAAAGAGATGCTTCGCCTGCTGGAAATTGCAGTCATCGCCAGCTAAAGAATGGCAGGTAAGAGGATTGACGAAGACCTTAGGCTGAGATCTTGGAGAGCTGCAGCCCGGCAGAAAATGAAATTGTGCCCTCAAGTCATAATTGACTTATGGTGACCCCTGGTGGGGTTTTCATGGCAAGAGACTAACAGAGGTGGTTTGCCATTGCCTGCCTCTGCAACCCTGGTCTTTGTTGGAGGTCTCCCACCCAGTTACTAACCAAGGCTGACCCTGCTTAGCTTCTGAGATCTGACAAGATAAGGCTCACTGGCTATCTGGCAAAGCAGACCAGAATCCAGACTCTGTATACCAGCACTTGCTTGACAACCACGATTTACCGGTCTCCGGAGCCCTGCGCAAAACATGCAGAAGATAACGGCTGATTCTACACACTTTGGATAATCCAATCCTCTTTATAGATCATTTGGAATGGATATTTTCGTGTGCGGAACAAAAAATCCACCTCAAACAATTGATAAAGTGCATTGAAAGTGCATTATCTAACATGTGCAGAATCGTCTTCTCACATGAAATCACGGCAGGAAGACATGATGCCGCACAAATCTCCCGGATGATAACGTCTTCCTGGTGTGATTTTGCGCGAGAAGACGCTATCTTCCACCTGTTTTACGCAATGCTCCGGAGGCCGGTAAGTCATGTGGAAACGGCCAGGGTTGTGGTGAAGATAAAACTGGGGAAGGGAGAATCAAATATGCCACCCAGAGCTCCTTGGAGAAAGGTCAGGGTAAAAATGTGCTAAACAAAAGAAAATGTGTTTTTCACAGCATCAGACTGATTTATACATAGCCTGCCTTTCTCAGCGTGAAGGCAGATATATACATAGAAAATATAGAGAGAAAAACAATCCAAGTCAGGCAGCACAAGGCATCCAGTAATGATGGGACTGCAGAAATTAGGGAACAGGGCTGGAAGAAAACCGTCTACGGTATGACTTACCATAGCCAATGCAGAGAGCGGATTGCAGAGGCACAAGACAGTGCGGTGAAAGTAAGAAGATACGTACGCTAAAAATTGCAATGGACTACAATTCTCTTCCCAGGGCTTTTTTGTGATGGCACTCACCAGCGCTGAATACCAGTCCCTGTTTTCTGTCCTCTTCCAAGTCCCGAGTGGGGGAATTGGTGGAAATTGGCACAACCATACATATTTATTCTGGTGCTTTTTGTTTTTCAAACAAAAAGCACTGTCTATTCTCTTATAAAAGTGCCCTCCTGGACTGTTCCATGATACTTGGAAGGGGTAGTGGCTCAGTGGAAGAACATCTGCTTTGCACACAGATTCCTAAATTCAATCCCCAACATTTCCAATGAAAAGCACCAGGCAGTAGGTGATATCAGGGCTTTTTTCCAGCTGGAATGAGGTGGAACGGAGTTCCGGCACCTCTTGAAAATGGTCACATGGTTGATGGCCCCGCCCCCTGATCTCCAGACAGAGGGCAATCTAAACTCCCCTCTGTCTGGAGATCAGGGGGTGGGGCCACCAGCCATGTGATCATTTTCACAGAGGCCGAATTAAACTTTAAAAAACTCCCCCCTTGTTCCGGCTTACCCAAAGTGACGTCGTTGCGCAGTCCTGGGAGGGTGCGTGCACTTTGCGCATGCACATGTGGTACCAGGGGCACCACCTCCTGCCAAGAGTTGCCCCCTGTGCTGGCAACCCACTGAGTTCCACCACCTCTTTTCCCTGGGTGATATGAAAGACTGCAGCTTGAGATCCCAGATAGCCACAGCCAGTCTGAGTTAACGATACCGATATTGAGGAACTGATCATCTGATTTAGTATAAGGCAGTTTTGTATACTCTATTGTGATCCCCTTATAATAACAATGTAAAAATGAAATCTCAGAAACCCATCAAAGGTAAGTAACAGGGACCTGCTTCTATAGAGTGGCAGCTATGATGGTGTCCTATGAGTAGAGGTGGGCACAAACCAAAATACGAACCAAAGTTTGTTATGAACTGGGCCAGTTTGTGGTTCACGATTCATGAACCAGCGGTTCGTGGGAGCTCATTTCTCACGAACCATGACGAATTTTAGCCTGGATCGTTTGGTTCATATTTCAGATTGTCACTGCAGACAGCCTGGCACGATCAATCAGTTTCCTAGGCAACGGAGGGGGGATGGGCTCCCTGCAGACCTTCTGCTGACCCGGAAGTGATATTTTCATGGACCAAACAAACTGGTTCACAAACAGGGACAAGTTGGTGAAAGTTCACGGTTCGTGTTTCGTGAAACACGATGAACCATGAACCGCACAGTTTGGAATTTTCCCAGTTTGTGCCCATCTCTGCCTATGAATGAGAAAGTCCCTAGTTCACATCAGACTGTACTGTGAAACCCCTCAGACCAATTTGCAAGAGAGAAGAACAACCCTGACCAACCATCCCCGCAGGGATGTAAGAAGGGCAATTCAGATAATGTCTGCAAAGCAGTTTCAGACTCTCAGGTACTCCATAGAAGCTCAGCCCTATTGCAACAGATAACACAACAAAAGCTACGATTCACTTTGCAAGGGAAGAGCCCTTGATAAAGGGGCTGGCCCAGGAAAGGCACACATTTCCAGGCTCCTGAGGGGCTAATGCTTTCAGCAGGCATGTGCAGGCTGCAGGAACATCTGGGATTCCTCTAAGCAGCCCCTGCTTTTGGGGAGAGCGTGTGAAGCATGTGCTGTGCTAAGCCGAAAACACATCCTCTCGGGGTGTCGGGTTCGCTCTGCTCTCCTCGCCTTCCTCAGAGCGTGCCAGCAACGGCAACACCTGCAGCTGCAGATGAGTTGCCTCTTGGCAGCTGCCGGATCCAGATGCCAGATCTGCATGTTATTTTTTCCAGCAAGAACATCTGGATCTGAGCGGAGCTTCCTGCTGGCACCTAACGCCACGGCTGTCTATTGTGGTGGTCTTGGAGCCGGCTGCTGGCACGGAGGAGGCTTGGCTGCCAAAAGAGAGCTCGCTTTTTTCTCACTGGAGAGGTGACAACGAGGACCTACCGGAGTTTTCCAGGAGGTTCATGCAGAGAGGACGTTTTGTAGAATGCACAGAATGTTCCTTCCACCTGGCCCCTGCTGCTTGCCGGGCAAGTTATTTCCAGACCAAGTCCTGGCCTGTATTTGTGCTTGTATTGATTTGCATTTGCTTATTTTTAAAAACGTTGTCCCGTCTTTCTAGAAAACAATAAAACCAGTGCAAATTCCAACGTGCAATCCCAGTACAGTACAAAACACCCACCAAGAATAAGGGCCCTTCCACTGGCCCTGTGTGCGATGGACTGGGGCTCAGTGGCAGACCTGTTACTTTGTGTGTCAAAAGTCCTCTGGAATCTCCACCTAAAAGATCTCAGGGAACTGAGGCTGAGAAAGACCTTTCTTGGGCAGAGACGTGGGAGAATCACTGACAGTCAATACTAGGTGGATGGATCAAGAATCTGACTCCATTGGGCAACTTGGCAGGCTCAGATGTAATGCTATTTTTGTGAGTCTCTTCCAGTGCCACCCCAAGGGGAGCGACACTCTTTGAAAACCATTGAGTCGGATGAGCTTAGAAGGGTGTAACTTTTCTTAGGACTGTGAAATGAAATCCGGCCCTCAAGTCATAGTTGACTTATGGCAACCCCTGGTGGGGTTTTCATGGCAAGAGACTAACAGAGGTGGCTTGCCATTGCCTGCCTCTGCAGCCCTGGTCTTCATTGGAGGTCTCCCATCCAATTACTAGCCAAGGTTGACCCTGCTTAGCTTCTGAGATCTGACCGGACCAGGCTCACCTGGGCTATCCAGGATAAGGCTTCTTAGGACTGTGTTGTTAGTTAAACTGACTGTGCACAGAGAAAGACTGGCCATTTAACTGGCTGGGAAGGCCGAGCCTCAGCAAGCCTGCTGGACCTTTAAAGGTCACCTGGTTCAGAACTCTCATCAGCCAAGGCAGCTGCTGTCAGCTCACCGACTGTCCCCTCCAGCTTTCTGTTGGGAATGATATATTGGGTGAACTCAAGCCAATTGTCAACCCTACTCACTCAGTTACCCTGCAGTTCTAACTTGTAACAAAAAAAATGGGGCCACTCGGTTTAACTTGCTCCAGGGACGTTTTCACTTCTCAGTCCACTTCTGACTGCGTGCCGTGAGAAGGACATCATGCATGCAGAAACAGAGGTGAGTCCTTGGTGCAGTGAGATTGTTGCAGGATTTTTTTCTGTTTCTGGTCCACAGAAAGCTACACCAGAGATTCTTTCAAAAGCATGAGAACAGAGACCCCTTAGACGTGAGCTGATTTTGGGTGGATGCAGACTCAACTGAAGTTTTAGTCAATATCACAGTTGTAGATTTATGAATGTGTGTTCACCATTCTGGAGTGGAGCAGTCCATAGATATATTTGGGACATAAATACTTAAAACACTTAATGTTTCCAGGCCATATTTAATGGATATAGATTTGAAGAAAGGGATTTTATATACTACTTTTATATATCACTTATATGCCCTGCACTTTTTTCTACGCTCAGGAGCCAATGTAGTATTTGTAATGCAACCTGTAAGAATATGACACTTGAAACAAGAAGATCAAGAGAAGTATGCTGAAACTCTCCAAGAACTGAGGACTAATAATAT